>NC_088395.1:110755000-111077500 GCF_037993035.2 Macaca fascicularis
ATTAGGAGATATACCTAATGTAAATGAGTGCAGCACACCAACATGGTACATGTATACATATGTAACAAACCTGCACATTGTGCACATGTACCCTGGAACTTAAAGTTATAATAAAAAAAGAAATCCAAAAAAATTTAAAAATTTAAAAATTAAAATAAAAATTATTGGCCGGGCTCGGTGGCTCATGCCTGTAATCCCAGCACTTTGGGAGGCCGAGGTGGGCAGATCACCTGAGGTCAGGAGTTTGAGACCAGCCTGGCCAATGTGGTGAAACCCTGTCTCTACTAAAAATACAAAATTAGCCAAGTGTGGTGGTGGGTGCCTGTAATCCCAGCTACTTGGGAGGCTGAGGCAGGAGAATCACTTGAACCCGGGAGGTGGAGGTTGCAGTGAGCTGAGACTGCGCCATTGCATTCCAGCCTGGGTGACAGAGTGAGGCTCTGTCTCAAAACAAACAAACAAACAAACAAACAAACAAAACACAACTAATGGAAAGTATAGAATAAACTCCTGGGCTGAAGCGATTCTCCATCCTCAGCCTCCTGGCTAATTAATTTTTTTTAAGAGATGAGTCTTACTATGTTGACAAGGCTTCAGTATATATTTTTTGAATGAATGAATGAATGAATGAATAGGTGCCAAGCACTATGCTAGATCTGTGGCATACATTTATTAGCCATTTTCTCCAATGTTTAGGATTTTCCCTTTCCTCCCCTATTTTTTATAACCAGCGCATTTTGGGCATGAAAAATTTATGGGAAGAATTTCAATGGGTAGAATTTAGGGATGGGAAAGGGAGTCTAGGCAGATAGCTCAATATAAAGAACATACTTACAGGCCAGCAAATAGTTCAGTTTGGCTGGAGATGAGCTAGGGGACACATGGGAGTCAGGGCTGGCAAGTGCTAATAGGTCTTCCCATTTGTATAGCAGCTCCTAACTAAAAAGTGCCTTCACGACATTATTTTACATAATTCTTACAGCATTATTATTTCCACTATATAAATGAGGAAGCCAGGCACAGTGGCTCATGCCTGTAATCCTAGCACTTTGGGAGGTGGAGGTGAGCGGATCACTTGAGGTCAGGAGTTCAAGACCAGCCCGGCAAACATAGCAAAACCCTGTCTCTACTAAAAATACAAAAATTAGTTAGGCATGGTGGCACATGCCTGTAGTCTCAGCTACTCTGGAGGCTGACACAGGAGAATCACTTGAACCAGGGAGGCGGAGGTTGTAGTGACCCGAGACTGCACCACTGTACTCCAGCCTGGGCGACAGAGTAAGACTCTGTCTCAAATAAATAAATAAATAAATAAATAAATAAATAAATAAATAAGAAAACTGAGAATCAGAGAGCTTAAGGGAGCATTTGGCAATATTTGGAGATATTTTTGGGTGTTATAGTTGAAGGGGGCTTGCTACTGGCAAGTGGGTAGAGGCCAGGGGTGCTGCTAAATATCCCACAATGCACAGGACATCCCCCACAACAAAGAATTATTGGCTCCAAAATGACAATAGTGCTGAGGTTGAGAAGCCCCAACTTAATATAGTATTGTACCAATATCAGGTTTTTTTTTTTTTTTGAAAAAGTACAGTGGTTATATAAGTTATTATCATTGGAAAAAGCTGAGTAAAATGTACAAAGGAGCTGTCTATACTATAATTTTTATAACTTCTGATGAGTTGAACTATTTTAGAATAAAAAGTTATACTAATACTAAATACTACTACTACTGCTAGTAATGACTCCTCATTTCTTTCGAGATAAAATCCAAATCCCTAAACATATGTTTCAAGGCCCAATTCTGTCTGGGCCCGGTGGCTCACACCTGTAATCCCAGCAAGTTGAGAGGCTGAGGCAGGCAGATCACTTGAGGTCAGGAGTTTGAGACCTGCTTGGCCAGCATGGTGAAACCTCGTCTCTACTGAAAAATACAAAAGTTAGCTGGGTGTGGTGGCTCATGCCTGTAGTCCCAGCTACTCTGGAGGCTGATGCATGAGAATCGCTTGAATCTAGGAGGCAGAGGTTGCAGTGAGCCCAGATTGCACCACTGCACTCCATCCTGGGTGACAGAGTGATTCTCTCTCTCTCTCTCTCTCTCTCTATATATATATATATGTGTGTGTGTGTGTGTGTGTGTGTATAAATTTATATATGTAATATCTATCTATCTATCTATATCTATCTATCTATCTATCTATCTATCTATCTATCTATCTATCTATCTATCTATCTTAGCCTTCAAGACTGCCAATCCTCAATGCTATAATCCCTTTGGCTTGAAAAACAAAAAAACAAACAAAAAAACAGATTCTCACTCTGTCGCCCAAGCTGGAGTGCAGTGGCACGGCGATCTGGGCTCACTGTAACCTCTGCCTCCCGGGTTCAAGAGATTCTCGTACCTCAGCCTCCGGAGTAGCTAGGATTACAGGTGCCTGCCACCACACCCGGCTAGTTTTTGTAAAGTACAGAACTTAATTGGATTTCTGTGTGTGTGTGTGTGTGTGTGTGTGTGTGTGTGTGTGTGTGTAATTCTATGAAACTTTATCACATGTATAGACCCCTGTTACCATCATGACAATCAGCATACAAAACTGTTCCATCACTCTAAAGAAACCCCTGGTTTCTTTGAAACTACCCCTCCATGGTGCTCTAATTCCTGGTTCAACTGATCTAGTGTCCATCTCTATCATTTTATCACTTCAGGAATGTTACATGAATGGGAACATGAAGATAACATTTGAGACTGGCTTTTTTCCACTCGCTCAGCATAATTTCCTTGAGATTCATTTCAAGTTGTTGCTTGTACCAACAGTTTTTTCCTTTTTATTCCTGAGTAGTTTTATTAACCCATTCACCTGTTACGGAATTTAGGTTGTTTCTAGTTTTTGGTTATTGTGAATAAAGTTGTTATCAGCATTTTTGTAGAGGTTTTTGTGTGCACATCAGTTTCATTTCTTTGGTATAAATTTCCAAGTGTGTGATTTCTGGGTTGTATGGTAATAGCTTGGTTAGGTTTTTAAATAAACTACCAAACAGTTTTCTGGGGTGTCTGTACCATTTTATGCTCCTGTCAAGATGACTGATAGAGTTTCTTTGCATCGTTGCCAACATTTGATGTATTCACTATTTTTTATTTTAAGCCATTCTGATAGGTGTGTAGTGATACCTTGTGGATATCTCAGAAAATTTGGATTTTCCTAATGGCTGATGATGTTGCACATCTTTTCATCTGTTTATTTGAAGTCTGCATACCCTTTTTTTTTTTTTTTTTTTTTGAGACAGAGTCTTGCTCTGTCACCCAGGCTGGAGTGCAGTTGCTCCATCTTGGCTCACTGTAGCCTTCATCTCCAGGGTTCAAGCAATTTCTCCTGCATCAGCATCCCTAGTAGCTGGGATTATTGGCACCTGCCACCATGCCCGGCTAATGTTTTTTGTATTTTTTTTTAGTAGAGGCTGGGTTCCACCATGTTGGCCAGGTTGGTCTCGAAATCCTGACCTCAAGTAATCTGCCTGTCTTGGCCTCCCAAAGTTCTGGAATTACAGGCATGAACCACTGTACCTGGCCCGAGAAAGAATTATTGAAGAAGGAACCTGTAGAGGCAAGGAGATGAATTAGGAGGCTGTTGCAGTCAGCTAGGTGAGAGGTGATGATGGCTTGGACCAGATGACAGAGGTGGAGAGAAGAAGCTGGCTTTGAGGTTTATTTTTGGGGGGTTATTTTTGAGGTGGAAATAATAGGGCTTGCTGATGGACTGAATGTGAGAATTGAGGAAGAGGAAAGTGTCAAAGATGATTCCTGAGTATTTGGCTTGAGCCAGAACATGGCACCATTTACTAAGAGGAATATGGGAAGGACCAAGTTTTAGGGAAAGAGGGTGAATTCAATTGCGGATGTTTTTAGTTTGGGAGCTGGTGGGCCTTCCAGATGTCTGTTATATCTAATAGGCGGTTGGAGATACGGTCAGAAACAGAGGAAAAACAGTGTTCTACATATTGATATCTATGCTCACACACCTGTGCCTTTTGTATCATTTCAATGAAAACTGGATAACTTTGGTACTCAAAGGTGGAAATTGGCTGGTTGTGGTGGCTCATGCCTGTAGTCCCAGTACTTTGGAAGGCCTAGCCTGGAGAATTGCTTGAGACCAGGAGTTCAAGACCAGCCAGGGCAACATGGCAAAACCCCTACCAAAAAACTACAAAAATTAACCGGGCTTAGGGGCACGCACCTGTGACCCTAGCTACTGGGGAGGATGAGGTGGGAAGATTCCTTAAGTCTATGAGGTTGAGGCTGCAATGAGCTGTGATCGTGCTACTGCACTCCAGCTGGGCAACAGAGGTGACCCTGCCTAAAAATTAAATAAAATAAAAATAAAAATAAGTGGAAAGGACTTCCAGGGCCTCAATAATTTTAAAAGGACTACTGTTCGCATTACTTTGTTCATAGGTAGAGGTGTGAGTAGAAAGGGATTTGTAACCCAGTTTCTTGAGGCATGGGCAGTAATTATACAATAGCTGATGCAAATGAACGTGAAGAAGTCACACAGACAATGAACTCAAAATGTCTATGTGCTGCTTTTAAAATCTACTGCCGAGGTATTTACCTTGCATATGCTATGTGGACAGACAGAAGTAGTTTTCATTTCTGGCAAGAACAACTGGTAATGCCTGAACCAGAGTTCTATTTATATTTTTTGAGGGTGGTGGTGGTTTGAGCGGAGGCAAGGTGGAAATAAAAACTGTAACTCATTTTGTCTGTGCTCTTATTTACTCAAAGAGGCACGATCTGGGAACTACTACTGTATTCCAATGAGTTGGGTACAAGGTCCTGCTTAGGAGGAGACATGAGATGAGCCCTATGGATTGTTTGTCATAGGGAGAGTGAATTACAGACTTGGGGCTGGAGTACAGTTGCATGAATACAGCTCATTGCAGCCTTAGCTTCCTGGCCTGAAGCAATCCTCTTGCCTCAGCCTCTTAAGTAGCTAGGACTACAGGTGTGCACTACAACATTTGCCTAATTTTTAAATTACTTTTTGTAGACATGGGATCCCACTCTGTTGCTTAGGCTGGTCTCAAACTCCTGGCCTCAAGTGATCCTCCAGCCTCAACTTCCCTAAGTGCTGGGATTATAGGCATGAGCCACCACACCTGGCCCTTGGGGCTTCTAAAATATGTTCTCTGGGCAGCTGGGCGCGGTGGCTCATGCCTCTAATCCCAGCACTTTGGGAGGCCAAGGCAAAGTGGATCACCTGAGGTTAGGAGTTCGAGACCAGCTTGGACAACATGGTGAAATCCCATCTCTACTAGCTAAGGTATAACATATATAAAAATTAGCTAAGATATAAGGTATATAATATGGAAAATTTTAGTACAGAAGCAGGTACAATCCCAATGGTTGACTTGGGCAATGTTTTAGCTATTTGTCTTCCTGTATTTTAAGAAAAGTGATTTGAACTAGGAGTTACATAATCATGGACTAATTCAAAATACACGGTACCAGAAATGTACAAAGTGCAGGAAATCCAATGACAATAAGGTACAGGCTTCTTAATGAAAGAGGCACATTTCCTGTCCTCCAAGTGTTTGTAGTCTAGGACATTTCACCAGACAGCCTCGCTATTTTGCATGAACAAAGATATTCGTTTGCCTCACTGGAGGGAGATCTCAGCAGATCCAGACTGAGTGGCATCTCAGTCAGGGTTGGATGGTGGGAGCTGGGGGAAAGGTAAGACCAGCCTGAGGCTCAGAATTTGGTGGATATTTCCTGAAGTTCATTCACAGAGACAATTGGAGTAAAACTGATTGACCTAACTTGAACTTCTTAAAAGGTGTCTAGACCGGGCGCGGTGGTTCAAGCCTGTAATCCTAACATTTTGGGAGGCCGAGGCGGCCAGATCACCTGCGGTCTGGAGTTTGAGACCAGCCAGGCCAACATGGTGGAACCTCGTTTCTACTAAAAATACAGAAATGAGCCAGGTGTGGTGCTGTGCGCCTGTAGTCCCAGCTACTCGGGAGGATGAGGCAGGAGAATCGTTTGAACCCGGGAGGCGGAGGTTGCAGTGAGCCAGGATCGTGCCTCTGCACTCCAGCCTGGGCCACAGAGCGAAACTCCATCTAAAAACGAAACAAAACAAAAAGTGTCTAAAATCCAGGTCTACACTTAGTGAATGGATAAATAGTTTACATCTAAAAATTTTTAAATTGGTGATTTTGGATCTGTATCAATAGTCCATTTCTCTTAAAATATATGGTGACACCAGATGTTTTAAAAGAACATTATTCTAGGAGATGAATGTTCCCTTTGATAGACTTTAATCTCATGACATCTCCATTTCTCCAGGAGTCATAACCCCCAAGACTGCTCTACCAAGGGAGCTTTCTGCTTTATAATACAGGAGATTCCTACAGAGAATGGCGGTTATCAGAGACTGGGAAGGGAAGAGGGAGGGAAGAAGAGAAGTTGGTTAATGGGTACAAAAATACAATTAGATAGAATGAATAAGTTCTAGTATTTGATAGTACAGTAGGGAAATTATGGTTCACAAAATATATTGTATATTTCAAAAGAGCTGGAAGAGAAGAACTGTAATGTTCCCAACGCAAAGAAAAGATAAATGTTTGAGGTGATGGATATCCCAATTACCCTGATTTAATCATTACACATTGTAGACAAGTATCAAAATATCATATACATCCCCCAAATATATACAACTGATAATATACCAATACAAATAAAATAAAGGAGGTTCTGCTTTTAGGAGGTGGAAGAATGGCGACTAAAACAGGGTAAGCAATCTATGCTTTCTACTTGTGTTACTCAACTTTTTCTTAGGTTGTGATAACCCTGGGAACTTAGTAAATCCCCTAGTGGTGACCTTTCTTCACTCCATCTGCCCTTCAATCTCGCAGCCAGCCCCTTCTAGAGCTCAGTTTTCAGCCCTGAAACTTAAAGCCCCCACCTCCCCCTTCCCGCCCCCACCCCCCGCGCCTCCTGCCTCCGCCAATTCCTCACCAATCCTGGCCACCCTGTTGCATTGCCCACCTGAGTGATAACCAGACTCCAGTTAGGCACTCAAAGTGCGATTTCAGGAGAGTAATAAAGGCTCCTATGATCCCGCCAGTCTCCTTCATCAGCTTTGAGGCTTTAAGGCATGGAGTCTTTTCAACATTCAAATCTCCCTTGAGAGGGGCACGTTCTGCCATCATGCTTATCATCATTATCAATTTCTTACACTCCCACTTCGCTGTGGTGATTATCATCATTATCGGTCTTACACATGAGTGGGAATGAGTGCTTTGGGCAAAAGTATTTGAGGAAGGGGAAAGAGCCCAAGAAGAAAAAGGGGTGTATGGGGAATCGAAAGCACTCCAGCAATAAGGCAAAAGGGGGCCGACGATGCAGGCAGACACTGAAGCTGAACTTTGAAGACATCACAGTTTTGCTAAGGTTGGAACTATCACTGCATCCCTTTTCTATCCCATCAGGAGGAATCTGCAAAGGGACCTGAAAATTCCCAAGGCTCAGCGCTCGCGTAGATACCTTCCTCAGTTGCTGAAAAATCCCTGAGTTACAAAAAGTAATTTTAGCACGCCCTCAGGTGGCCAAATGGAATACTGTGGCAGTGACTTTTGACGGAAGTTGGCACTCTGGAGGAACATCTCAGAATAGACGCTGGTGCTTGGCAAGTTGCTAGGCACCCGACAGGGCAACTTGTGTGTAGATGGCACTCTTCCCTTTAGGGCACCGATTCTCAAGCTGATTGGTATAGCAGCCCTGAAATAATCTTACCAGGTTTATTTTGACTTCTGCATCTCCTCCTCCTCCTTCTCCTCACAATGCTGTGTGGTATAAGTCTGTTTTTGAAATTAAAGTGAAATTTTAGATTTAAATATTATTATATGTTTTTAAACTAACTGCAGCTACCTCTAGTAGCACCGAGGATAATTTGTGTATGGATGTCCCATCCAAAACAGACTAGAGGGACAAAGATGGATTTTAAACTTTCGAATTTTGGAATATTTCAGATTTACAGAAAAGTTGCAAAGATAGCACGAAGAATTGCCATTATACTCTTCACCCAGATTCCTTCAAGTTAACATTTTACCGCGTTTGTTTTATCATTCTCTCTCGAATTATAAATATGTATATATTTTTTCTAATTCGAGTATAAATTATATTCACGATGCTCTTTCATCCTCAAATACTTGTGTGTATTTTCTAGACACAAAGACATATGCTTATAGAACCACAATGCAACTATTAAAACCAAGATATTTACATCGATACAATACTATTTTCTAATCTGCAGACTTTATTCAAATTGGCAAATTATCCCAAGGTCCTTTATAGAAAATATAAATACAGGATCCAATCTAGTATTGCTTATTGCATTGCATTTAGTTGTTGTGTCCCTTTAAGTGTCCTTTCATTTGAAATATTTCCTCAGTCTTTCTTTGTCTTTCATGACCTTGATGTTTTTAAAGAGTACATGCCAATTATTTTGCAGAATATCCCTGAATTGGAATTTGTCTGATGTTTCCTTATGATTAGCTTCAGGTTATGCATTTTGGGTGGGAATATCACAAAAATTATGTTATTTGCTTCTCAATGTATATAATGTCTCTTTGTTTTGACCACAGGTTTTAACATGCAGATGTCAGAATAGTTAATCTTGAAAACCGCACATTCAAATGAGGTTTCCTATAGACTCATGGGAATTTCAGTTATGGGGTGGGACAAAAGCAAGGAACCTGGAGAAATCATCCACTGTCCTTTTATCAATCTTGGAATGCTTTATGGAGGAGGTGCGATTTCAGGAATTTCGAGCTGAGACAAGCAGGAATTTTTTAGTGGAATATTTTGATATGTGAAGATCTTAGTTCTTGAGTTCTCAGGGTTTTTTCCCTAATCTTCGCTTGAGAATCAGAAGCCAAGGCTCCTGTGTTTTAGTTTAATTGCTGCATGACACTGGGGAACACCCAGGTGGTTCTTTTCCTGATTCCCTAACCTGGAAAATGACGGTTACTCACATAGGTGAGAGCCCTTTGAAAGCTCTGGCTGGAGAAAGGGATTGAGGACATGAATGTTCATAAGGCTGATTGACTGCGGCAACTAACTGAACTTGTTCATTTGGGCTCTTCTCTACTACAATCAAATTTAATGTGTTTCTCTATAGTTTATTTTATTTTATTTTATTTTATTTTGAGACCAGGTCATGCTGTGTTGCCCACGCTGGAGTGCAGTGGTGGCATCATAGCTCACTGCAGCCTTTAACTGCTGGGTTCAAGCCATCCTCCTGCCTCAGCCTCCCAACTAGCTAGGACTACAGATGCATGCATACCACCGTGCCTGGCTTTTTTTTACTTTTCATATTTTTGAGACAGAGTCTTGCTCTGTTGCCCAGGCTGGAGTGCAATGACAGGATCTCGGCTCATTGCAACCTCTGCCTCCTGGGTTCAAGCAGTTTTCCTTCATTTAAGCTATTCTCCCACCTCAGCCTCCCCAGTAGCTGGAATTATAGACACATGCCACTTCACCTGGCTACATTTTGTATTTTTTTTTTTTTGTATTTTTAATAGAAACGGGGTTTCACCATGTTGGCCCCAAAGTGCTGGGATTACAGGCATGAGCTACCAGACCTGGCCTTTTCAATACATTTCAAAAACAAGATAAAAGAAAAAAGCAAGAGGATTTTTGCTTGTTTATTTGCTTGGTTGGTGGGTTTTTTTTGATATTTTTTGAGACAAGGTCTCACTCTATCGCTCAAGCCGGAGTGCAGTGGCACAATCACGGCTCACTGCAGCTTTGACCTCCTGGGCTCAGGTGATCCTTCTGCCTCAGCCTCCCAAGTAGCTGGGACTACAGGTGTGTGCTACCATGCCCAGCTATCTTTTTTCTAGAGATGCAGTTTCGCTATGTTGCCCAGGCTGGTCTCGAACTCTTGGGCTCAAGCCATCTGCCTGCCTAGACCTCCAAAAGTGCTGGCATTACAGGCGTGAGTCACTGCCCCCAGCCGAGGATATATATTTTAATTCAATGTGGTGGTTCAATATTGTGATTCTTTAAGAAAAGCAGGAGGATATGAACAGGCAGGAACTTAGAGAAAGCTTCAAATCTGACCATGTGTTAGTACTTCAGGAGGCTGGGAAATTCATAGATGTGATGGCTTTATTGATGTGGCAACTCTGCTAAGCTATAATTCCCAGTTATTCAATCAGACTAATCTAGGTGTTGCTGGGGAGGCATTTTGCAGATGTATTTAAAGCCCATAATCAGTTGACTCTAAGTAAGGAAAATTCCCCTTGGGTAATCTGGGCAAACCTAACTAAATTTGTTGGAAGGCCTTAAAAACAGGTTTGAAGTTTCCTTGGAAGAGAGAAAAGAATCTGCCTATTCCTGTAGGGGTCCCTACTGCTCATTATTTCCCCTTCCTGACTGCCTGCCCTATGGTTTTGGACTTGCTTAGCCAATGCCCATATCACGTAAGCCAATTCCTTGTAATGAATAATACATATATACATCCTAAAAAATAACTAAATAAAAAACATCTCTCCAAATTTCTAGTTCCCGGTTTAAAGTTCAGAACTATATCATGACCAGGCACAGAGGCTCCATGCATGTAATCCCAGCACTTTAGGAGGCCAAGGAGGAAGAACTGCTTAAGGCCAAGAGTGAGACCAGGCTGGGCAACATAGCAAGACCCTGTCTCTATAAAGAAAATGTTTTAAAAAATTAGCCAGGTGTGGCTGGGCACAGTGGCTCACACCTGTAATCCTAGCACTTTGGGAGGCTGAGGCAGGCAGGTCATCTGAGGTCAGGAATTCGAGACCAGCCTCGCCAACATGGTGAAACCCCGTCTCTACTAAAACTACAAAAATTATATGGGTGTGGTGGCGGGCGCCTGTAATCCCAGCTACTTGGGAGGCTGAGGCAGGAGAATCACTTGAACCCTGGAGGAGGAGGTTGCAGTGAGCGAAGATCGTGCCATTGCACTCTAGCTTGGGTGACAGAGCGAAACTCTGTCTCAAAAAAAAAAAGAAGCAATTTATTTAAAAAATGGTGACTACTGTATTTATCTGAGGTATGCTGTTTTCACCTAACAGATTTCTAACATGTATATATTTTGATGTGAGTAGCTGATGTTATTCATTTTTACTGCTATGTATTACTGCATTATTTGAAAGCACCACCATTCATTTATCTATTCTCCTATTTATGGTTATTTTATTTGTTTAGAATTATTTGTTATTCAATCAGTAACTCTTTGAAGCTTTTCATACATGTCTACTGGGTCACATATTTAAGGGTTTTTCTGGGTCAACACTTAAGTTTAGAATCCCTGGAGATTATATGGTAAATCCAGGTTGAATTTACAAGATATTTATACAGTAGTAATATCAATTCACTTTGCCTTCCTTAGTATAAAGATCTAGATCTTTGCCAACAACATGATATTATCAGGCTGTATTAGTTTCCCGTTGTTGTCATAACAGATTACCACAATTTAGTGGCTTAAAACAACGCAAATATATCCTCTTAAAATTCTGGAGGCTGTAATTCTGAAGTGAGTTTCACTTGGCTAACGTCAAGGTGTGAGTAGGGCTGATTTCTTCTGGAAGCTCTGGGGGAAATATCAAATATCTGTTTCCTTGTCTTTTTCAACTCCTAGTGACTATCTGTATTGCTTGGCCTGTGGCCCCTTACTCCACCTTCAAAGTGCATTGCTCCAATCTCTGCTTCTGTCATTGCATCAGAAAGATTTTTTTTTTTTTTTTTTAAATAACAGCAACAGTCATAACTTTTTAGGCTCCGGTATTTAGCTGCATGTGCCATTTTTTTTTTCTTTCTTTGTTGTTGAATTTTGTTGGCTGTTTTGGGATCCCATAAGTTTTGATCTGCCTAAGATTTATTTCTAAAGTATTTCCTGAGCTGTGACTGGTGCTATAGAACTGCACTGACCATTACCTAAAGATGTGGAGTGCTTTTGGTCACTGACCTTTTAAATGTCATAACAGCCTGATTGAATATTTGATTGCTTATAAACCTCTCTCTGGCACTACACTTATAATCTTGAACTTTTAATATTCTGACACTGTGCAATCTTTAATCAGGTGTGACTGTCATAACAAGGCAATGTAATTTTCCAGTCTCTGCACAAATGTTTTCATAGTTTAAATAGAGGTGCTTATAATATTAGTCTACAAAGGAACTTTTTGCATCAACCAAAGATCAGAATAAAACCACAGCAGATTAAAAGAAAGATATTTTCACTGAATGGGTGATGAATACTACCCTGATAAATGACTTGGTTTATATAGTTAGTAAATTTATTTAATAATAAATATTATGAATATTAAATAAGTTTATTTACTTAATAAATGTATTGAGTCACTATTTTGTGCCAAGCATTGTACTATGGGTTTTGATATGATGTTATACAAAGAGAGGTAAGACACAAATGAATGAATGTTTACAATATGGGGCATGTAGCAAGGGGGGCAAACATGAAGTGCTCTGATACCTAATCTAATACTGGGGAGATCCAGGGAGAACTTTGTGGACAAAATGATGTCTAATCCATCCTATTTATCACCAAGTTCTACCTACTCCACCTCCCCAAAAAACACATCCCAAATCCTACCAGTTCTCTCCACTTTCACTGCCTTAGCCCAAACACAAGCCTCCATCATTTTCCATAGTAGCTACATAACTGGTCCCCATTAGACTGCAGGCTCCAAAGGGCAAACATTTTTGTCTGTTTTGTTTGCTGAGAGATCCCAAAGACTGCCTGACACGTAGTGGGTGGTCAATACATATTATTAATATTATTATTTTTTGAGATAGGGTCTTGCTCTGTTGCCCAGTCTGGAGTGGAGTGGTGTGATCACGGATCACTGCAACCTCGACCTCTCTGACTCAAGCCATCCTCCAGCCTCAGTCTCCTGAGTAGCTGGGACTACATATACACACCACCATTCCTGGCTATTTTTTTTTGTATGTTTTTTGTAGAGATGGGGTTTCACCATGTTGCCCAGGCTGGCCTTGGACTCCTGGGCTCAAGAGATCCAACCGCCTCGGCCTCCCAAGGTATTGGAATTATAGGCTTGAGTCATCGCACCCAGCCCCATACATATTCTTTTGTTGCTGTTGCTGCTGCTGTTGTTTTTTTGAGACAGAGTCTCATTCTGTTACCCAGGCTGGAGCGCAGTAGCACAATCTTGGCTCATGTTACCTTCTCCTCCTGGGCTCAAGCAATCCTCCCACTTCAACCTCCTGAGCAGCAGGGACTGCAGGTGCATGCCACTGCACCCAGCTAATTTTTGTTATTATTATTATTTTTTTCAATAAAGTGATGTTCTGCCATGTTGCCCAGACTGGTCTCGAACTCCTGGGCTCAAACCATTAGCCTGCTTCGGCCTCCCAAAGTGCTGGGATTACAGGTGTGAACCATAGTGCCTAGCCCCCATACATATTCTTGAATAAATAAATAGTCTTATCTTACACTACTGGCCCACTGCAATTCAGCAGCCAAAGAGGTGTTTTAAAAAATGCAATTGCATCATCTCCTACCACCCCCATCTCCCTCACCTCACTCTCTTACTACATAGTCCAGCAGTTCTGAAGTAGTTTTTCAGTTCTTGGAACATTCTCATTTCTCATGAATCCATTAGGCAAACTCCTTCTAATTCTAACAGTTCAGATCAAATACGCTTCCCTCATGGAGCTTACAATCATGTGAGGGTGATAGGCATCAAACAAGTAAATCGATTAACAAAACAATTTCAAAAGTGATGAGTGACGTACAAAAAAATAAGGCAAGGTTAAGTGAAAGAAGAATTGGCTATACAGTAGCTAGAGAAGACCTCTCTGAAGAGGGGATCTGTGAGCTGACACCTAAATGGTTTGAAGGAGTCAGGCGAGCAAACTGGAAGAACTTTCAGGGCCGGGCGCGGTGGCTCAAGCCTGTAATCCCAGCACTTTGGGAGGCCGAGACGGGCGGATCACAAGGTCAGGAGATCGAGACCATCCTGGCTAACATGGTGAAACCCCGTCTCTACTAAAAATACAAAAAAAAAACTAGCCGGGCGAGGTGGCAGGCGCCTGTAGTCCCAGCTACTCGGGAGGCTGAGGCAGGAGAATGGCATAAACCCGGGAGGCGGAGCTTGCAATGAGCTGAGATCCGGCCACTGCACTCCAGCCTGGGCGACAGAGCGAGACTCCGTCTCAAAAAAAAAAAAAAAAAGAACTTTCAGGACTTTTCAGGAGGGAGGAAACAAAATGCAAAGAGACTGCAGGAGGAGCAGCTTTGCTTATTGAAAATAGCATGTGAGAATGGAACAAAGTAAGCAAGAAGGATAGGGTGAGGGTCTTTTAGTTCATAGCAAAAAGTTTGGATTTTATTCTAAATGTGATGGAAAGCCTGAAACCATCCCATCACCTGCAGAACAAATCTCAAGTTCTTTCCTGTGGTCCCCCAGCACGGAGTGATCTTCCTTCTTATCAACTTTTCTTCCCCTGTCCCTTCTTGGCCAGCCATACTCGTCTTATTTCTCTTCCTGGAACATCTCAAACTTGTCCCTGCCTCAGGACCTTTGCACTTGCCGTTCCTGATCTGGAGTGCATTTTCCCCAGATCCTCCCATGCTGACTATTTCTTGTCATTCCAGGCTCAGCTTAAAAATTATCTCCCTGGAGCTGGGCGTGGTGGCTCATGCCTGTAATCCCAGCCCTTTAGGAGGCCAAGACAGATGGATTGCTTGAGCTCAGGAGTTGCAAACTGCCCTGGGCAGCATGGCAAGACCCTGTCTCTACAAAAAATACAAAAATTAGCTAGGCATGGTGGTGTGCCTGTAGTCCCAGCTACTGGGGAGGCTGTGGTGGGAGGATTGCTTGAGTCCAGGAGGTCAAAGCTGTAGTGATCTATGATCATACCATTGCACTGCAGCCTGGGCAACACAGCGAGACCCTGTCTCAAAAAACAATTATCTCCCTGGCTATATTTGTTTCCTAAGGCTGCCATACAAATTGTCACAATTGAGTGACTTGAAACAACAAAAAATTATTCTTACAGTTCTAGAGGCCTGAAGTCCAAAGTAGGTATCAACAGGCCCACATTCCCTCTGAAAAACTCTAGGGAAGAATCCTTCCTTGCCTTTTCCAGTTTCTGGTGGCTCCAGGTGTTCCTTGGTTTGTGGTAGCGTGGCTCCAGTCTCTTGGCTCTATCTTCACAAAACCTTCCTCTCTGTCTGTATGTCTCCATGTCTTCTCCCTTTCTGACTCATAAGGATGCTTGTTATTGGATTTAAAGCCCACCTTGTCCAGGATAATTTCAACTTGAGGTCTTTCCTAAATTACATCTGCAAAGTCTTTTATTCTAAATAAGGTCACATTCTGAGGTTCCAGGTGGACATATCTTTTTGGAGACCACCACTCAATCGACTACATTTACCTTTCAATCTAAGTCAACCATCCAGTCACTTTCTAGCACATCACTGTGCTTGATTTATTATCTGAAAGTACCTTGTCTATTTATTTTTCTTACTTATTGTCTTTCTTCCCTAGACTATAAGCTCTGTGAAGGCAGAGACCTCTTGTGTCTTGTTCACTGTTATATCTCCAGTGCCCAGCACAGTGCCTGACACATACCAGACTCTTAGTAAATATGTGTGGAATGAAGAGATGAAAAATTTAGATCTGAAGGGTGAGTGGAGTTAGTCACACAAAGCAAGATGGGAACAGGGAAGTGTCTTTCCAAGCTGAATGAGCCAAGGCTAAGGCATGATAGAGAACATGGCTGGAACATAAGATTTCCTGGGGAATGGGGTATGGGACAATCAGATCCTGGAGTTTTATAAGCAGTGTTTAGGGGTCTCTCTGAAGTCTCTCAGACCAGGTGACTTCAAGGTCTCTGCCCCATGTACATACAGGAGCGATCCTCTGGGCACATTGCCTTCTCACATGGATCCTCGCTTTTTCTGTGGCGCCTTAGCAGACTGTTGACTACCTGTTGGAGCTGGAAGCTGAGGAAGTTCTCCTTTGCAGGCCTCTGAAGGTGCTAGTGCCACTTGGCTTCCTTGTCTTTTCTCTACAGAGGCTATTTCAAAACACCAGTGATTTCCTCAATTGCCTATGCCACAACCCCTCTCATCGTTTTTAGCACTTGATCTCATAACCAAAGAGAAAATAGAGGCCAGCGAGAGAGAATTTCTTGTCCAGAGCTCTGGGGTAAATCAGCTCACTAAGGTCTATACAAAATTCTGTAATTACTGGGGCTTAGAGTTTGACAAATATAAAGTGGCAGAGATGAGGGTGGAGAGGTGGACAGGGTCCAGATCAGGTAGGCACTTATAAAAGATGTTTGCCTTTCTTATCAAAAGTGTACGGGTCATATGCAAAGTTAGGCAGATGTGGTATCTGCCTTCTGGCAGTTTATCTGAAATTTGTCTGCTGGGAAGTTTTCAGTGGTAAGGCTAAGACTAATTTTTTTTTTTTTTTTTTGACAAAGTCTTGCTCTGTCACACAGCCTGGAGTGCAGTGGCGCTGTCTCAGCTCACTGCAATCTCCACCTCCCAGGTTCAAGCGATTCTCCTGTCTCAGCCTCCCGAGTAGCTGGGATGACAGGTGCCTGCCACCATGCCCCGCTAATTTTTCCATTTTTGGTAGAGACGGGGTTTCTCCATGTTGGCCAGGCTGGTCGCGAACTCCTGACCTCAGGTGATCTGCCCACCTCGGCCTCCTAAAGTGCTGGGATTACAAGCATGAGCCACCGCACCTGGCCAAGACTAATCTTGATTAATACATTACTCTTTTCTGTTTTTATTTGACCAAAAGGTATGTGAAAATCAATATTGTAGTTTAGGTCAAGCACAGTGGCTCACTCCCATAATCCTAGCATTTTGGGAGGTCAAGGTGTTAGAATCACTTGAGGCCAGGAGTTTGAGATCCACCTGGGCAACATACTGAGAGCTCATCTCTGAAAAAATAGAAAAGTTTGTTGGGCATGGTGGCAGATGCCTGTAGTCTCAGCTCCTCAGGAGGCTGAGGTGGGAGGATCCCTTGAGCCTAGGAGTTGGAGGCTGCAGTGAGCTGTGATGGTGACACTGCATTCCAACCTGGGAGATAGAGTGAGATCCTGTCTACAAAACAAGCAAGCAAACAAAAAAGTGCAGTTTAATGAATATTTATTGTGTACCTGGTAGGAACCAGTGCTTTCCCAATATACTACCTTAAATCAGCACACATTTATTTTGAAGTCGCTTGCTCGATCTTAAAAATCATGAGAATTTTGCATTCTACTCTATAGTACTTCTGGATTTACTCTGATACACAAATAATTCTGTTCCCTCTCTTTTCCCTCCTTGAGTCAAATGGATGCTCCAGGGAGATCCATATACATCTTGTGGCTTTTTGCATCCCAAGTTCAATTCCTCCAGTTCTACAAGCACTTTCCGGCCCTCTTAAAAGCATTTCTCTTATATAGGTTAGCCACCTGGAGTTCAGGGATGTCCCGAAACGGAGTCAGTGTCATAAACCTACTACGTACTGAGTCAGGATTTGAGCTCAATTCTCCCAAGAATTGTTTCCAATACATCACAGTCATGCAGGTTCTGGGGGCTTCTATAGAAAACACAAGATACTACCTCAGACTTCCATGGGCTCATAGCGTAATTGAAGAGGTGAGATATGATACATGAAAAGGTAACTACTAGTGTAGGATCATTTATAATTCAGTGCATGAGAGTAGTCCGGCTAATTGTTAATATTGGTCTGAGAAAATTGTTATCTTGTTTGTTTTTGGTTCTTTTTTTTTTTTTTTTTGGAGACAGGGTCTTGCTCTGTCATCTAGGTTGGAATGCAGTGGCGATCATAACTCACTGTAACATTGAACTCCCGGGCTCAAGCGATTCTCCCACTTCACCCTCCCAAGTAGCTGGGACTACAGGCACGTGCCATCACACCTGACTAATGTTTTAATTTTTTATTTTGTAGAGACAGGTCTTGCTGTGTTTTCCAGGCTGGTCTCAAACTCCTGGACTCAAACAATCCTCCCTCCTTGGCTTCTGAAAGCAATGGTATTACAGGTGTGAGCCACCATGCCCGCCAATAAAATTGTTTTTTTATTTTTATTTTTATTTCAATTTTATTTTTTGAGACAGGATCTCATTTTGGCACCCAGGAATCCAATGGCTATCATAGTTCACTGCAGCCTTGACCTCCTGGGCTCAAGTGATCCTCCCACATCAGCCTCCCAAGTAGCTGGGACCACAGGTGTGTGCCACCACATCCTGCTAATTTTTATATTTTTTAGGAGACGGGGTTTCCCCATGTTGCCCAGACTGGTGTTGAACTTCTGGGCTCAAGCGATCTACCCGCCTTGGCCTCCCAAAGTGCTGACATTATAGGCATTAGCCACCATGCCCATCTGAAAATTGTTTTGTCATTATAAAATGTTTGGGGGAGACAGCTCCCGATTTTCAGAAATCACTGCGAGACAATGGAAAAACATGGCCAGTATCCTGTTGGGTGGAGTAGTTTATGAGTGGACAAAGCAGTCCTTCACTTCAGGCAGTTGGTTTTAAATGGCCCATATGCTTGAACCTTCCCCAAGCCCAAGGCAATACTGAGTCACTGCTATTTCCGATAGCGTTTCTCACCTTTTTCTCTCCTCCCTGTGCCAGGACATGCCTCAGCACTTTATGGTTTCTTGATAGTTCCTTTGTGACCCAGGAAGATACCAGGTGAAGTAAGAAAGTTCTCAAGAACTCCATCTTGGCAGAGGAAGACACATTTACCTTGCAGCCTTTCTTTGTGTGCCAAGCCCAGCTGCCACCCCGGTGGTCTATTTGAGGGCCTCTTCTGAGCACTACAGAAAGGTTGTAGTAAGCAGCACAGGGTTTGGAGGAGAAAAGCAAGCATTTCCGGCCTCTCACAGCTTTGGTCTTGTTTTTGCCAGGCCTGTATGCCTCCTTTCGGCATGGCTGGGATGCTTGAGAAGTCATTTAGCTTTGACTGGCAAGGGCTTGCCATTTCTGGATTTAAATAGATTTAAATAGAGTCTAACAGGGGCAATTGCATTTCTTCACTTTCTAAAGCTATATTTTTCTCTCGTGAGTTAAAAAAAAATGCACACGAAAAAGCCCCAACTTCATTATGCTTCGGTCACAGCAGGGAATTTATAGCAAGAGCCCAGCTGTTTGCAGCTCATGCCAGAGTTTTTTGATCCTCATGTAATTGAGCTCACATTTTTGAATTGGAAAATAATATTCAGAGGAGCCGACTCCTGAGTTTTCAGGTTTTCAGGCCAAGCAACGGTTCCTGAATCCATTTTGGGCTGTTCTTTCCTCATACCTTTTCCTCTTCACCCTCAGAGCCATTTGCTCCTTTCCTGGAACTAGACCTATGACTGTGCAAGTCTCTTTCTGTGCACACAGTGTTCTAACTATTCTTTTGAAGGGGAAAAAAAGCCTCACTGTTTTATTCCTTAACCCTTGCCTTCACTACTTAAAACTCCTTGCTATTCATTGTGCTTCATACATTCAACAATAATACATCCAAACAAAACTACTAAATGTAACTCATTTCTTTGGTATGAACCCAGATACCATACTAAGGGCTTTATGTGCATCTCCTTTTTTGTTCCTCCCAACAACTTTCTGAGGAAAGTCCTGTTATTGTTTCCATTTTACAGATGGTGTATTTGAGGCTTAGGGAGGTGAGCTGACTTCTAAAGGTCACACAGTGGTGGAGTGTGTCTTCAATCTCACTTGTACCAGGTCCAGAGTTTTAACCCTGCTGCTGGACAGGATTCGCCGCCTGAAACTGTTGAGTGCTAAGTTCTGTGGGAGATGCTAAGGGCAAAAAAGACATAGTTCTTGCCCCCACAGAGCTTGAGCAGGAGTTGGAGAAAGCACTAAGCATAGTAACATGAAGAGCCAGCACCTCACTTTTGCCACCCTTAAGGGGTCCTCGTGAGGGCCAAATGAAATGACATTTAAAAGCACTTGTTTCAGGCCAGGCATGGTGGCTCACACCTGTAATCCCAGCATTTTGGGAGGCTAAGGCGGGCAGATCACTTGAGGCCAGGCATTTGAGACCAGCCTGGGCAACATGGTAAAACCCCGTCTCTACCAAAAATGGAAAAATTAGCTGGGTGTGGTGGCACATGCCTGTAATCCCAGCTACTTGGGAGGCTGAGGTAGGAAAATCACTTGAACCCAGGAGGTGGAGGTTGCAGTGAGCCAAGACTGTGTCACTGCATTCTAGCCTTGGTGACAGAGCAAGTCTCTGTCTCAAAAAAAAAAAAAAAAAAGCACTTGGTTCAAAGTGCAGTGCTAGATGGGTGCTTGCTGTTGCTATTGGTGTTATACCAGCAACAGTCCAATCCTGAGCCAGTCACCTGCATGGCTGGAAGGGCAGGTGTAGGAGGA
Source organism: Macaca fascicularis (assembly GCF_037993035.2). Taxonomy (NCBI): domain Eukaryota; kingdom Metazoa; phylum Chordata; class Mammalia; order Primates; family Cercopithecidae; genus Macaca; species Macaca fascicularis. The sequence continues at coordinate 110,775,433 of NC_088395.1, forward strand.
TGGCATGGTGAGAACTGTTAAAATCACACTTATAGAAACTCATGCCGAATGTGGAATTTTGTCTGTCACATTCTGGCTAACCTAGCATTGCATACTTGCAGTTTGGCTGGGAAGGTAATAACAATAATAGCAAGCACATATATAGCTCTGATTATATAGCAGACACTGTTCTAAGTGTTTTACAAATATTAACTTATTTAATTTTGTTATTTATTTTTTAGACTTTAATTTTTTTAGAGATGAGGTCTCACTCTGTTGTCATGCTGGAGTACAGTGATGCTGTAAGTGCTCACTGTAGTCTCAAACTCCTAGCTCAAGCAATCCTCCTGCCTCAGCCTCTCAAGTGGCTTGGACTACAGGTGCTGAAGGATTGTGTGTCAGCGTTGCACTCCTAGATTCCTCACCTCAGTGCCCCCTTCCCCTTCAGTAACTAAGTCCTGTTGATTCTACTTCTTTTCTTTTCTCTTTTTTTTTTTTTTTTGAGACAGACTTTCTTTCTTGTTGACCAGGCTGGAGTGCAATGGCGTGGTCTCAGCTCACTGCAACCTCCGCCTCCCAGGTTCAAGTGATTCTCCTGCCTCAGCTTCCCAAATAGTTGGGATTACAGGCACCTGCCACCATGCCCGGCTAATTTTTGTATTTTTAGTAGAGACAGGGTTTACCATGTTGGCCAGGCTGGTCTCGAAATCCTGACCTCAGGTGATCTGCCTGCTTTGGCCTCCCAAAGTGGTGGGATTACAGGCGTGAGTCACCATGCCTGGCCCCTAAATGTCTTTTCTATTCATCCCCTGCTCTCCCTCTGCATTGCCCTCAGTACTGCTTTGGTTTAGATTCACATCATCTCTCACCTGGAGGATTGTAGCAGCAGCCATCCTAGGCTTTGCTGGTACTACTCTCACCGCTTCACATCCCCAAGGCAATAAACGGCTTCTTTTTGTTGTTATTCTTGCTGTTTTGGCTCTTAGTCTCTCTGTTATTATATTGCACTTAATAGAGCCGTTACTCATTAAACAAAACAAAACAAAACTCTAGTCCAGTTTAATCTTTAAGACTTGACTCTCTGTTGTGACTGATCAGATGGAAAGTTTTTACTACCGTCTAGGAGGGAAGAATTTAGATTAGAACTCCCAGTGTGCCATGAATTATTTTCCTTGTGGTTACTCAGCAGTGATTCCTGGCCTCTCCTCCCAAATAAGGCTCAGGCCTGCATTCAAGCACCCACAGGTGGGAGCCAGGATGGTTGCAGTTCCTGTCTGCATGTTAGCCGGTTCCAGCTGCTCTGCAAAGGGGAGATGGGGCAGGAGAAGACGATGCCTGCTTTAGATGAAGCTCAACTTTTTCTCCAGAAGAACCCAGTGAGTAATGAATCAGACCCTGAACGTCCTGGAACACTAAACCCAATGCCACTGTCAGTTCCCTCCACATCACAGTCATTTCCACATAGTGGCTCAGCCTAGGCCCGGTTCTCCAAACCATCCAAACAGAGAGGCGGAAAACCATCCTCAACACCCAGAGTGCAATTTTACGGAGGAGATTTATTTTTACGTTGATATAGAACATAAATACTGTAAATATCCTCCACCCCATTGGCTTTTTTTTTTTTTTCAGAGCTCTAGTTAATGGGGTAACTTTCTGGCTTGTACTTTATCAAGTTGATAGAACTGTTTAATGAAACCCACGGAGATTGGACAATTTAGTCTAACGGTCAGTTGCAACCCTTGATGTAAGTAATTTCCAGCAATACTGTATGTATCAAACGTCCAACCTGCCAGTGGTTATCAATATCCATTATGCTTTTGGTTGGCTTGAACCATTAATAACCTGTCAGATTAAGCAATTAGGCTGTCTCTACTTGCCAGGGGAAATTGTTTTCCCCTAACTGATGATACTGGGTTTGTGGTTGTGCAGATAAGTACTTGGTCAAAATGTTTGGCTCATTCCTAGCTGAGTCTTTTTGATAGATAAGGAGCAAGAACTAAAATTCAAGGGGCTGAGAGGAACCTGCAGACAATCTCTGAGAAAAAGTATCTCAGTCATTCCAGTTCAGTTTATAAAAGTAGCTTAATTATCACTGGTGCTCTCTAGTGAGGGACTTCATTTGATGTGTCACACAGATGGGACCACATTTCTCCACAGAGCTCCAGCTAAGTCGGAACATTCAGGTTTCAATTTGAAATGTGAACTATCTCGGATTCTTTAGAAAGCACATCAGGGACACTCTTGGGGCTTTGCCATTTTGCACACTTTCAAAAGCAAGATGGAGAAGGGAAGAGAGAGGGGTAAAGTTCAATGGAAACCTATTATATAATCCTCCCCTATGCTGTTCGTTTGTGGTCTCTTCTGAATTTTTTTGGTTTTGTGATTTTCTACTTACATTTTCATGTAACAGCACAAGTGTGCATGTTGCTTTTTACCTTCATGTCTTTGCGCATTCTAGTGCAAAGGTGCACCTAGCGCACTTCACCTGCTATGTTATTTTTGTCCCCTTTACCAGTTTACACAACCATCAGTTTGAAGACCTGGTCTGAAAACCACTTCCAAGGAGACCTTGCAGAGTAACTCCATGCATTCCTATCATGCATTTACTCAAAGTTTTCTTATTCCTTTGTCATCATTTCATATTTATCATTACATTGCTTTTATCCTATTTTAAAGATTTGCTGGTCAGGTGCGGTGGCTCATGCCTGTAATCCCAGCACTATAGGAGGCTGAGGTGGGTGGGTCACTGGAGTCCAGGAGTTCAAGACTACGCTGGGCAACATAGGGAGACCTCATCCTACAAACTATAATAATCAAAATTAGCTGAGCATGGTAGCATGCACCTGCAGTCCCACTACAGCCGAAAGGAGGCTGAGATGGGAGGATTGCTTGAGCCCCAGAGGTTGAGGCTGTAAGTGAGCTGTGATTTCATCACTGTACTGTGGCCTGGGTGACAGAGCAGGACCCTGTCTCAAAAAATAGGGCAAAAAAAGGGCATATTGTGCCATGAGAGTGTATGAGTGGGGGACCCATCCTGGTTTAGACCTTAAGGAAGGTTTTCTGGAGGATGTGGAATTTGAATTGAAATAAGAAAGAGAGAAGATCCCTTAAAGCAGAGGTGATAACATGTGGAAAAGCAAAATGCCAGTGCCTGGAAGTAAAATGGGATGTTCCAGGACAGAAGTGGCACAGTACCAGTGTGACCTGCTGTAGCAGTTCCAGTTTTGTAAGTTAAGTTTTATCTGAAGACAGCCATGCCCATTCATTTACCTATTGTCTGTGGTTGCATATGTACTACAAAGGCAGAGTTGAATCGTGACAGAGTTGAATATTTGCAGAGTTGAATACTTTCTGGAGACCATGTGGCTCCTTTGCAAAGCGTAAGGTATTTGCTATCTGTCCCTTTACAGAAGAAAATTTGCATACAAAAATTAGCTAGGTGCGTTGGCGGGTGCCTGTAATCCCAGCTACTAGGGAGGCTGAGGCAGGAGAATCACTTGAGCCTGGGAGGCAGAGGTTGCAATGAGCCGAGATCGCACCACTGCACTCCAGCCTGGGCGACAGAGTGAGACTCTGTCTCAAAAAAAAAAAGAAAGAAAGAAAGAAAGAAGAAAATGTCCCGACCTCTGTGGTGGCATGCAAGAGAAAGCTAAGATGACAGGAAAAGAGGAATGTAGGGAATGATGAGGCTGAAGCTGAGACAGGGACCAGACAGACCATGCAGATTAAGGGTTTTAAACTTCATTCTAAGAGGATGAAAAAGAACTGAATGGTTTTAAGCAGGGGCATCAAGAGGGCTATCCTTCTAGTATAATACATACTGGTTTTTAATCTTTTGTTTTTAATTTGGCAGTTCATCTTGTAACTAGTCCTATTCTTCAACCATATAATCTTTAATTGTGTGTCTACTCTTTCATCATAGAGTTGTATTGTAATTCAGAAAGTTGCCCATCTTTTGAAATTAGATGTACTCAGCAGTGAACATCTTTGTGCATATTGTTGTTAATTCCCTTGTAATTTCTTAGAAGTGGATCATTGGGTCAACAGGTATATGCATTTTGAAGGCTTTTGCATCTCTGGTGTTTCCAGTCTTCCAGAAGTCATGTTTACTACCACCGTCAAGGATGAGTGTATTTGATTCCCACACTCTTAGGAAAAATTTAAATATGTTTGTCAATTTTATGCAAGGAAACTATGTTTTCTTGTTGCTTTAATTTGTACTTCTGTGATTATTGAAGTGGGTAATATTACTTTCCCATATGCATTTCTTCTTTTGTGAAATTCTTGCTCATATTCTTTGCTTAGTTTTGGGCTATTTATCTTTCATTGTTAATTTTTTATGAGCTTATTATATATTGAGGATATTAACTCTTTGACATCCATATTGTGAATATTTTTTCCAAGTTAGATTTTTAGCTTTACGTTTTATTTGTGGGATTTTTGACATAATTTATAAATGCTTATTTAATAAATAAATCATTTTTTCCTTTGGATTTTCTGCCCTTGGGGTTACACTTGAGAAGACTCTCACCACACGGAGATTATGTAACATGCACATATATTTTTTACTAGTTTTAAACCAGTTTTTCTTTATATTTTAATCTTTAATCCATCTGGTATTTATTTTGGTAGTGGCACGAGATAGAGATCTAACAGATTTTTTTTCAAGGGGGAAAACTCTTTTTAGGGGAGAGGAAGAAATATCTCTTGGAAAAGTGGGAACTCTTTGATCAGAAACCCCAAACACTGTGTCTGGAAGAATGGCTCTTTGGGTGATGTGATATTGTGAAATATATATTTGGTCTTTGACCCAGTTTCCTGGCATACAACTCTTAAAATACTTAGAATTTCCAGTGTGAAGTATTTTTGTATGCTAATGATTGGCTTGATGGCTAGTAGCCTCTAGGCAGCTTCAGGATGGGGGATGGTCACTGGAAAGGCCAAGGCAGGATTAGAGGGTTAGGACTTTCAAATGGCTGAAGTTTAAGTTAATCACCAGTGGCTGGTGGTTCAATCATGCCTATGTAATGAAGCCTCCATAAAAACCCAAAAGGCCAGAGTTCAGAAACTTGGAGGTTCCTGGGGGTAGTGCGCCCCCACAGAGAACACGGAAGCCCCATACCCCTTCTTATGTGCCCTTGCCTTATGCATCTCTTCATCTGGATCCTTTGTAGTGTCCTTTATCATAAACTGTTAAGTGTTTCTTTGACCTCTGTGAGCTGAACTAGAAAATTAATAGAACCCAAAGAAAAGGTCGTGGTAACCCCAGCTGGAAGCTGATCGGTTAGAAGTTCTGCAGGCTTGGATTTGTGACTGGCGTCTGAAGGGAGGACAGTCTTGTGGGACCGAGCCCCTCAACCTGTGGGATCTGACACTATCTCCAGGTAGACAGTGTCAGAATTGAATTGGAGGACACCCAGCTGGCATCCGATGCAGAATTGCTTGCTTGTTTGGTGTATGGGGAACCCCCTCCCCCTACACATTTGGTCACAGAAGTCTCTTCTGTGTTGATTGTTGTTGAATGAGAGAACAGAAAAAGCACTTTGAGTTTGCTTTTTCCACACGTATTTTGTGTCAGAGGAGTAAAATTTGCTATACCGGTCCAGGCTCAGAGAAACATGTGGTTTGGGAAAAGAAAGGATAAAAACAGAGGAATGAGGAGCTTTTGATTCCTGGGTGGCCATGTGGTCACCCATGATATGGAACTGCAACTGTGCTGCGCTCAGTTATTAAAGGTGAAAGTTACCAGTGGAATCTAGAGATGGATCTACCTCCTGGGGAGTTGGTTCACTGGATGCATAAGACAATGCAAACTAAGAAAAAAGTGAAATATTAATATCCTATTATGTGGTTATTGTTATCAGTAGTATGAAATTAAAAGACAGTGCTGGGTTGGACCATGATATTAGACCAAGCTCAGATTTTAGTGAGTCTGAGCTTCGGCCGCTAGCCTCAAAGGGAAAAACTGCAGCAGAGACAACAGAAAAGTACCTCTAATACCAAGAAGGTAGCCAGTGTGGGGGAAGGGCCACACAAAATAACAATTGAAACTAAGGGTCTAGTGTGAAGGAATTGTTTCATTTTGTAGATCAGTATCATCAGTGTCCTGGGGAGCTTTTATTAAAATGCATTATAAGAGTAATGGGTTAATTTAGGGGCAGTAGCTTTTGTTATGAATGTTGCAGAGGGGAAGGGCATGTTTTGGTTGATGCAGGACCCACTGCTTGTTATGGTCACAGATGTCTATACATAATCCGGACACACAGGAGATTATTCTTGAGGGAACAACAAGCTTGGTGGACTGGATAGAAGCCACTGTAAAATGTTGCCCTGACAAGGGAGACTGTCCAGCTACCCCTGACTGTCTGCTGCTTCCAACCCCAGAGGAAGCAGAAGATAGGCCTCCTGTGCAAACCATGTGACTTTATGATGACCGGGATATTTACCAGGTCATTGTAAATGCTGTGATTAAGGGGGCCCTTTTTGCATGGTCACCTCATGTAACTTTACTGTTACAAAATTGGAGAAGCCTTATTGAATTTGCTCTCAGATTCCTTTCACGGGTCTTATGGATGCTAATAAAAACGTTAAGTTAATTAGTAAGAGAAAGAGGAAAGACAGAGGGGAGAGTCAAAAGCCTCATCCCAGGAAGGTGGAATTTTTTTTTTTTTTTTTTTTGAGATGGAGTCTCACTCTGTCACCCAGGCTGGAGTGCAATGGCGTGATCTCGGCTCACTACAACCTCTGCCTCCCAGGTTCAAGAGATTCTCCTGCCTCAGTCTCCTGAGTAGCTGGGACTACAGGCACCCACCACACCCGCCCGGCTAATTTTTGTGTTTTTAGCAGAGACGGAGTTTCACCATGTTGGCCAAGCTGGTCTCGAACTCCTGACCTCAAGCGAGCCGCCCGCCTCGGTCTCCCAAAGTGCTGGGATTGTAGGTGTGAGCCACGACGCCAGCCTGGAAGGTGGAAATTTTTTTTTTTTTTTTTTTTTTTTTTTTTGAGATGGAGTCTCGCTCTGTCGCCCAGGCTGGAGTGCAGTGGTGCGATCTCCACTCATTGCAAGCTCCGCCTCCCGGGTTCCCGCCATTCTCCTGCCTCAGCCTCCTGTGTAGCTGGGACTACAGGCGCCCGCCACCGCGCCTGGCTAATTTTTGTATTTTTAGTAGAGGCAGGGTTTCACTGTGTTAGCCAGGATGGTCTCGATCTCCTGACCTCGTGATCCACCCGTCTCAGCCTCCCAAAGTGCTGAGATTACAGACGTGAGAAATAAGGTGAATAAAGAAAACAATGATAAAGGTGAAACTGAGGAGAAAAAGAGAAGGGAGAGTCATGGGACTTATTCCAGCAGGGTGGAAATCTTCAGACGGTTATTAAGAAATTGGGGGCTGGGCGTGATGGCTCACGCCCGTAATCCCAACACTTTGGGATGCTGAGGTGGGAGGATCCCTTGAGCCTAGGAGTTTGAGATCAGCCCAGGCAACATAGAGAAACCCTGTCTCTAAAAATAATACAAAAGTTAGCCGGGCATGATGATGCCAGCCTGTGGTCCCAGCTACTCAGGAGACTGAGGTGGGAAGGTCACCTGAGCCCGGGGAAATTGAGGCTGCAGTGAGGCCCTGCCTCAAAAAAAAAAAAAAAAAAAAAAAAAACAGATGGAAATGCTCAGTGCTCATAAGAGTTCTATAATAAAGTGGAAATAGTTTATAGAGGCTCATGATCCCTGGGGATTGCAAGGAAGAGATACTCATGAGCAGGAATCCCGTTTTTTTCTAGGACTGACTCTGGAACTGTCTGTGTTTGAGGAGCTGCTGGATTCTACAGTACCCTATAAGCAGCTCCCAACAGACTGTCAAAGAGCTGCTTGGTTTGTGGATGACCGTTCCATGGTGAATGGATAACATCCTATTTGGAAGGATGCCACTCTGATCAAGGAAGGTAAAAACAAATCAGCCCACTGGCTGAATTACATATTTCTTCCCTAGCAGTGATGGAAGAATTGAACAGTGGTGAAAATCCTTGTGTTTGGATTTTTACTGACTTGTGGACAATGGCCAATAGCCTGGCCATATGGTCAGACAGAGGGCAGTGGAAACCTGGCCTTTTAAAGGGATGCTTATGTGGGACACAGCCCTTTGGAAATTGGAGGGGTGCATTAAAAGGTGCATGTCGATGCCCATCAGAAGAACCCCCTTCCAGATTTGGAAGGGGACTGGAACTGACAAACAAGTAACCCCATGTGCTCCTTTGAGGTGGCCACCTGGGTTCATGAAATAAGTGGATGTGGGGAAACTGCAGCAGTACAGACATGGGTTGAATCTAGACATGTTCCTTTTGCACCCTCTCAGGAACATTATGCCAGTAAAAACTGTTCTGTCTGTCAGCAAGAGACACTGCCGATGGCTATGGGGCAGATTCCCTGGTGGGAAGGCCCTGAACACAGCTGGCAAGTGAGACTGATGCTGGTAGCCCTGGAGGGCCACAAATGGGTCATGACAGGAATAGATACTGATTCTGGACTGGGCTTTGTTTACCAGATGGAAGATGAAAATGCTCAGAATGGCCGGGCACGGTGGTTCACACCTGTAATCCCAGCACTGTGGAAGGCCCAGGCGGGTGGATCACTTGAGGTCAGGAGTTCTAGACCAGCCTGACCAACATGGTGAAAACCCATCTCTAGTAAAAAACAACAACAACAACAACAACAACAACAAACCAAAATTAGCCAGGTGTGGTGGCGCATGCCTGTAATTCCAGCTACTTGGGAGGCTGAGGCAGGAGAATCGCTTGAACCCGGGAGGTAGAGGTTGCCATGAGCAGAGATTGCACCATTGCACTCCAGCCTGGGCAACAAGAGTGAAACTGCATCAAAAAAAAAAAAAAAAAAAAAAAGCTCAGAATGCCATTAAAAACAAAACAAAACAACCCAAAGATACTACACAGATTCGGTCATCCAACCACCATTTCTTCCGACCAGAGTACCCACTGTATAGCCCCATAATGCCCAGAAATGGGTAAAGAGATATCCTCAGAGTGACAGTTTCATAGAGATATTGAATGGGCAATTAAAACATTGGTTGTCTAAAGCAGGGGGACATAAAAGCATGAAGGGCTGGTTTACATGCCTTTGTGAGTGTGTGCCCATACTCAAGATGAGCGAGCCTAAATGAGTGTCCCCACTATATTTTCCTCCATTTTGCTGGTTGATCTGGGGAAGAGAGGATGGGGAAGGATGTTGGTATGACTATGCAATTTCTGCCAAGGGAGGAGTATGCTGATATAATAACTATACTTTTTCCCTTTCTTCTTCTCATCCCCTTAAGTGTTTTTTTCTTTACCTGATGCAGGGGTCACAGGACTACAGGTGCTGAAAGTAGGAAAGTTTTCTAAGAAAGCTTCTACCAGAATTCCTAAGGGTCTGGTGGAGGTGGGGTGTGCAAAATTGGGACTAATAGCGAATGTTGCTATATTCCCTGGTGGTAAAAATAGCCCACTAGTACTGCACTTGTGTCACCTCACCCTATCTAAATGGGAGTGGACCTAGGGAAAGTACTTGTTAGACTTTATGTATTTAAAGTCTAACTAGTATTGCTTCCTGCAATCTAGACCAGCACCGTGGTGATTCTAACGTCCCTTCCAAAGGTAGAAACAAGTTTGGATATTAATGGAGAGTAGGAAAAATAGTAGCAGAGGATAAAGGAATGAATAAATTCATTATAAATTTAGGGAAATCTAGTAAGAGATGACATTGTCTTAGCTGAATTATACCAGAAACCTGAAAGGGTGACGTATGTTTGCTGAGACCACTCCTGTGAATGGAAGGAAGCCTGCCAACCTGAGTGACCTCACTCTGGGAGACATTCCTATAATATGGTGGGCTGGACTCATTATTAATGATTGGATTAGATTCTAGTAATGTGACAGTATCTTTTGAGTCATGTGTCCTTTTGACATAAGTGACCGGGTTCAAAAACCAGGTGGACTGTTATATTGAGAAGTATGTATTTGATCTTTGACCCAGTTTCCTGGCATAAAACTCCAAAAATCCTTGGAATCTCCAAAGCTGTGTCTTTTTGAATGCTAACGATTGACTGATGGCTGGTAGCCTCTAGATGGCATCAGGATGTGGGTGGGTTACCAGAAAGAGCAGAGGAAAAACAGTTTATTTTCCCTCAGGTGAGGCGCAAGCATTTGAGACATTCGAGACATTTCAAAACCAAATGTTTACTTACTTTAGAACGAACTTAATATATATATTTTTAAAAATCAGATCTTCACCCAAAAGTTGATATCCCCAAAACACTTCTACCTCCAAACAGCCACCACTCCAAAGCCTCAAGCCTCATTATTCCACCCAGAAGGATGCTTTAAAATTACTTTGGTGTCTTGTGTCCATATGAGGCAAACATTTCCAAATATAAGTGTATTTGTGACTTTAAATGTGTTTCCTTCACTTATCTTTATTCTTTGTGTTGTCTATGTAAAGACTCATTGTTTTATTTATTTCATGAACACATGTATAGTGTTTATTATATACTAGGAACTGTTCTTTTTAAATTAAATTAAATTAAATTTTTTGAAACAGAGTTTCGCTTTTTTGCCCAGGCTGGAGTGAAGTGACGTGACCTTGGCTCACTGCAACCTCCTTCCCCCGGGTTCAAGCGATTCTCCCGCCTCAGCCTCCCAAGTAGCTGGGATTACAGGCATGCACCACCATGCCTGGCTAATTTTTGTCTTTTTAGTAGAGACAGGGTTTCACCATGTTGGCCAGGCTGGTTTCGAACTCCTGACCTCAAGTGATCCACCCGCCTTGGTCTCCCAAAGTGCTAGGCTTACAGGCGTGAGTGGCCAGGAACTGTTCTTAGTGCTTTTATTTTATTTTTTTTTTTTTTTTTACTTTTCATAACAGCCCTGTGTTATAGGTAAAGCTATCGTCCTCATTTTACAGCTGAGGAAACTGAGGAACACCAAAGTTCAGCGACCTGTTTGAAGTCACACATGTAGCAGGTCATGACCGTATTCTGTTTCCTTAAATGACAGAGTAGAGAAGGAATTTTTTTGGGGGGGCAGGGGGCGTGGGGCAGTATGGAAAATTCCCTCTGTGGGCAGAAACAAGTGGCACCACAGGAAGAAACTGAGGTCTGAACTCATAGGCTCACAGAATTATTCCTTCTCAAAACATGAATCATGTGGTCTAGAGGCTACTGCCCTCACATAAGCTTTTTTAGTTCTGTTTTTATTTCTACTTTAATTGTCCTATCAGTGTTCATGCCCAATATTGCCTTCTAATGTATATATACTCTTATTGTAAGCCATCTAGAATCTCCTTAGATATAGGCAGGTATACATTATACTAAAAAGCCTGAAGTGTGCTCAGAACATTTAAGTGGAAGTAATATTAAGACAAAAGAAATTGTTTTTAATCTAAGTAATTTGTACAAATGTTAATGAAAGTTCCATCATAACCACTGAAAGCTGGAAGCAACGAAATATTTAGCAAGAGAAAACTACTAAAGAAAACTACCACATCAGTGAGGTAGAATGTCTCATGGCCATTTTTTTTTTTTTTTCGGGGTCTTGCTCTGTCACCCAGGCTGGAGTGCAGTGGCACGATCTCGGCTCACTGCAACCTCCACCTCCCGGGTTCAAGCAATTCTTCTGCCTCAGCCTCCCGAGTAGCTGGGACTACAGGCATGTGTCACCACACCTGGCTAATTTTTGTATTTTTAGTAGAGATAGGGTTTCACTATGTTGGCCAGGCTGGCCCATGACCATTAAAAATCACCAATGTGGGGACTATACTGTTAAGGAAATTAGTATTTGAATTGATAATAAATGAAAAAGGTAGAATGAAAACAATAGGTACACATTTATAAATATGTGACAAAATACAACCAGGCGCAGTGACTGACACCTGTAATCCTAGCAGTTTGGGGGGCCGAGGCAGGTGGATCACCTGAGGTCAGGAGCTTGAGACCAACCTGGCCAACATGGCGAAACCCTGTCTCTACTAAAAATACAAAAATTAGCCAGGCATCGTGGCGCATGCCTGTAATCCCAGCTACTCAGGAGGCTGAGGCAGGAGAATCGCTTGAACCCAGGAGGCGGAGGTTACAGTGAGACGAGATGGTGCCACTGTAGTCCCGCCTGGCCTATGAGACTCCATCTCAAAAAAAGTGAGACTCCATCTCAAAAAAAAAAAAAAAAAAAAAAAGGGACAAAATATGAATACGTATGTCACTAATGGGAATACATTTAGGACTGATATCAGTAGCTAAATCGAATGTTATGGCTTTTGGTATAGAGAATTTAACATGATAATTAAAACTAATAAATTTAAAAGACTTTTTTTTTTTTTTTTAGACATAAAGAAATTGCCTCCCCGATAGTCCCTGTTATTCTTTCAGGCCTAGGAGGGGGTCTTAAGGCTATTTCTGGGCAGACAGGAAGGGGATCTACACTCTGGCCTTTTCCCCTGGGGGCTTGCAATTTTTCTGTGTGTTCGGGAAGTGCAGATTGGGCTTTCATTAGGAAAGGATCTAGTTCAGCATTCTTGTCATCACCAGCTGGGGATGAAGAGGCCAAGTTAATGGGAATCTTGGCAAGAATGCTGGGGAAAGGCAGGGACAGCAGAAGTGGCTCCTAGGGGAGCTGTGCAGCTGAAATGAAGTCAAACTGAGGCGGGCCAATCCCATTTAGTTCCGGCAGGTGCACAGAATCTGCTCTGGGAGCATGATACAGTTCCTACTATAGAAGTGCAGGTAGAGCAACACCTCACATGTAGATCAGGTAAATACAGGGGACTCTCAGACTAAGGAGGGAGAGGCAGAGCCAGGGCCCGGCCTATAGGAAGTGGTACTGACAGCAAGTAAGGCAGGTAGCTGGAACCCACAAATTGGCTGGAATATGATTAAAGACTTTCCCCACAACTGGACACCAGAGCTCGGAAGAGAATGGAGATGACTTGAGTGTCTGACAGATGCAGAAGAAAAGGGCCAAGAAACGCTTGTCTTTCCTTCTGGAAGTGTTTGGTGTTTGTGGTAGTTTTAATGATATGTGTCCAAAGTCTTTGCTACTCCTCCCTTTAGGAGATGAAACCTCATTCCCTTCCCCTTGAATGTGGCCTGGTCTTAGTGACTTGTTTCCTTTTTATTTTTCTTTTTTTGAGACAGAATCTTGCTCTGTCACCCAGGCTGGAGTGCAGTGGCATGATCTTGGCCCCAACCTCTGCCTCCCGGGTTCAAGAGATTCTCCTGCCTCAGCCTCCCTAGTAGCTGGGACTACAGGCACCTGCCACCACACCCAGCTAATTTTTGTATTTTTAGTAGAGACGGGGTTTCGCTATGTTGACCAGGCTGGTCTCGAGCTCCTGACCTCAGGTGATCTGCCTGCCTTGGCCTCCCAAAATGCTGGGATTACAGGTGTGAGCCACTGTGTCCAGTCAGTGAATTGTTTCTAATGAATAGAAGTGATGGAATGTCAACCTCAAAATTAGGTTATGAAAAGACTGTAGCTTCCACTTTGGAGACTTTCTCTCAGAGCACTCGCTCTGGGGGAATCCAGCTGCCATGTCATGTGAGCTGCCCTATGAAGTGGCCCATGTGGTGAGGAACTGAACTTTCCTTCTAGCACCACAAGTGTGAGCTTCTCTAGGACCCTCAGGTAACTGCTGTCTTAGCCTACAACCACAGTACCTTGAGAGACCCTCAGCCAGAACCATCTAGCTACATTTCTTGCAGATTCTTGACCCTCAGAAACTGTGATGTTTGTTGTGTAAACTGATAACTGTTTGGATTATTTGTTATGCAGTTATTATTATTTGTTATGCAGATTGTTACTAATACAGTGGTGGCCTGGTGCCTGATTATATTGTGAAAATGTCTGGCACTTTGACCTAGTGCTAGGGAACAGCCAAGGTGGAATGGGGCAGCATAAAAATGGCTGAATGCTTACTTCAGACAGCTGAGATGGGGTGGAGATGGGGCAGCTGGAGATGGGGCAGCCACTGACAATCATAGATGGTAAGTGCTCAGTGAGATGTTCTGTGCATACTAATGAGAGATGTCCAGTTCCTTTGTGTGGGGAAATGGTACAGCCAACATCCCAAATAGTTGGTCCCCCAGTACCAGGGCCCAGGGCTAGTAACCCCAAAGTGTGGTGCATGATTTTCAAAGCCAAGGGAAGAATTGTAGTTTGGGCTGGAGGGAACACTGAGCCAGAATAGCAAGTCCAGAACAGGTTGTAAATTGAAGGGAGCCTAAGGAAGTCAAATCTGGAGGCAAAGCTGAGCTAAAGGACCAGTGATGCTAGTGTGAGGGTCATAGTAACCCAGAAAGAGGGAATAATCCAGGAAGACCTGGATTCCTTCCACAGATGTGGGAGCAGATGTCAGTGTGACATACCAGGAGGGAGCAGATGTCAGTGTGACATACCAGGAGGGAGCAGATGTCAGTGTGACATACCAGGAGGGAGCAGATGTCAGTGTCATATACCAGGAGAAAGGCTCTTACAATTTCTGACTCAAGCTTCTGTGGACGCTGGATCCACTCCAGCTAGGACAGGTTGAGGAATGGAACCTGGCTTTTCTTTCAATGACTTGAAGAGGTTTAAGAATGGTTGTTGAGTCTGCATTGATAATCCATTTTCATTTCTTCCCTCCCCTTCAAACATTGTTCATTCACTGGCCTTAGAAGGGGTGAGGATCTATAATGAGGTCTCCATTGGTTGCATCATTTTCTGCAATCTTAAAATAGATCACATGTCTCTAGGCCAGTCTTGGCTCTGGTTGCTGTTGAGGGTCTGATGGTCCTTCCTGGGAAGCTTTCATCTGGATATGGTGAACATCTCTAGAGGGCCTCGCAGCTGGTGCTAAAATACGTGTTCAAGTGTCTGCTAATTTTCTATCGACTGAATGTTGCATGGCCCTCTCAGCAGAATGACATTTCACAGCTTTCAGCTGCCATAAATCATTGACCTTAAGAGCCTCAGGGTTCAGTACCTAATCCATCAAGCTAGCCAGGCACTTGAAGCACTTTAAGACTTTGAATAGAAATAGACCCAAAGACATGCTGTCCCCAAAAGCCATTCCATTCCAGCATGATTAAATGTCTGTGCTCCCAGAAGTTTTCTATGATAGTTTAGAAGATTGGCACGAATACACCCAAACATTTTTTTTTTTTTTTTGCGTGTGTGTTCAGGCAGCAAAATCCTGATGGTGATGAAATTTGTGCCATTGCAACTTTCTGGGGGTATCTTTCAGATGCAAACTCTTTGTCTTAGCTAAGCTGCCATTTGGCCATTACATCCCCCAGAGGAAGGATTTAGAGCTCTGAGATCAAAAGCCCACATTTGAAAATAACTGTACTTGGTGTTTTAGTCAAGTTTGCCAGCAAGGAGATGTAGTGCAAACTAGGAGAGGTGAGCCAATTGGCACCTTTAGCTCATCTGTCCCTTGGTTCCATTTTGCGCTAAGCTCCCCAGAGACATTCTCTGCTTAGAAAACAATCTCCTATCCCTTCTGGTGTAGTTGAAGAGTGCAGCCAATCTCTGAAATGAAAATTTACCATAGTAACCTTGGAAATCAGTGAGTTGAAATTGAAAGAGCTACAAGGGGTAAGGAACCTGGGTTCTTATATTTCCATCTGAAAAGTTATCTGCTGACTAGGAGTGCCCAAACTAGACTGTTAGGTGAACAGGAAGTGCATTTCTATTGTGTTAAGTCACTCGACTTCTTTGTTACAGCAGTTAGCATTACCCTAACCAACATACGTGGAATTTTGAGATTCTTGAGTAAAATGGGATTTGAAAGGGCTATGACTGGGTAAGCTATACACTTGGCTAAACTGAAATTTTGAACTGAATGGCAATAAGGTATATAAAATTTATCCTGAATATTTTACTGCCCCCTCCTTTCCCTAGTTCATTCATGCATTCCACAAAAATGTATTGGAGGAATACAATATGCCAGGTACTATGCTAAGTATGCACTGGAGATACAATAGTGAGCAAAACAGACTTGGTTCCTGTTCTCATGAACCTTAAAATATATAGCAGAGAGATGATGAGTTCCCGAGTTCAGGTGGGGGACTAGAGAGGGAGGGGATGGAGTAGAATAGTGATTCTCTAAGCTGATCATTGGACCATCAGCCATCTGATCACCTGGAAAGCTTATAAAAAATAGAAGGTTTCATATTCTGTCCCTATAAAACCTGAGTCAAGAGGACTGGGGTGGAATCCTAGCAACCACACATTGGTTGAGATTTAGAAGGTAGAGTTGAGAGGACTTTAATGACTGCTTGGAATTGATAAACAAAGGAGAAGGAATATTTGGTATTTGAATATTAATTTCTGGCTTGAACCACTGATTTGGCGGTGGTGGTATGTGTTTGAGATAGGCAACACAGGAAGAAGAGCAGATTTATCTTGAGGTGGAATAATAAGTTGAACTCTGGATGTAATGACTTTGAAGTGCCCATGCACTATCCAGCTAGAGATGTATATTTGGTTGTGTATGATGGGAGTAGAGAGTGAGACTGTTGGGAGGAAAGGAGACAAGCAAATTGATCCTGGTAAGGTATGAAATCAGATGCAGTCCTTTCTCTTAAGAAGCTCACAGTTGAGTGGTGCTGCATAAGGCTGATCTCAAGAAACTACTGGGTGATGCCCCGCTATTCTGTCTCTCTACTCTACACATGACATTTTGGGATGCTGAAAACAATGGAAACAGTGGAGGAATATTTAACAAAAAATATTTGTCCCAGGGCCTTTAAGCTCATCCGAGAAAATGGCACTTCTCCTATTCATTTGTCCAGGTCCAGTTCTTCCTTTCCACTGTTATCCCTGATACCTTGCTCTCATTATGACTGGCCATCTAATTCCTGGCATTGTTTCTGTTTTTATAAATATCTACACTCATCCTCACAGGTTTTCGTGATCTCTTCTGGATTCTTTTCTTGGCTTATTAGACCCAGCTGCCAACCTAATTCTCAGCGCTGCTTTCTCAATGGAGTGTGGCATCTCTTGATGTTTTGAGTAAGAGGGTCTACCAGCAAAGGTTTCCCTGGACTCTTACAAGGCAAGTGGAATTGAATGGAGCTGATGTATGGGGAAGCACTACCGATGTGTATGCTATTATTCTGATTTGTTGCAAAGGGACTTATAATGTCCAAAGCGGGCACAATTCTCTCCTTTCAGGTCTTTATGTCTTTTTGTCATCTGTGGATAAGTTTTCTTGAAAAGCAAATCGCTTCTATCTTGTGTTAGTGAACTCACGTAAAAAAATGAAAATGCCTGATGAAAATCAACAGAGAAAGCTTCAAAGAGAAGGGGAATTCAGTGACTTCCTTTTCAGAGCCAAGCTCAAATTTGAAATTTTCTCCATCTGGCTGCACCTTCAGCTAAATGTGCTTCATACCTAATATATCTGAGCATAATTATCTGGACTGATATAAATTTGCTGTACCCAGCACTTTAAACATTGATGCTGTCAGCTTGAAAGCACCTACTCAGAGTTCTGAGTGGTTTCTGTTTGGGCTCAATTTTGAGATCCAATGAGTGATTTAGGTGAAAGAGAACCACTAGGCTGAAAAAGAAGGGAAATAACTTTTTTTGAACTCTTATGAGCTTAAGTCCTGTATTTGGGGCTGTGTATTTGTTATTTTCTTTAGGGCCCTCTCAACAATTTTGTTATCCCTAACTTACAGATAACAAAACTGAGGATCAGAGAAATGAAGAAACATGCAAGGGCACACAGCTTATAAGTAGCAAACTAGGTATTAAAATCCTGGTCTATTGGTTTCAGAGCCTTTGTGCACTTTACATTGGATTAGTAAGGCCAAAATTCAGTCATATGTAATTTAGGTAACACCTCTAATATCCTATGTTATTTTTTTCTTTTAATCATCTGTTAAATTAAAAAATTTAGCCTTTCCTTAAGCAAAGATATCTTGAAAATCACGGGTTTTGGGTGTGTGTGTGCATGCATGTGTGTGTGGGTGTGTGTGCATTATTCATCTGGGTGTCATTTCAAATCAACTCATGTACTACTAATGGAACACATGTCATTCTTTGGAAATGCTGCAGTTTACCATTAGTGGAAGTGGAAGGGAAAAGGGAAGGCAGGTAGGTACATTCCATTAGCCTTCCACAAATCAACACAATTTTATTTTATTTATTTATTTATTTATTTTTGAAACGGAGTCTTGCTCTCTTGCCCAGGCTGGAGTGCAGTGGCGCGATCTCGGCTCACTGCAACCTGTGCCTCCCAGGTTCAAGCAATTCTCTGCCTCAGCCTGCTGAGTAGCTGGGATTACAGGTGCCCACCACCATGCCCAGCTAATTTTTCTATTTTTAGTAGAGATGGAATTTCACCATGTTGGCCAGCCTGGTCTCGAACTCCTGACCTCAGGTGATCCACCTGCCTTGACCTCCCAAAGTGCTGGGATTACAGGAGTGAGCCACCGCACCTAGCCACCCTGCCTACATCTTTAGCCTCATTTCATAGCACTTTGCCCACCACTTGGGCTGCCCAGTTTTCAGTAAATGAAACTGGAGTTCTAGTTTAATTAGGTTGTTAATTAAGAATTCTATGAAATACAGCATAGGATGACTTGCAAGCTAATTCAGAAACCTGTCGTCTTAAGATGATTGATGGAGATACTGGGGGATGATACTGACTAATGCTGGGTTGACTGTTTTATCAAATTGTTTGTCATGAGAATAATGATTGCTAGAACCCATGTAACAATACTACTTACTACTTGACATTTAGATTGGGCTTTTATCTTTTTTTTTTTCCAAAACATTTGCATAGTTTTGTTCTCACTACATCTGGGTAAGGTGTGTAGTGCAGATATTTATATTTCTTGCTGACAGATAGAGCAACTGAAACCCAGAGTAGTAAGATGAATGTCACGTAGCAAGTCAGGGGCCCATCTATATAGTCCAAAAGCATGGAGAAATAATAATACATAACACTTGTAAAGCCCTTACCATGTGCGAGACACTGTCACATAGTTTACTATGTCTACTTCAAAGATGAGGAAACTGAAGCTTAGAGATGTCACTTAGGTTGTCAGAGCTACTTTCACAAAATATCTAGAATCCATCTGGTTTTCTTTCTTTTTTTTTTTTTTCAGATAGAATCTCACTGTGTCACCCAGGTTGGACTGCAGTGGCGCAGTCTTGGCTCACTGCAAGTTCCGCCTTCTAGGTCCAAGCGATTCTCCTGCCTCAGCTTCCCAAGTAGCTGGGACTACAGGCATGCGCCACCACACCCAGCTAGTTTTTGTATTTTTAGTAGAGATGGGGTTTCACCATGTTGATCAGGCTGGTCTCGAACTCCTGACCTAAAGTGATCGACCCACCTCGGCCTCCCAAAGTGCTAGGATTACAGGCTTGAGCTATTGTGCCCAGCCTTTTTCTTTTCTTTTCTCTCTCTCTCTCTTTTTTTTACACAGGGTCTCACTCTGTTGCCCAAGCTGGAGTGCAGTGATACGATCATGGCGTATCATCCTGCCTGGCACCCTCATCCTGCCTGGACTCAAGCAATTCTCCCACCTCAGCTTTCTGAGCAGCTGGTATTACAGGCATGTGCCACTACACCTGGTTACCATCTGGTTTTCAAGTCATTTCTAGTCTCCTAATGCTTTTGTTCTGCCAGGGCCCTAAGTGATTGAAAACACAGAGAGGACACCACTAGCAAAGGCAGAGTCTTCACTAATTGTTTTGGTTTCCAAACTCCTGTACTATATGACTCTGGGAGAGCTGGCCTCAACCATTGATTTGCCTTGAGAACTCTTCTCTTGCTTTAGCATGGAGCCCCTACTGGAGACAGGCTACTCTAGGCCTCTTTTTCCCTTCAGTGTCCTCCTGTTCCCATTTGTTTAACCTTTGGTTCCTGCTATTCCAAAATGGCAGAAGGGAAGAGAAACGATGAGAGAGAGAGAGAGAGAGAGAGAGAGAGAGATTGTCCTAAAGATTTAGAGAAGAGCAAATGTAAGTGACTCATGCTTTGACTCCTTGAACCCTACCCTCTTCCTCTTGGCCTTCCAAAGGCCTCCAGCAGGAGGATTGTCTAAGCCTGATCTTCTATATCAACCATAAGGGGATACTACTAACATAGTCCCATTTTGTGGTGCTCAGGACACCTTGATCAATATGCAGAGTTGTTGGTGTGGGAAAAAGTAGCCTCGAGTGTCCCTAGAAGTTAGAATGTTTGACCCACAGTCAACACCAGGCGTGCCATACAATAAGTAGCAGCACATCAGTTATGGAGCTACAAATCAGGTAAAAGCCCCATCCTTGGATGGGTCTGCAATCAGTCAAGCCGGACTTCTTTTATAGATGATCAGGATGTTAGATTCTAAGAAACGGGAGTTGAGACTAAGACGGAAACTCATTTCTCAGTGCAGCTTGCTTTGCAAATACCCAGGCTATTTATGAGGGAAGCTCTTTAAGTCGTTGCTTTTAGTCAGGATTGATCCTTTAAATAGAAGTAGGACCGAGCTTGCAAGTGTAAAGTAGAGAGACTGAGAAGCACGTAGGGCCCAGTACATGATGTTGGATAATCTCCGAGCTGGCTTTGTCTCCTACTCAGAATCTCCTCTGTGATTCATAAAGTGAATCTCTAAGGGTGGTCCCAGGACCTTTGGCATCAGCATCACCTGGGAACTGGTCAGAAATGCAAATTCTTTGGTGCTACCTGAGACGTAGTGAATCAGAAACCCTGGGATAGGGACACAGCAACCTGCGCCATGCCGTGGCCTCTACGGGATGCTGAGGCCCACTCGATTTTGAGAACCACTGCCCTATGATGCCCTGATGGCCAGGGCATGTCTTCACACTGCCGTCATTGTATCTGAACCAGAATTCTTATGTGCTACAAGCTTTTGATTTTTAGTGACTGCATAGCTCTTGTTTATTCTGGTCCCCTGTCTGCTGACCCTGCCTCTGCGGCTGTCCAGAGTGATGAAAATCATACTCAGACTCTCTTTCCTTTAGAGTTAAAACATGACCTCATATCTCCTATGCCTATACAGACTCAAATCATGAGGATGGCATAGTGTTGAAGAGCGCTAGTTTTGGGGGCAGGCATATCTGGGTTCATATTCAGGCTCTACCTCTTAACTAGATCTCTCTCGTGGATGCTATAAACCTCCATTTCTTCATTGGAAAAGTGGAGATAATAACATCAACCTTGCAGCGTTGTTGTAAGGACTAAAAGAGACAGTGTATGTGAAGTGCAGAGTAGCTGGCATTTAACAAGTGCTCCCTTACGGCAGTCAGATTGGACGGCTTATTTTCCCTTTTCAGTTATCATGGCATTGTGTAGTTGTACTGTAACTTCAGGGGGTTGATTTTTCTCATTTGTTTTATTACCATGAAAAATATTTTCTTTTCCCCTTTGGAGAAGAGAGGTGGCACACACACCACTGAGGATCACTGTGAGGGTGGAGAGGCGTTGCAGAAGATTGGTTAAAGGCCTGGGCTCTGGGGCCAGATTGCATGAGATCACAGTCTTTTTTTTGGTGGGGGATGGAGTCTTGCTCTGTTGCCCAGGCTGGAGTGCAGTGGCACAGTCTCTGCTCACTGCAACCTCTGCCTCCCATGTTCAAGAGATTCTCCCTCCTCAGCCTCCTGAGTAGCTGGGATTACAGGTGTGCACCACCACGCCAAGCTAATTTTTGTATTTTTAGTAGAGAGGGGGTTTCACCATGTTGACCAGGCTGTTCTCAAACTCCTGCCCTCAAGTGATTTGCCTGCCTCGGCCTCCCAAAGTGCTGGGATTACAGGTGTGAGCCACCACACTGGGCCCAGAATGCATGAGATTGAATCCTCATTTCGGATTCAAAATCAGGATCACACACTTACTAGCTGTGTGTTACCACTCTGAACCTGTTTTCCCATTTGGAAAATGGAGATAATAGTAATACCGACCTTAGTAAATCTTTAGATTTAATGAATTAATATATGTAAAACGCTAGAAATAGTGCCTGACACATTTGATTTTGAAACTGTTGAAAAGCATTGTATGGGCAGAGTTTCCACAAAAAGAGAATTTTGTGGGAATTGGGGGGAACTTCTATAAACACTGCCTAAAATCCAGCCCCAGTATCTAAGGACCATCCTGAATGAGCGCCTGAATGAATCATGTGTGTTTTGGCATTGTGTACGTCCAGCTCTCTGTTTAGCACTACAGACAAAGAGGAAATGCTCCCTACCCTTGGGGAACCTACATTCTAGCTGGACAGATGAGATTAACAACATGAAACATTACAAAAGAATACAAGAGAGTATTAAGTGCTAAATGGTATGGCAGGGATGACAAGTCCTGCAAGAATTCAGAGAAGAAGGGAGGAGAGTGAGACTGAAGAGAGTATAGACTTCTTAGAGGTGATGTTTTGAGCTGGGCTTCTGAGGATGAGGAAGATCTGGCAGGTTAGAGGAAAGGGTAAATGACAGGTGCTTATCACATTCCAAAATGACTCATTAAGGATTTTTAGGCCGGGCGCGGTGGCTCAAGCCTGTAATCCCAGCACTTTGGGAGGCCGAGACGGGCGGATCACGAGGTCAGGAGATCGAGACCATCCTGGCTAACACAGTGAAACCCCGTCTCTACTAAAAATACAAAAACTTAGCCGGGCGAGGTGGCAGGCGCCTGTAGTCCCAGCTACTCGGGAGGCTGAGGCAGGAGAATGGCGTGAACCCGGGAGGCGGAGCTTGCAGTGAGCTGAGATCCGGCCACTGCACTCCAGCCTGGGTGACAGAGCGAGACTCCGTCTCAAAAAAAAAAAAAAAAAAAAAAAAAAAAAAAAAAAAGGATTTAAAAAAAAATAGTTGGCACTCCTAGGATGCTTAATATCAGACTCACTTTATACAGCTCTGTTTATATGCCAACATTTTAAATCACGCTGGACTTGGAGAGAAAGATCTGGGCTTTTGTTTCATCCTACCACTAAGTGGTTGTGTCCCCTCATTCAAACTTTCTTCTATTTTCTAGGCCTCTGTTTCCTTATCTATAAAGTGAGAGGCCTGAACTCAGTGACCTCTAAGATCCTTTTCTACTCTGAGTAGAGCTATACTAACAGCTAATGTTTACTGAGTGCTTACTTTGGGCCAGGCACTATAAGCTCTGTATGTAGTTGACCCTTGAACTACATGGGTTTAAACTGCACTGGTTGACATGGATTTTCTTTTACCTCTCTCACCCCTAAGACTGCAAGATAAACCCTTCCCTTTCTCCTTCTCAGCCTACTCAGCATGAAGATAGGACGGATAAAAACCTTTATGATGATCCCCTTTCACTAAATGAATAGGAAGTATATTTTTCTTCCTTATAATTTTCCCTTCCTTCCTTCCTTCCTTCCTTCCTTCCTTCCTTCCTTCCTTCCTTCCTTCTTCCTTTTCTTTTCTTTTCTTCTTTTCTCTTCTCTTCTCTTCTCTTCTCTTCTCTTCTCTTCTCTTCTCTTCTCTTCTCTTCTTTCTTTCTTTCTTTCTTTCTTTCTTTCTTTCTTTCTTTCTTTCTTTCTTTCTTTCTCTCTCCTTCCTTCCTTCCTTCCTTCCTTCCTTCCTTCCTTCCTTCCTTCCTTCCTTCCTTCCTTCCTTCCTTCCTTCCTTCTTTCTTTTTCTTTCTTTCTTGGCAGGATTTCACTCTGTCACCCAGGCTAGAGTGCAGTGCCATCATGGCTCACTACAGCTTCCATCTCCTGGGCTCAAGTGATCCTCCCACATCAGTCTCCTGAGTAGTTTGGCACCTGCCACCACACCTGGCTGTTTTTGTTTTTTTTTAAAAATTTTTAGTAGAGACGAAGTCTTTCTATGTTGCCCAGGCTAGTCTTGAACTCCTGAGCTCATGAAATCCTCCCCACTTGGTCTCCCAAAGTTCTGGGATTACAGGCATGAGCCACCATGCCCAGCCATAATTTTATTGATAACATTGTCTTTTCTCTAGCTTACTTTATTATAAGAATACTGTATAGGCGGGGTGCATTGGCTCATGCCTGTAATCCCAGCACTTTGGGAGGCTGAGGGAGGCAGATCACTTGAGATCGGGAGTTCGAGACCAGCCTGGCCAATGTGGTGAAACCCTGTCTCTACTAAAAATACAAAAATTAGCTAGATGTGGTGGCGGATGCCTGTAATCCCAGCTACTTCGGAAGTTGAGGCACGAGAATCGCTTGAACCTGGGAGGTGGAGGTTGCAGTGAGCTGAGATGGTGCCACTGCACTCCAGCCTGGGCGACAGAGTGAGACTCTGTCTCAAAAAAAAAAAAAAAGAAAGAAAGAAAAGGAAAGAAAAAATACAGTATATAATGTAACATACAAAATTATGTTATCAGTAAGTCTTCTGGTCAACAGTAGGCTATTCGTTAAGGTTTGGGAGAGTCAAAACTTATACGTGGATTTTTGACTGTTGGGGGTGGGCACCCCAACCCCTGTGGTGTTCAACTGTAATGTGTCCAAGATTCGTCATGCAAGGGGGCCATGGACGCAAACCACTAGTAGCACAAAGTGCAGATATAGCAGGGGGTTTCTATGTGGGTGGTATTTACAAACAAGCAGCAGAGTACATGCAGTCCTTGGAACAGTATTCGACAGCACACGCCAGAGATGTTCTGTATGCCCTGTGACCAAGGTTCCAGCAGGGGCAGTGTCTTCCCAGGCCAGCACACTAGATTTGGGAGAGAGCACTCCATGAGCGAGATTGAACCCTGTCCCCAACTTGTATTATATATTTAGTTTAGCCTAAGAGAGACTAGGGGACATCTAGTTTTTTTTTAAGGGTCAGGAGCTGTATCAAGGGATTCTCCGTCCCAGGGACCACTAGGGAACAGGCCTATGGAGGGCCAGGATCTGCATAACTTAAGGCCCTAGGAACAGCCTTGCCTACCAGGAATGGTGGTGTTAGCCAAAGGCCTTTTTATATCTTGAAGACAGGCTCAGTGCTGCTGAACCAGCTCTCTGTGAAACTACCAAAAAAGAGGAGGAAATGAGCCAACAGGGTCATCTGGATATGTCTCCTGTCAAGGATAGCCAGCAGAGCTGGAATCAAGCTCAAGCAGTGTGGCGCCAGAGCCCACACTCTTAACCAATGACCTGGCAGTGCCAATTCTCACACTCCAGCTAAGCATATTGATAGTATGATAACATAAAGAGAGCAGGTTAACTTTCAAGCCAATAAAACCTGAGTTTGAATCCTGGCTGTTCCACTTATTAGATGTGAGGCTTTGGGTGAATTATTTAGTCTCCCAAAGCTTCAGTTTTCTTATCTGTGTAACCGGCAAAAACATCCCCTACTTCCCAGGTTCACTCCGAGGATCAGGGAGATAATCAATGTAAAGTGGTTAGTGTTGTGCCTGGCATATAGGCATTGCTTGAAAAATTCCTATTACTGGCCTACCTTCCAGAAATGCTGAATTCTCAGATAATCCACAAGATGTCCCCCTTTCAATAGCGAGTTCCATAGCACTGCTATGTGTATAACTATGTATATCTGAGGATCTGAGTTCTTGAAAAATGACTTTCACGTCCATGCCTGCCTGTGCAAAACATATATTGAATCATGTGCCCAGGAGGAAATCATATTTGGCTTTGCAGCCGATGCACATATGGCTCTTGAGGCAGTTCTAAGGCGAGCCGGTTGCTTTCCAGGCTGTGTGTGGGCGGCGACTACATCCCTACAGTACAGCCAAAGCATGATGCAGTGGAAGGAGTTTGAGGATCTGTAATTATGTTCCTTTCTCAAGTCCTGAGGGAAGTATATAGCTCTTGAGGAGTGTGTGTGTGTGAGCGTGTGTGTGTGTGTTTGAGAGTGTGTGTGTGCAGGGGTCTTTGTGCTCATGTGCATAGTGGGGGCAGAGCCTCCCCCCTGAAAATTTTGCACTAGACATGAAAGCATCCTTTCACTTCCTGCTATTCTATGGGTTTTATTTTTGGTAGGTCCTTGCAGTATAGGACAAAAGTTCAGAAAGATACTCAGCTGTTTGTGCAGAACAGAAAATACCAGACCTAGAATAATTATGTGTATTCAGGATGATGGAACAATAAGAAATCTAAGTGTGGAGGCTGCCTTTGCAGCAGGAGCATACAGCTATAGAGTTATTTATTTATTTGTTTGTTTATTTATTTATTGTAACCACTTGAAAAATCGTCTTCTCCTGGTCAACACAGGGAGAAAGAAAACAGAACAGCTGTTTTTGATTCTTTCTTCCCTTCTGTTCAACTTATTTGCATACTGAGTGAAGGGCCTACAGCCTGGCAACTATTTTGCCCATTAGTCTATTGTACATGGGTTTGTGTCTCCTAAGGATAATTTCCTTTGTTGTTTCTGAATGAAGGACGAGAGTGTCTCAGCTGCTATTTCTGCATTGCATTGCTTTGTTCAGGGAAGAGAAAACGGCCTTTCTTTTTTTTTTTTTTTGTTTTTTCAAACTCCCTGGTGTTCTAGATATTTTAGGCAAAGCTCTTGCCCCTGTTTGGGATAGAGCAGGTCTGGGTTGGGACTGATGAAAGATCTTTCTGCCCCAGAGAAACTCAGAAACTGGAACTCACAAGAAAGGTCTTCAGCAGCCTCAAAGCACTCCTCTCTTCCCAGGGGCCCATTGCCCTTACACCGCCTCCACACTGCCCCAGTTGTTTTTATCTACATTAGACCTTTCTGGACAACACTCCAAGATCTAGATTTTTCTCAGATCACCTTCCTTTGCCTGATTTCTGTTCCTCAGTGTCTCTTCTGTCTTTCCAAAGGTTGTCCTTGCCTTTCTTCTTTCCTTTCCTTTCCTTTCCTTTCCTTTCCTTTTCTTTTCTTTTCTTTTCTTTTCTTTTCTTTTCTTTTCTTTTCTTTTTCCTTCCTTCCTTCCTTCCTTCCTTCCTTCCTTCCTTCCTTCCTTCCTTCCTTCCTTCCTTCCTTCCTTCCTTCTTTCTCTCTTTTTCTTTCTTCTTCTTTTTTTTTTTGAGACAGGGTATTGCTCTGTCACCCAGGTTGGAGTACAGTGTCATGATCTCAGCTCACTGCAGCCTCTGCTTCCCGGGTTCAAGCGATTCTCGTGCCTGAGCCTCCGGAGTAGCTGGAGTTACAGTCATGCACCACCATGCCCGGCTAATTTTTGTATTTCTAGTGGAGATGGGGTTTCACCATGTTGGCCAGGCTGGTCTTGAACTCCTGACCTCAGGTGATTCACCCTCCTCGGCTTCCCA
This sequence comes from Macaca fascicularis, assembly GCF_037993035.2. NCBI lineage: Eukaryota > Metazoa > Chordata > Mammalia > Primates > Cercopithecidae > Macaca > Macaca fascicularis. The sequence continues at coordinate 110,802,606 of NC_088395.1, forward strand.
AAGTGCTAAGATTATAGGCATGAGCCACTACACCCAGCCTGGCTTCATTCCTGTTTGTTTTTGTTTTCTTTTCTGAGATAGTCTCAATGCGATGCCCAGGCTGGAGTGTAATGGCACGATCTCAGCTCACTGCAACCTCCACTTCCTGGGTTCAAGCGATTCTCCTGCCTCGGCCTCCCGAGTAGCTGGGATTACAGGTGCAGGCCACCATGCCATGCCCAACTAATTTTTGTATTTTTAGTAGAGACAGGGTTTCACCATGTTGACTGGATTCAAGCGATTCTAGTGCCTCAGCCTCCGGAGTAGCTGGGGTTGCAGTCATGCGCCACCATGACCAGCTAATTTTGTATTTCTAGTGGAGACGGGGTTCCACCATGTTGGCCAGGCTGGTCTCAAACTCCTGACCTCAGGTATTCTGCCCACCTTGGCCTCCCAAAATGCTGGGATTACAGGTGTGAGCCACCACGCCTGGCCCTGGCTTCATTTCTGAATGTACAATTCTGAATGTATGTGGCAGTGTAGCATGGCGTATTGTATTGCCTCTTCCTGGACTGTCACTTTTTCTTGGTGGCAACTAACTTGAACATACTCTGGAGTAGAATGCAAAATGTCCTCAAATCTCTAAGATAAAATAATAGCTAACACCCATCAAATGCTTACTATGTATCAGGTTCTATTAGAAGAGCTTACTACATAGTAATTAGTTTAATCTTCGCAACAACCCTAAGAGGTGGTTTACTATTTTTATCCACATTTTGTGGATGGAAAACTAAGGCACAGTGAGGTTAAATGACTTGCCCAAGGGCAAAGAGCTGAGTACATGGCAGTCCACACTCTTAGCTACAACGCTCAATTTTCCGTCCAGGACACATTGGGCTGGGCCCCCAGACCTCCTAGGGAATTTCCTCTGCTGTCTGGGGAGGGGTAGCTCTTCTCTTTAATGAATTTATATTTTGACCTGGACCTTTGATTTCAGTAACTTTCTCTTAAAGGAATAATTCTGATATTGGGTTTGGGGGCCAGTGACAGGTTAGTGGAGTAGCTGACTTGAGATTAGGGTTCTTTTTTGTGTCCTCAGGTCAAATCAGACCAGAGGTTAGTCACCTTATCTGTTTATTCATTAGATCAGGAATATAAATGGGCATAGCAGGTATGAGTTTTTAGTCCACATCACCAAGCCCAACGCTATGGACTGAATTGTGTCCCTTCCCACCCCCCACCCCCGTTCATATGTTGAAGCCCTAACCTCCAATGTGACTGTATTTGGAGATAAAGTCTTTAGAACTGAATTACAGCTAAATGAAGTAATGTTTGGACCCCTGATCCAATAGAATTACTGTCCTTATAAGAAGAGGCACCAGAGAGCATGGGAGCACCTTTCTCTTTGTCTTCCTTCCTCCCTCTCTGTGCCTCCCTCTTCTCTTTCCTCCCCAGCTCCACTTTGCCCTCCTTTTCCTGCCTTCACCTTCCTCCCTCTTTGTCCCCCTTTTCTCCCCCTCCCTTCTTTTCTTTCTCCCTCTCTCTCCCTCTTTCCCTGTGTGTCTGTGCGCAAAGAAGAGGTCATGTGAGCACATAGCAAGATGGTGGCTGCCCGCAAGCCAAGAGAAGAAGCCTCAGAATGAAACCTACCTTGCCAGCACCTTGATCTTGGTTGGACTTCTCAGCCTCTAGAACTGTGAGAAATAAATTGAAGTTGCTCAAGTGAACCTCCCACCTTAGCCTCCCTAGTAGCTGGGACTACAGGCGTGCGCCACCACGCCCGGCTAATTCTTAAAATTCTTTGCAGAGACGGGGCCTCTCTATGTTGTCTGTGCTGATCTTGGACTCCTAGACTCAAGCAATCCTCCTGCGTCAGCCTCCCAAAGTGCTGGGATTACAGGCATGAGCCACTGTGCCCGGTCTCTGTCTCACTCTGTCACCCAGTGGTGCAATCACGGCTCACTGCAGCAGCCGTCTCCTGAGGCCAGGTGATTCTCCCACCTCATCCTCCCGAGTAGCTGAGACTACAGACACACACCAGCCACCACGTCCCAGCTATTTTCTTTTTTTCTTTTTGAGACAGAGTCTTGCTCTGTCTTGATCTTGGCTCACTGCAATCTCCGCCTTCCAGGTTTAAGTGATTCTCCTGCCTCAGCCTCCTGAGTAGCTGGGATTACAGGTGCCTGCCACCACGCCCGGCTAATTAGTAGAGACAGGGTTTCACCATGTTGGCAAGGCTGGTCTTGAACTCCTGACCTTAGGTGATCCGCCCGCCTCGGCCTCCCAAAGTGCTAGGATTACAGGCTTGAGCCACTGAGCCCGGCTAATTTTTTTTTTTTTTTTTTTCTGTAGAGTCCAGGTTTTGCTGTGTTACCCAGGCTGGTCTCAAACTCCTGGACCCAAACGACCTGCCTGCCCTTGGCCTCCCAAAGTGTTGGGATTACAGGCGTGAGCCACCTTGCCCTGCCTGTTTCCTGTTTCTTTATTTTTTCTTTCTTTTCTTTTTCTTTTTTTGTTAGACAGAGTCTCACTGTGTCACCTGGGCTGGAGTGCAGTGGTGTGATGTCAGCTCACTGCAACCTCTGCCTCCCAGGTTCAAGCTCTTCTCCTGCCTCAGCCTCCCGAGTAGCTAGGATTACAGGCGCCTGCTACTGGATAATTTTTGTATTTTCAGTAGAGACAGGGTTTCGCTATATTGACGAGGCTGGTTTTGAACTCCTGACCTCAGGTGATCTACCTGCCTCGGCCTCCCAAAGTGCTGGGATTACAGGCATGAGCCGCTGCGCCCGGCCCTGCTTCTTTTTTCTATAAATTAAATGGAATCTTCTCAGAGCCCCCAACATGGTATATGGACAGGGAATCATATCTTGGCTATTCTGAGGGTTTCCTGCAATCTCCCAGGAGATCATTAAAGAGTCCTGGGTTTTTTTTGTTTTGTTTTGTTTTTTGGTGGTTTTTTTTTTTTTTTTTTGTGCTGGAAAATCAGGAGAGGGCCAGATCCTTAGTTCTTAGTGGTTTCATCTTTTCTCTTGCTCTTTGGTCCCCCAGAGGCGGCCATCACGTGCAGGTCCTTATCAGTTGTCTTTGGCACTGCTGCTCCAAGTGGGTCCAGAGATACCTCTCACTCAGGTCTTCCTTTTGATTGCTTACCTGTCGGGGGTGCTGTACCTGCATGGGGTGCACCGGCTTTACTACTCAGTTCTCTGACCCCTCCCAGTCTCAGCAAAAGGAAGGGCAAGCTGTCTCAAGCCCTTCTCTCTATGTAATGATACTCAAAGCCCTTCTCTCTGTGAATACAGTATAATCCCCTTCATTAATACTTCAGATCAAGGGTTGTTAGCTTGTTTTCTGGAAAGGCCTCCAGCTATTTTAGGTTTGTGGATTATATGGCCTCTGTTGCAAATATTCACCTCAGCTAGAAAGGAGCCATAGAATATATGTAAATGAACAAGTATGTCTGTGTACCAGGAAAAAACTTCATTTGTGGACACAGAAATTTGAATTTAATACAATTTCATGTGTCATGAAGTATTATTTTGATTTATTTTCCCAACCATTAAAAAAAAAATCTAAAAACCATTCTTAGCTCACAGGTTGTTCAAAGACAGACCTCTGAGCCATAGGTTGCTGACCCCTGCTTTAGACTCTTTCTACTGCAAGCATGGATGCATGAACCAGAGGTGTCAGCAGCGTTTGTGAGCTTGTTAGAAATGCAGAAGCTCAGGTCTCACTGCAGACCTACTCAATAGGAATCTGAATTTTAATAAGATCCCCAGGTGATCTGTATGCCCATTAAAGTTTGAGAAGTACTGATTTAGAAGTCTAGTGCTGGCTTCCCTTTTCTGAACACTGGGGAAGGCGGAGAAGATGCTAACACCAGTTATCAGATTCTTTTCTGAATACAGTCCATTGCTATCTCAACACTGACCATCCAGCCTGATTTTGGCTGTTGCCCTTTCCTGAATGGCATAGCACTTCATAAATGTGGGTTACAGCCAGCTTTCCATTAGTCATGCTAATCCACAGATCATTAGCACTTGACCTCAGAATGAATCATTAAATGTTTTTGGCAGATCTACTTTTCTAGTTCTAGTTTACTTCTTTCCCACTTGCTGAGTTGAGCACCAGCTGAGTATTATGGAAGAGAGGAGGCTTTGGGGCATTCTTGGAAACAAGGTCAAAACAACCTGGACCTAAAATTTTGCTGTGGCTAATTCCCACAGCATATGCAAATTTAGTAATACAGTGCATGGACCACAACTATGGAAAATTTCAGCAAAACTGGAAAAATATTTTTTAGAATTTCACATGCCTTTAGATACCACATTAGTTTTTGTTTTGTAGCCTTTTTCTTTTTCTTTTCTTTTTTTCTTTTTTTTCTTTTTTTTTTTTTTTTTTTTTGGAGACAGACTCTCACTGTGTCTCCCAGGCTGGAGTGTGGAGTGTGGAGTGCAGTGGCGCGATCCCAGCTCACTGCAACTTCTGCCTCTCTGGTTCAAGATATTCTCCTGCCTCAGCTTCCTGAGTAGCTGGGATTACAGGCACCCACCACCATGTCCAGCTAATTTTTGTATTTTTAGTAGAGACGAGGTTTCACCATGTTGGCCAGGCTGGTCTCAAACTCCTGGGCTCAAGTAATCGACCCACCCTGGTCTTCCAAAGTGCTGGGATTATAGGCGTGAGCCATCGTGCCTGGCCTGTAGGCTTTTTCTTATTGTTTTTCCTAGTGTAATATTAAAATGAATTTGTATTCCAAGAACATACATCTGAGGACATAGGGGATTCAAAGGCATGGGGGGATGTCTCACTGAGATTAAAATTTTCCTTTAGATAATTTGTGGGTTGATGTGCAACAAGTGTTGTTAGGCAAGAATGTATGGATAATTAAGATGTGAGTTTTATCTGCCTTGGGTTCTTTATGATCATACTTGTCTCCCAGATATCCTTGGTGAATTGGATATCAACCCTCTCATAATAAATTATCAGTGATTCCTGCCCGGGATTCTGAGGATGCCAGAAGTGGAGAAGCAGGAGGCTTTTCTCTTCTGCTTTTCTCTTTCCAAATCTTGTGGTTGTTAAAGTCTGATATCTGTTAATGCATAAGTGTCACCACCCCGCTGAAAATGCAGCTCTTCTGCATGTGTTTTGATTACCGTGTCAGAGGCCAGGCAGAGAGAGGTTGAACAGCAGTGCTGCATCTGCACTGTTATTTCTGCTTCCATTACTTGTCCTATCTGTCAGTTTCAGGAACATTCATATCTATGGAGCCATATTTTTAGTGCTTTAATTATCTTGGATGTCTAAAAACACAGTGTATCATGTTGGTCACATCATGGGTTGTAAAGAAGGTAGGTAGCCTTTCAAGGGGTGTAGGTTTATGGAACAGGTTCCCAGCACACTTGGGCATGTGGCAGATTAAATGGGTACATTTCTTTGACTCCTAAGAGTCAGCCTCTGAAGCAAGTCCCTAATGTTTGCTCTGGCCTTAAAATGTGCTTTATTTTTTACTTTTATTTTTATTTATTTGAGACAGAGTCTTACTCTGTCACCCAGGCTGGAATGCAGTGGTGTGCTCACTGCAGCTTCTGTCTGCTGAGTTCAAGCGATTCTCGTGCCTCAGCCTCCCCAGCAGCTGGGATTACAGGCACATACCACCACGCCCAACTAATTTTTGTATTTTTAGTAGAGACAGGGTTTCACCATGTTGGCCGGGCTGATTTTGAACTCCTGACCTTGGGTGATCTGCTTGCCTCGGCCTCCCAAAGTGCTGGGATTACAGGTATGAGCCACTGCGCCCAGCCCAAATGTGCTTTAAAACTTTCTCATCATCTCCTACTCCTCATAGTCTTTTTAGTTTATCCACCACTCAACCCGCCTCTCGATTTGATCTTCCTGGCCCGTGTCCTGTGTGCTAATCTCATCTTCTGGATGGATAGGAACCACAATAATAGGTAACCTGTATTGAGTATTTACTCTGTGCCAAGCACCTTACAAACCTTATCTTATTTAGTCCTCTCACAGCAATGCTACAGGGTGGATATCATTGCTGTCCCCATTTAACAGAGGAGGAAACTGAAGAATAGTAAGTAACTTGCTCTAAGGCTACATAGCTAGTACTTTCTAGACCTGGGATTTTGGTGCTGACTCCAATGCACATGCTCTTTTTTGTTTGTTTTTGATGGATTTCTTTTGATTTTTAAATTTTTTTTACAAATTATAATTGTATACAATGATGGGACACATAATGATGTTATGATATATGTATGGTGCATTAGTCCATTTGCATTGCTGTAAAGGAATACCTAATGCTGGGTAATTTATAAACAAAGAGTTTTATTTTGGCTCATGATTCTGTAGGCTGTACAAGCAACATGACACTGGCAGACCTCAGAAAACTTAAAAGGAGGAACCTGCCGTATCACTTGGTGAGAACAAGCGGGAGAGAGAAGGGGGAAGTCCCAGACTTTTGAACAACAGATCTTGTGTGAACTAACTGAGGGTGAGCTAGAACTCACTCATCACCAAGGGAATGGCTGTAAGCCATTCATGAGGTATCTGCCTCCAAGACGGAAATACCTCCACCAGGCCTCACCTCTGACACTGGGGATTACATTTCACCATGAGATTTGGAGGGGACAAATATCTAACCATATCACATACAGTGTGGAATGATAGAATCAATCTAAATTATATACCTATCACCTTAAATACTTATCATTTATTCCTCCTGTCTTACTGCAGCTTTGTAACCTTTGATTAACATCTCCTCATTCCCCCGGTGCCCCAGTCTCTGATAACTCCTCTCTGCTTCTGTGAGTTCCATTGTTGTAGATTCCACATATAAATGAGAACATGTGGTTTTTGTCTTTCTGCCAGTGCACGTGCTCTTAACTGCTGTTGTACTGCATTCAAATAACAATGCCTAACATATACTGAGTGCCTACCTTTTGGCTAAGCACTGGGCTAAGGTCTTCGTATGTATTAGCTCACTTGCTTAATCCTTTTAATGATCCTGTAAAGTAGATTTTATTATGAGCCCTGATTTTCAGAAAAAGAGACTGGGGCACAGAAATGTTAAATAACTTACCTAAGTCACACCATTCAACAGTGCCAGATGGAAGTAACCTTTGGACACAGAGCACTCTGACTCCAGAGTCTACACTGTTAGCCACTCTCTTATACTGCCTTCCAGGTGTCTGCTGGGGCAAGCCAGAGAATGTGTGGTGTATTCCTTTGGGTGTGTTCCTTTTGGGAGACAGTGGGGAGGGAGAGGTAACAACTGCAATTCACTTCCTGCCAATTGTTACCTTGTGAGAATCAAAGCTACTAGTTTTTAAGAAAGGCCCCAGATCTGGATCTTCATATAAAATTTCCTTATTTTAAATATTGGGAACACATTCCAACTTTTAAAAAGCAGTATGCCCAATTAAAAACAATCTGTTGATAGGAAGCAGTAAATTATAGTTAAGGGTATTTATTAAGTACTACTTATGAATACTGTGCTAATTCCAGATATTATTATTCAGTGTAAGCCTATAGACTCCCCATTTTGTATGTTAATTCTCAGTGTTGTTAAAAAGAAACAGGCAGCTGTGGTGGCCCACGCCTGTAATCCCAGCAGTTTGGGAGGACGAGGCAGGCAGATCGCTTGAGCTCAGGAGTTAGAGACCAGCCTGGGCAACATAGCAAAACCCCATCTCTTCAAAAAAAAAAAAAAAAAAAAAAAAAAAAAAAAAAAAAAAAGCAAAAATTAGCCCGGCATGGTGGCAGGTGCCTGTGGCCCAAGCTACTCAGGAGGCTGAGGTAGGAAGTTCACTTGAGCCTGGGAAATCAAGACTGCAGTGAACTGTGATTGCACTACTGCACTCCAGCTTGGACGTCAGAGTGACACCCTGTCTCACAAAAGGAAAAAAGAAAGAAAGAAAGAAAAAGAAAGGAAGGAAGGAAGGAAGGGAGGGAGGGAGGGAGGGAGGGAGGGAGGAAGGAAGGAAGGAAGAAAGAAAGAAAGGGATTTTCTCCCTGATATCATCAGTAACAAATAAGTTTAATTGATGGTTTATGTATATTTTCTTGTATTTATTTGTATGCATATTTTAGAGTTCAATTTCTCAGTGAAGCTATAAGACTGTTGGAAGAAAAATGTAAACTTTCAGAATTTAATATACCAAGGATGTGTGTTAAATTCTCTTACCTTTTTTCCAGATGTGAATAATTTGTAGGTAGAAATATTTGTTTATGTAAACCTTGACTTCAGTGAACAAAACACACATACTACACATACCTACACATGTGCACACACACGTGCAGGCAACACTTTTGTGAGCCACATCTGACCCATGAGCTGTCAGTTTGCAACATCTGTTTCAGGGGACATATCTTCCATTCTTTTCTTCTGCCTGTCATTCCTAACCCATTACCAGGTTGCTAGCAGGCAGTGACCGAAAACATATTGACATTGTGTACTCTTGTTCTGGCCTAGATATGTCTTAAACCTGATACCCTCTCTCAGGCCACCTCCATCAGCTTCCACTAAGAGACTTTCCTGCTGTTTTTCAAACCTGGCATCCAATTCTTTCTCCTTCACAGGGCATTCCCAAATCAGGTGGAAGAGGCTTAGAAAGAGGCTTCCTAAGCAGTAGCTGTTTCCATATAACAGTTGTCAAAAAAAGGAAATGAAGGTGGAAGAATGGGACAGCCCAAGGGTTTTGAATCCTAACTGTGTATTAGAATCACCTAGAGATCTTTTAAAAACGCTGATTCTATAAAAAAATTAAAAGCAAACAAAACAAAATCCGTAAAGTTCTAGCTCCAGTCTCAGAAATTCTGATTTAAATGCCTTTGGTGGGACCCTGGGCATCAGTATTTTTTAATAAAAGCTCCCCAGGTATTCTATTTTTTTTTTTTTTTGGGACGGAGTCTCGCTCTGTTGCCCAGGCTGGAGTGCAGTGGCCGGATCTCAGCTCACTGCAAGCTCCGCCTCCTGGGTTTACGCCATTCTCCTGCCTCAGCCTCCTGAGTAGCTGGGACTACAGGCGCCCGCCACCTCGCCTGGCTAGTTTTTTGTATTTTTTTTTAGTAGAGACAGGGTTTCACCGTGTTAGCCAGGATGGTCTCGATCTCCTGACCTTGTGATCCGCCCGTCTTGGCCTCCCAAAGTGCTGGGATTACAGGCTTGAGCCACCACGCCCAGCCGCCCCCAGGTATTCTAGTCTCCAGCAGGGTTGAAAACTGGCTTAACTGATGAACATGTGTTTATTGGAAAGCCAAATACCCACTTTGGGCCTTGATCAACTGCCTTCTTCACTAAAATCAGAAACTTTTGTAAGGCAAGGAATCAGACTAGGCTAATCACAACCTTATGTATTGTGTTCTTGTGAACCACACTCCTGTTGTTTTTATTTATTTATTTTAAATTTAAGTTATTTATTTTTTTGAGATGGAGTCTCACTCTGTTGTCCAGGCTGGAGTGCAGTGGTGCAGTCTCGGCTCACTGCAACCTTTGCCTCCTGGGTTCAAGCGATTCTTCTGTGTCAGCCTCCTGAGTAGCTGGGACTATAAGCTCACAACACCACACCTGGCTAATTTTTGTATTTTTAGTAGATATGGGGTTTTGCCATGTTGACCAGGCTGGTTTTGAACTCCTGACCTCAGGTGATCCACCCACCTCAGCCTCTCAAAGTGCTGGGATTATAGGTGTTGAGTCACCATGCTCAGCCTACTGTTGTTTTTAATCCTTCCGTACTGGATGGATAAACAGACAAAACATGGACTGACACGTGTGTATATGATGTTGAGGAGGCTGTAGCAGGAGCTTCTGAAATGGCTTCCAATGATCCCCTCCTCCTGGTATTCACACCCTTGTGTAATCCCTTCTCTCCCCTTGTATGCGGGCTGGACCTAGTGACTTCTTCTATCAAAGAGAATACAGCGAAAGTGATGGTGTCACTTCCATTATTAGGTTTGCAAAAGACTTGACTTCTGCCTTGCTACCACTCGTTCTCTCTGACCCTATTTGCTCGTTTGTGCTGATAAAACATGAAATAAGTTACTATATTGCGGAGTGACCAATGGAAAGCTCCACATGGCAAGGAAATGAGGGCAGCTATTGGTCAACAGCCTCTGAAGAACTGAATCCTGCCATTGGCCATGTGAGTGAACTTGGAAGCAGATCTTTTCCTAGTTGAGCCTTGAGATGACTGCAGGCCAGACCAACATCTTGATTTTTGTCTTTCAGAGACCCTGAGCCAAAGGACACACCGTAGCTATGAGTGGGTTTCTGATCCACAGAAAAGATGAGATAATAATCAGTGTGTACTGTTTTAAGCCACTAAATGTGGGAGTAATTTGGTACAGCAATAGATAACACACTGTGGGATGATGATGGATTCTGTTTAGAGCAGGAAACTAGAGAAGTGGTTCCCCAGTTTTAGAATGCACTGAATTTCCTTGGGCAGCATGAGAAAAATGCAGATTCCTAGACTACCCTCAGGTTTTGATTCAGTAGGTCTGAGATGGGGCTCAGGAGTATGCGTTTTTTTTATGGAACTCAGATGTTACTGATGCAGGCATTCATTGTGATCACATTTCAAGAGCCATCATTTAGGAGGTGCAGAGGCAGAGAACATGTTGGAGGACCAGTGATTGTTAAGGCATGTAGACCCAGTGAGGAGTGTTTATGGAAGGATTTTGGATTAATTAGGTGACATGCTGAAAGTAGTACTGAACTTTTAATTGGAAGAAGCTATAACAATCAAAAGATTAACCTGGTGGGCTGGACACGGTGACTCACGCCTGTAATCCCAGCACTTTGAGAGATCGGGGTGGGTGGATCACGAGGTCAGGAGTTACCAGACTGGCCAACAAGGTGAAACCCCGTCTCTACTAAAAATAAAAAAATTAGTTTGGTGTGGTGGTGGGTGCTTATAATCCTAGCTACTCGGAAGGCTAAGGCAGGAGAATCACTTGAACCCAGAAGGTGGAGGTTGCAGTGAGCCGAGATCGTGCCACTGTACTCCACCCTGAGTGACAGAGTGAGACTCCGTCTCAAAAAAAAAAAAAAAAAAAAAAAAAAAGATTAGCCTGGTGGTGGTATACTAGATGGGTTGGAAGGGAGGGAGACTGGAGTCAGGGCCAAGCTGGTGTGAGATGATACAAGCCCGGATCAGAATGCTGGAATTGGCATGAAATGAAAGGAATGAGACATTTTAAAATATATTTATTTATTTAAGAGATAAGATCTTGCTTAGTCACCCAGGCAAGGCATGAGATTTTATATATATATATATAATATATATATATATAAAATTATGTTTTTATATATATATATGTTTATATATATACACACACACACACACACACACACACACACAAACACACACACACACATTTAAGAGGCAGGGTCTCGCTCTGTTGCCCAGACCGAAGTGCAGTGGTACAATCATAGCTCACTGCAGCCTCAACTCCTGGACTCAAGTGATCCTCCCGCCTCAGCCTCCCAAGTAGCTAAGACAATAGGTACGTGCCACAACGCCTTTCTAATTAATTTTTTTTTTTTTTCTGCAGAGGGGATCTTGCTATTTTGCCTAGGTTGGTCTCAAACTCCTGCCCTCAAGCGATCCTCCTTCCTCAGCCTCCCAAAATGTTGAGATTATAGTCATGAGCCACTGTATCCTACCAGCATGAGACATTTTAAAGGAAATTTTGAGAAGGACTTGATAAGTGACTTTATAGGCAGGAACTGAATAAGAGACACAGATATTACAAGCCCTAATTAGAAGCCTATAGTGCCATTGGCAGAGCTGAGAAGTTGGTGGGGATGGGGTGGGAGGAGTTGGTTTGAGGGCTATAGCTCTAGAAGAGTTTAGTGTTCAGTTCAGTTAATCTCAGTAAATCAGGTCTGGATGGGGAAGCTGAGGTGATTGCAAAGAGTGCACATGGAGGCAAAATTCTAATGCAGATCAGTGGTCCTCAAAGTGTGATCCCAAACCAGTCACATAAGTATCACTTGAGAACTTACTAGATGTCCTAATACTGCTAAGGTTTATAGCCTGACTTGACTTACAGATCTACATGCTTAGAGACCTTGGAATAGACCATCCCAGAGGATGGGAAGGACCCTGCACAGGTAGAGGTAGAGGTGACTCTGCCCACTGATGGAATAAATATCACCTGCTGGTGATTGGAGACTGGCCTAGATGTAGCCCCACTCTTCCCTGCTTTTGGAGTCTAGCCCTAAGCTGAGGCAGGATTCTGGGGACCTGGGACTCCCCTATTTTTCAGCCAGGCCACAGAGCTGTTCCAAGATGGTGCAGCCTGGATGGACAACATTGAAAAAGGACAACGACTCTGGGAGGGAAGCATAATGGTGGGCTTCTCTTGCTGTGAGCACTTTCCTATGCAGATGAGTCTGGAGATCATGTGGGGTGGATTATTTTCTTATTTTCGCACTGTACATATTTCCCACTTGTCCCTGTTCTTACAAAACTGGCCTAGTGAATGAGAGGGAGCTGAGATTGAGAAAGGATTTATATCAGTATTCCTGTCAGGTGTTATAGACAGACAAAATCAGATTTAAATCACACTGTAAGAGAAAGCACAGGCATAAGCTGCTGCTGCAGCTGTCAAACATTACATTGAGTAAGGCCAGAGGAGCTGCACACCACAGATCACTAACACTGTTCCACTGTGTCAGGCTCACGGAGACTGTTGCCCCAGGTGCTGTGGCCCTTTCATCATAGGAATCCAGATTGAGTGGCCCTCACGCTGCCTCATGTGGGCCAAAATGTGGCCAAGGCAGAGATGAAGACTATAATTGAATGAAATATTCTGCACTTCCTTTTTTTTCTTTTTTCTTTTGAGATGGAGTCTCGCTTTGTCGCTCAGGCTGGAGTGCAGTGGCATGATCTTGGCTCACTGGAACTTCCGCCTCCCGGGTACAAGCGATTCTCCTGCTTCAGCCTTCCTAGTAGCTGGGACTACAGGTGTGTGCCACCACATCCGGCTAATTTTTGTATTTTTAATAGAGATAGGGTTTCACCATGTTGGCTTGGGTGATCTCAAACTCTTGACCTTGTGATCTACCCACTTCGGCCTTGCAAAGTGCTGGGATTATAGTCATGAGCCACCGCACCCTGCCAATGTACCTCAGTTCTAAAGGGAACTGACTGCCCTCCTCCAAGACACTGTCAGAACTAATCCCATTGTGCCTCACCTCCCAAGCTTTCCTGATCCCTGCTCACCCTCCATACTGCTCTATTTATTTTCTAATCCGACAAAAGCCACTTCCTCCCATGTCCTTACTGTGCCCTCTACAAATGCCTGTCTGTGATGGCCAAAGTCCCTGTACCCTTATGTCCCGTACCTCCTGTCATAACATACGTTGACTGCTTCTTAGATAAATGTTGCTTGGAGGAGAGTTTGAGAATTATTGGTCCCCCAAATCCCTTTAGGATCATTTTTCTTTTTCCTGCAAATGCCCACCCCTCTACCCTCCTCATTGCTGTCACCCACCAACCTCCTGGTTACTTCCCCTCATTTATTGAAGACCTAGTTCATGGCTTACTCACTTCCTGTTCATTCCTCTTATCATTCTGGATGACTTCAACATCTCTGTGTCAAGAATGTCAGAAACTTTACTTGCCCCAGGAGGCTTTTGTTTTAAAAACAATTCTCAGTTACTGGAAATTTAGAGAGCAGTTGTCTGAAAGTGGAAGATTTTGAGGGTGGGAGGAGAGGACAGTGGACCTGCTGTGGGGTATATTGGATCCCCTGAACCTGGGCTCAAGACAGGAAGGGGAGGCAGGGTCCCAGAGTGGCTGGGATCTCTGTCCTGATTCCCCTAACCCCCACCCCAGCAGCCTGAGGGATTTGTAGAAATTTGCAGGGGAGAGCCTTTCTCTCTTGACTTTGTTATCCGTTCCACCCTGATTCTAGTCATCATTCTTGGTGACTTCAACATTCACATGGTTGACCCATCCCTTGTCATGACCTTTCACTTCCTTGACCCCTTCATTTTAATGATCTTTTCCTCCACCCACCTCAGCTACACATTCATTTGCTCATACACTAGCCCTTTTTATCACCAGAAACTGCATTATTTTGGAAATCTTGACCTCCACTGCTAAAGTCTCTAAACTTTATCAGGTTAAACCCTCAATCCGTTGACTCTTGTCATATTTTCTCTCTTCATCAGTTCACCATTGTATCAATTTACTTTTTCTGCAGCTTAGAGTCCACAGTATTGTTGTAGTCACTTTTCTTTTTCCTCTTTCACAGCCACTGAGTCATACCTTAACGCTTAGCCATCCTATCCTCCTTTCCTCTCACCTCCTTTTCCTTGCAGCTGAGACTTTCACAACTTGGCTGTCTTCACTCATTACTAACTTCAGATGGACATCTGACACTGTCCATCACTTCTCTCATCCTTAGTGAGGGTTTTCTGAAGACAGTTCTCTGAGATGACCTCTTCATCCTTTCCGCTCAAATCTCCCTCTCCCACCCCTTCCTTTTCACGCTCACTGATGACATCACCCTACATGGCACTGAGTAAACAGAATACAGAAAATGGGAAGGTTCTGATCTTGCCACCATTAAATGTACCCTCCTAACTACACCTGCAACCATTGTCTTTGCCCTGCAACCATTGTCTTTGCCCTGTTTACAATGGAGAATGTGTGCATTCTCTTGCTAGGAGACTGTGCTCTTCTCATAGGCCAGACCTTTCTAGATTCTGTCCAATCTCGCCTCCACAGGGCCTTAGGTTCTTCAGTTACTTCCTCCCTCTCCAGCATTATCAGTATCTCCTCCTTTTCTTGATTTTACCTAAACAATTACCATGTTATATGACTTTTCTTTTTTTTTTTTTTGGGCGGGAGGAGTCTCACTCTGTCGCCCAAGCTGAACTGCATTGGTACAATCTCAGCTCACTGCAACTTTCACCCCTCAGGCTCAAGCTGTTCTCATGCTTCAGCCTCCTGAGTAGCTGGGAATTACAGGCGTGCACCACCACGTCTGGCTAATTATTATTATTACTATTTTGGGATGGAGTTTCACTCTTTTGCCCAGGCTGGAGTGAAGTGGCATGATCTCGGCTCACTGCAACCTCCATTCCCTGGGTTCAAGCAGTTCTCGTGCCTCAGCCTCCCGAGTAGCTGGGATTATAGGCGCCCACCACCACACCCGGCTAATTTTTTGTATTTTTAGTAGAGACGGGGTTTTGCCAAGTTGGCCAGGCTGGTCTTGAACTCCTGACCTCAAGTGATCTGCCTGCCTCAGCCTCCCAAAGTACTAGGATTACAGGCGTGAGCGAGCCACGGTGCCCAGCCAATTTTTGTATTTTTAGTAGAGACTGGGCTTCTCCGTGCTGGCCAGGCTGGTTTTGAACTCCCGGCCTCAAGTGATCCACCTACCTCAGCCTCCCAAAGTACTGGGATTACAGGTGTGAGCCGCCACGCCCAACTGTATGACTTACATTTAAAAAACTTCTTCCTTGACTCTACTTCTTTTCCTAGCTACTATCCCATTTCCCTCTTCCCCTTCACAGCCAACCTTTAAAAGATTGTCTGCATAGTCTTCTTCCTCACATCATATACCCCATGAATCTTCTCCAGCTGGCTTTAGTCCCTAAGTGACTATATTTTTCCCCTGTGGAGGTTTGAGAATCAAGCCCATAGGTAGCTCATACTGTAGCATCAGAGTCTATTATGTGAGAACACACAAGGAAACCAAGGCTCAGAGAGGTTCAGTGATTTGCCTAAGGTTATACAGCTAGTAAATAGCTAAATTGGGATACAATCCGGGTGCATCTAATCCAAAGAGTCCATGCACCAGCATTGTTATTATTAATCGGGCCCCTTTTGTGCTTTGTATATCTACTGTAGGGATCATCACATTTAATTGTAATTTTTTTGTCAGCATTTTTCTTTCCCCCACTGAATTATTATTTCAAGGACAAGAACAAAGCCTAGAACAAATAGTAAGTGTTCAATAAATGCTTTTTGAGTGAATGAAGGAACACTGTTCTCTGAGAGCTTATTTGTTCTTTTTTTGCATCTCAGCAGCAATGGATCACTGCTGGTCACCACCTTCCCTTCAATATAATCTTAGAATCATGCCATTTTAGAGCTGCACAGGGGCCTTAGGAAATTAAGATCCATAGAGGTGAAGTAACATGCCCAAGGTCACTTGGCTAGTTAGTTGCAGTCCAGTGCTCTTCCCATGCCATCTTCGGTAGGTGTTAATGCTCCCTCTTTTCACATTCTCTTTTCCAACCTAAATAACGCTGGTGCCAAGCAGTATGTAGACAGCAGAAAGTCAGTAGAAGGACACGTCGTGAATATGATGAGCAGCGAGTGCAATGCTTTTAGTGTTAATGAACACTTTCCTCCTTGGTTCAAGCCACGTGCCTGCTAGCTTCTTTGGTTCCAGTTTAAAATACCCCTTTTCATGAGCTGCTGTTTTATATTCCTCTTAGTGCTTTGGTTATTTCAATGAGTTTTTCTTATCTCCTATTTATAAAACCAGACTTACTTTCCAATGTTTTGTTGTTGTGTTTTCTTTTGAATAACTTCCATTCCCAAGTCTTCTTCCATTTCCATTGCTCTTTCTCTTTTATACTTTTTGTGTTTGTGTGTATAGAGTTATGCAGTGCATTTTAAAATGCAAGCTTGGTTGCTAATACAGTGCTAGAGCAATCAGTTCTTCTATAGGCAAGAATCAGCTAAATGGAACCCTCAACTAACCACAACCGTCAGGCTGAAGTTGTGCAAGTAGTATAAGCTCTGAAATCAGAGACAGTTGGATTTCAAAAAGTATGTATAATCACCTTTATTAATGTTGAAAATACATTTAAATAAAAGTTCTATACCCATTGCTAATAAATCTCTGTCTTAGCCGCCTTAGGCTGTTATAAGAATATATCATAGACTGGGTGGCTTAACAACAGACAGTAATTTTCTCACAGTTCTGGAGGCTGAAAGTCTGAAATCAAGGTGCAACACGGTCAGGTTCTGGTGGGGGGCCTCTTCTTGGTTTGCAGATGGCTGACTTCTCACCGTATGCTCACATGGCCTTTCTTTAGTGTGTGTTCATGAAGATAGAGCTCTCCTTTCCCCTTCTTATAAGGACATTAATCCATTGTGAGGCCTCCACTCTCATGGACTGATCTAAACCTTATTACCTCCCAAAGGCTCTACCTCCAAATACCATCATACTGTAGGTTAGAGTTACAGCATATGAATTTTGAGGTGACACAGACATTCAGTCCATAACAACCTCTTACTATATAGGGATAGTTCCTTATCTTTCTCTTTCTTATTTATTTAGACAGAGTCTCTCTCTGTCACCCAGCCTAGAGTGTAGTGGTGTGATCTCAACTCACTTAGCCTCCGCCTCCTGGGTTCAAATGATTCTCCCACCTCAGCCTACCGAGTAGCTGTGATTACTGGAGCATGCCACCACGCCCAGCTAATTTTTGTATTTTTAGTAGAGATGGGTTTTTGCCATGTTGGCCAAGCTGGTCTCAGGTGATTCACCTGCCTCGGCCTCCCAAAGTGCTGGGATTACAAGCGTGAGCCACTGCACCCAGCCAATTTTTATTTATTTTTAAAAATACAGATGGGGTCTCACTATGTTGACCAGGCTGGTTTTGAACTCCTGGGCTCAAGTGATCTGCCTGCCTTAACCTCCCAAAGTGCTAGGATTGCAGGTGTGAGCCACTGTGCCCGACCACTTCAATCCTCTTTTTACCTCTAACTAAAAGTAAATAAAAGTGGCTGGGCGTGGTGGCTCATACCTGTAATCCACAGCACTTTGGGAGGCTGAGGTGGACAGATTGCTTGAGTCCAGGAGTTCAAGACCAGCCTGGGCAACACAGTGAGACCCCATCTGTACCAAATATACAAAAATCAGCCAGGTATGGTGGCATGCACCTGTAGCCCCAGCTACTTGGGAGGCTGAGTTGGGAGGATCACTTGCGTCCAGGAGGTGGAGGCTGCAGTAAGCCGAGGTTATGCCACTGCACTCCAGCCTGGGCACCAGAGGCAGACCCTGTCTCAAAATAAAATAAAAGTAAAAAGAATTCATCTGTATTTTTAACTTAATTAACAATAAAAAGAGTTGGTTTGTATCTTTTTTATGAAGTCTTATTTTTCGCCTTAAATTTTAACTGCTTTCATTACCGTGTCGATATGTCTTCTCATTTAATTCCGTTTTGATAACTTTTTAAAATAAATGTACAGATTTATTTTAAAATCTATAAAAAATGTATCTATTTTTTGGTAAGTTCACCACCTAAGTCTTTAAGCATAGCTTTGATCATAACACTACCCTGAAAGAAATCCTTGAACAACCCCTGTGTCCAGTAAATCAGACAGGCTCACTCCTAGCTCTGGAGCAACAAAGGGAGGCCTACATACCCCACCTAAACATTTAAAAACTAGAAACTTTCTCAGACGCCTTAGAGTTCCATCATGGAATATGAAAACCCGGGGGAGAGCTGTTTCTGACCCACAACCCACCCCCTTCTCTTTCTATCCCCTGCCCATTCTCACATTAGGAGGGTTTTTGTATATACATGAGGGGAAGTTCAGACCTGTCCACACCTCCTCGGAGCAGCCATACTCAAATAGTCACCCCTGGGCTACCCTGAGGGCTCAGAGATGCCCACATCAGCTGTCTATCTTCAGGAGGTTAGGTTGATAATAGGTGCTGGGAAGCCCTAAACATGGGTTCCAGACTGCTTGGCCAGGAAGTTCTGGGAACTTTGATAATTGGATTTAAACCGTGGCTTTACCACTTATTAACCGCATGACCTTAGGCAGATTGCTTAACCTGACTGTACATGTTTCCTCATCTTTAGAATGAGAGTATTAATAGTATGCTTTTCAAACAGTAGATAAAAAGATTACATGAAGTAATACTATGTAGGTCTAGGTTTAAAATTCTCATCCTGCCACATACTGGTTATAGAATGATCTCAGTAAAGATCTCAACTTCTTGGAGCCTTAGGCTCCTTCTTTGTAAAATGGGCATTGTTCTCAGCATTTGCTGCATAACATGCCACCTCAAAACTTAGTGGTTTAAAACAGTAACTATTTATTTGCTCATAATTCTGTGGGTTGGTAGTTGGGGTGGACTCGGCTGGAACTGTCTGTTCCATTTATGTCAGCCTCATTTACTCATCAGTTTAAGTCAACTGGTAGTCCATGGCCTCACTCATGTGTCTGGTGGTTGGTAATTGGCAGGGGTGATGGAAGTAGCTGGGCCTTGTGTCATTTGTAATCCAGTGGGCTGTCCTGGGCTCATTCACCTGGTGGTGGTTGCAGGGTTACAGAGAGCATCAAGAGAGAGCAAGGCCCAATGTGCAAGCACTTTTCAATTCTCTGCTTGCTCATGTTTGCTGTTATCCCATTGGCCAAAGCAAGTCATATGGCCCAGTCCAGAGTAGATGTGGGAAGGGATTACCAAAAGGCATGGATGTCAGGAAGGTAGTTATTGCAGCCATTTCTTTTTCCAGTTAGTTTATCACACACTTGATAATAACTCTTTTCCAGGATCATTGTGAGAATTGGAGATAGTGCATATCAAGCACTGAGTGAAGTAACTGATATAGTAGATCTTTGGCAAATGACAGCTAAAGCATATTATATTGTACCTGACATACAGTAAGTGTTAAGAAAAGTTCTCTTCCCTAACCATTCATTCTGCCTATTAGATTCAAAAACAAACCAAAACAAAACCAAAAAGCTAAAAAGTCAGAAAATCCCAAACAAGAACAAAACTAAAATAAAACAAAAAACAGGAAAACAAGCAAATGAATCCACATTTGTGATTTAAAAAAAAATTATGCATTAAACAAACATCCACAACAAAACACCAAGTAAAATAATCCCCAGATGAAAACTAACGGGATGTTGAGAATCAGCATTCTTTATGATTGCAGTTTCTACATCTTTCCATAGAGTCTAATGACCCTGAGGTTATACAGGATGCTGGGTCTTCAAAGAAAAATTCCATTATAGTTACCAAGGCAGTGAAGAGGACACAGACATTTAACAAAGAATTGCCACACCCGGGAGTTGAACCAATACAGGATTTGTGGTTAACTCTGTTTTCTAAACAATTCCATTGAAATCCTCAATCTTTGAGTTTGAAGGGACTTCAGAGGCCTTTGACGTTTAGACCCTCTATTCCTCTTCAGCAGTAGTTCTCAAACTTTTTGATCTCAGGGCCACTTAACACTCTTCAAAATTATTGAGGAGCCCAGAGTGCTTTTGTTTCTGTGGCTTATATCTATCAATAGTTACCATATGAAAAAGTTTTCCTGAGAAAAATTAAAAACAAAAGAGTATATGAGCATACATTCTGTTATCTGTCAGAGTAGTGAGTCGTCATACATCATATAGCTTCTGGAAATCTCCACTGTATATTCATGAGAAAATGAGAGTGAAAAAAGCAAATAATGTCTTAGTTTTTTTTTTTTTTTTTTTTAAAGTAGTTCTGACTTTATTAAACACCTGAAAGAGTTTTGGGGACTTCAAGGGGTCTGTGGACCACACTTTGCAAACTGTTGCTGTAGAGTCTCCCTGTCAGAAAGGAGTTGCCCTTTGGAATCATTTGGAGGCAGTGAAGAAGCTCTGTCTTGGACTTGTGAGGTTAATTTCCTCATCTATAAAGTAAGGATGATAATAATAAGATCTACCTCATATAGTTGTGATGATTAAATAAAATAAGGTAATGTGCCCAACCCTATATTAAGGGCCTTATACAAAACCTACCATTCAGCAGGCTGCCAGTAAACACTGGTCCTCTCATCACTGAAATAAATAGCCTATAAGTTCCCTGCCTCATGAGGTAGCTTATTTGGGCTTTGAGTTTTAGAAATTTTCTCCTCCTGCCTCTGTAACTTCTGCCCCTTAGCTTTAGTGCTTATTTTTCTGCTCAGAAGAAGGTAACACCGTTTGAGTTTTAGATAAAACTGTGGGTCCGTTACTTCTTCTTTCTTGTAAGTTATGCAATGGCTTCCACATTATCCTGATCATTTTTTTCTCTGGTTGCAGGCAGTCATTCAACAAATATTTACTGAGCACCTAAATACTAGGTACCAGTATGAAAAAAATAGACAATACCCTTGCCCTTTGGGAACTTACATTCTAAATGTAGGAGACAGACCAAAAGCAAATACTCAAATAAAACAATAACAGATGTGAGAGAACCTACAGTGGAAAATGAAGCAAGGCAATGAGACAGAAAGTGATGGGGGTTGGTGCTATTTGAGGCAGAATGATCACATAAATGCCTCTCTGAGGAGGTGACGTGAGTAGAGACCTTTATAAACTAAGGGAGCAAGACATACTAAAGGAAAAGTCAGTGCAAAATTTGAATTCTATTCTAATTGTGATTGCAATCCTTTAGAAGGTTTAGGTGGGATAATGATGTGCTATAAATTGTGTTTTGAAAAGATAACTCTTGCCATTTTGTGGAGAATAGACTAGGGGACAAGAATAGAAGTGGGGAGAACAGTTAAGCAGCTCTTGAAATAGTCCAGACAAGAGATGGTGGTGCCTTGGAGGTGGTGAGAAGCTAGATTGGGATAGAAGGCAGATCCAACAGGATTTACAGATGGATTAATATGTTATGTAAGGAATCAGGAGGAAGCAGGGGTGATACCCTGGATTTTGGACTGAACATGGGAGGTGTTCAGGAGGGACAGGATGAAGAGTTCTGTCTAGGATATATGTTAAATTTAAGGTTCTGGTTCGATACCCATATCGAAATGGGGAGTGAACAATCTGGAGCTCAGGCTGGGTGCGGTGGCTCATGCTTGTAATCCCAGCACTTTGGGAGGCTGAGGTGGGTGGATCACCTGAAGTCAGGAGTTCGAGACCAGCCTGGCCAACATGGTGAAACCTCATCTCTACTAAAAAATATACAAAAAAATTAGCCGAGCATGGTGGCACATCCCTCTAATCCCAGCCTGAACGTGAGAATCACTTGAATCTGGGAGGCGGAGATTGCAGTGAGCCGAGATCACACCCCTGCACTCCAGCCTTGGCGACAGAGAGAGATTCTGTCTCAATAAATAAATAAATAAATAAATAAATAAATAAATAAATAAATCTGGAGCTCAGGGGACAGTCAGGGCTGGAGGTTGCCATCTGGGAGTCCTTAGTAGATAACATTCAAGAATTGAGCCCTGGAGCACTCCATTGGTTAGAGGTTGAGAAGATGAGGACGACCCAGCAAGAGACACTGAGAAAAAGTGACTGAGAGGTAGAAGAAAAAACAGGAAACTATGTGGTCAGAGAAGCCAAGATATGTTTCAAAATGAAGCCATAATTAAGTAAGCCAAATGTTGCTGAGCAGATTAATAAAATGAGAAATAAGAGTTTGCCTTTGGATTTGGCATGATGGAGGTTGTTGGCAACCTTGATAAGAGTGCTGTCAGCACAGAGGCAAAAACAAGCCTGTTTTGAGTGGGTTGAGGAGAGAATGAGAAGTCAAATAATGGAGAGAGCACTATAGACACCTATTCTGAAGAGTTTTGATATAAAGAGGAGCAAAGAAATTGTGTGGAAACTGGAGGTGGATATGTGGTCAAGGAAGTTTCTTCTGTTTGTTTAAGACGGGAGATTTTGTAGCATGTTTATATGCTGATGGGAATCGCCCATCAGCACACTGATGGAAAGAAAAATTGGTGACACCAGAGAGAGAGGGGTTAATTGCTAGAACAAAATGCTTGAACAGCTGAGAGTGGAAAGGATCCTGTGCATAGGTGGAAGGAATGGTCTTAGATGGGAAACGGAAGGTTCTTCCTTAGTAACAGGGGAGAAGGCAGGGTATGTGAGCAGAGATGCAGGTAAGTTGGTAGACTTGTTGGTCTGAAGATGAGGTAGGTTTCTTTCGATTGTTTCTCTTTTTTCCCCCAGTGGAAGGAGATCATCAACTGAGAATTATAAAGGGGATTTATATTATTTGAGGTTTCATGAGGGTGTTGTGTGAGGGAGAAAGTGACCTGACTAGGAAAATTTAAGATTGTCAGTCATTGCTGAAGGCCCACTTAAGAGATTTCTGGGCAAATATTTAAAGTGGGACCATTCTACTTTGTAGATGGAGTTATTCTTATCTAGGGATAAGTTCAGTATGATTGAAGGAGGGAGGTACAAAGACACTTCTTCTGTTTGCAGATTTATATGAGGCAGTGGATATAGTATCGGACCATGGAATTTAAGCTGGGTTGTGAGGAAAGTGAAGTCATGAAAGGATAGACGAACCGAGAGGGTAGTAGGTTCCACGGATTGTGGGTTGAGATTATGTGGGAGACAGGGAGATCTGACATTGACATTATAGAGGTGATGCAGTTATTGCTGATGACATCTAGAATATGACCATAGAAGTGTATCTGAGCTAGGATGATGGGGAACAAAAAGTTAGAAGTGACTTCAAGGAATGGTGGGGCAAGGAACTTGGCTATATCCTCAAGTGGATATGGAAGTCACAGGGGGAAGTGTTTGGGGAAAAAGACTGAGCCAAGCACTGTTATTTCCAATGAACAAATGAATGAGATGAAGTAACTGGGAGGTTGGTGGAGGGCAGCTATTAAGAGGGGCAGCAATTGGCATAGACTGATGTGCATTTTAAGTGCACTGGAGTGTTAGATGAAGGAGAAATAGTCTGGAAGTGGCAAAGAAGAGGGAAGAGGCCACTCTTCTACCTCTTGTCCTTTAAGTAATATGAAGGGTGTGGGAAAGAAACGCAAACCATCTGAAAGGGCTACATGGAAGCAGAAACCTCAGGGAAGAGTCAGGCTTCCTTTAGGATAAGAAACTGAACAAAATGTTGAGGATATAGACATATTTGCTGATAATGGGCTTTGAGCTTCAGAGGGCATGTTAGGCAGGCTTTCATTGAAAATAGGCTATTGCATCAGATTGGGGACTAAATGAAGCCTTAAGAGGTTAGGAATTCAGGTAATGATGCAGGCTGGGAGGCTAGGACTTTGTGGAGGTGGCTGGGGTAAACAGGCATGTAAGATATGTCGGGATTAGTCCTGTTGGGCTCTTCGGGTGAAGTGGACGGAAAGTGCTAATTAGAGCTTCCTTCTGGGGTTGATCTCTTGACAGCTATGATGAAGCTGACAGAGAGGATCAGCTAGGGGAGGGGAGCTTGCACCAGGAGCACCTAAAACTTCATGGCCTCCCCTAAGATTTTCTGTGGTCTTCTTCAAGCCTGGACTAAGGAACTTATTAGGACATTTCAACAACAATAGGGCTTTAACTTATGCCCTCCAAATCTGCGTTAGTCCCTACCAAAGCTACTTCAAATATATACGAGATGTGATCTAAGTGAAAAATGTGTCCTTGCTATGTAAATAATTTCAGGACAAGTTCCCTAGTTGCCCCAACCAGCTTTCAACCAGATTGCTTCACTGAGGCTCCTCTCTTTTATCATTTATTATGAAAAATTCCAAGCATACGTAAAAATAGATTTTGCATAATGAGCTCCCATATACCCCATCACCTAGATTTAACAGTTGTTAACATCTTGCCATACTTGCTTCATCTATTTTTTCCTTTTGCTGAAATATCTTCTGGGAAGTTATAGACATTATGACATCTCATTCCTAAATACCTCAGTATCCTAATTTCTCTCTATAGAGAAATTCTGAAGCTGCCACTGCCTCTCAGAATGTGGTGCCCAGAACTGGACAGTAGTGTTCCAGACATGGACTGACCAGCCAAGTTCACAGAAAGAATGACTAGACCCTATGTTTGTGAAAGCAGATTAATATCTCTAAAATTAGTCATTTTAGAAGCCACAGCACACTATTGACTCAAGTGCACTTGTGGTCAGCTAAATTTCCCAAGTTCTTTGCACATGAACTGCTGCTGTCAAGTCAGGCTTTCCCCATCTTGTATTTGTGTAATTGAATTTTTGTTGGTTTTAGCCTATTGAAAATATTTTGAATTGGAAGTCTGCCCTCCGGTGAATTAGTTAATCTTTTTTCGCTTTGGTTCATCAGCAAAGTTGATAAGTAAACCTTTTATATATTCATACAAGTATATAGTAGCTACTTTCTAAATTGATACTTATGCTGCCTCAAGATTGTGGAGACTGCAGTATGATCATTTCAAGCATTAAAAGTGGACTGTAGGAGAAATTATTTATGTTGAATGTTCCTGATTAATGATTGGAATCCATCTTTCTTGACTCTTCATACCTTGTGACCTAACAGGCTGGTATCTGAGTACAGTTTTCTAAGACATTCTAAATCATTCTGGAATGAGTATTTAATATAAGCAGTCACCCAACAGTTTCTTAGTACAGCCTTGGAAATTATTCATGACAACTAAATTCAGGGGTTGGATTGGTTTTCTGAGAACTCCATGGGTTAGCTTGAGTGGTTCCTCAGTTGACTGTTTTTACAGTTACGCAGGGATCACTTTTAAAAACTAAACTGTGAGAGTGAGAGTGAGCTGAATGGACACCCCCCCGGCTCTGCTCATACTTAAAAAATGGGACCGTGCCAGGAGCGTATCAACTCCTAGACAAGTGATATTTTTGTAAAATTTCAAACTGGATATATAATATGACTCAGCGGGAGGCATAATCATGATAATAATATACAAGGCTTAAAATAGGAAATCAGTATTACGGAACTCCACATTCCTCAATATTGTTCCCAATTCTTAGGTATTTCAGAAAGAGAGCTCTCAGACATTAGCCTTCATGGGGAGACGCCATAGCACAGAAGGTAAGTCTAGGTCTAAAGCCTGTCTCTACCATTTATTGACTGCGGGACTTGAATATTTTTTAACCTCTGTGAAGAGTAATTTCCTCATCTGTCAATGATGAAGATAACACTATCACCACCATCATTTAGCAGTCTCAAGGATTAATTGTATTAATGTAAGCAAGGTGTCAAGCATTTAGTAAGTGTTATCTACTATTATTTATTATAGTTCTGTCTGTACTCCCTGGGCCCAATATATTAGACACCATTTGGTATCATATTTATGAAGTTTTTAATCTAGATTTAAATATATCTAGTCTGGGAATATTCTAGGCTGCCATGTAGCCTTTTGCATTTCCTTATCCTCATTTCCATTGTAGTGCCTCCAAAAGCCTGGTAAGAACAATTTAAAGAGACATGAACAGGCTGGGCACGGTGGCTCATGCCTGTAATCCCAGCACTTTGGGAGGTTGAGGCGGGAGAATCACTTGAGCCCAGGAGTTCGAGAACAGCCTGGGAAGCATAGTGAGATCCTGTTTCTACACAAAATAAAAAATTAGCTGGGTGTGGTAGCGCACTCTTGTAGTCCCAGCTACTCCAGACGTTGAGTTGGGAAGTCTGCTTGAGCCCGGGAAGGTGGAGGTCGCAATGAGCTGAGATCGCGCTGCTGCACTCTAGCCTGGGTCACAGACAGAGTGAAATCCTGTCTCAGTGCTCACGCACCTCCTTTGAGCAAGCCAAGGTAGTTCTAGCCTGTTGTTTGCTTTTTCTAAGTCTTCACATTAGCTCTTTCTAAGTCTTCACGTTAGCTCCCATGGTGGCTGACAATAACACCAACTTTCCAGGGGAAGAAGAAATTTAGGAAATTCTGTTTTTCTTTGTACATGAATCTATAGATGCCTTGCTTTTAGCATCCCACTAATCACGTGGGTGACAATAGTGATTTCCCCTGTATGTGTGCTTAAGTGGTTAGAAAAGTTCTTAAAAACATAGATGAAAATTGACACCAGTAACTTTGATAGGTATTAGCTGGAGAAAGAATTGACACTTGCCCTTTTCTTGTTGTTGTGATGTTCCTTTCCATTGATTACGTGTGAGAAGTAACTATTCTCTTAGCCAACAGGAGTATATGTCTGGTACTTTTCATTACTAAGCTTTCTACTGTTGTTTTCCGGGAAAAGGTACTCATTTTAGGACACTTTTATTTTTAGATAATTTTAGACTAATTGTAAAAATAGTACAGATTATTTCTGCATACTCTTCAGCTTACATCTTACATAACCATAGTACAACTATCAAAAGAAAATAACATTGGTATAATACTATCAACGAATGCACAGAATTTATTTATTTTATTTAATTAATTAATTTATTTTTTATTATACTTAAAGTTCTAGGGTACATGTGCACAACATGCAGGTTTGTTACATATGTATACATGTGCCATGTTGGTGTGCTGCACCCATTAACTCATCATTTACATTAGGTGTATCTCCTAATGCTATCCCTCTCCCCATCCCCTCCCCACAATAGACCCCAGTGTGTGATGTTCCCCTTCCTGTGTCCAAGTGATCTCATTGTTCAGTTCCCACCTATGAGTGAGAACATGTGGTGTTTGGTTTTCTGTTCTTGCGATAGTTTAATGCACAGAATTTATTAATATTTTACCAGCTTTTCTACTAATGTCCTTTTTCTGTTTCAGAATCTAATTCAAGGCCTCACATTGCAATTAGTTGTCATTCTCCTTCAACTAGTGACAGTTCTTCAATCTTTCCTTGTCTTTTGAGACCTCACCACTTTTAAAGAGTACTGACCAGTTTTTGTAGAATATCCCTCCATTAGGGCTTTTCCAATGCCTTCCTGTGATTAGATTGCAGTTATACATTATTGGAAAGGATAACACAGTGGTGATCTGCTTTTTTTCTGTGCATCTATCAAGGGATTCATGATGTTGCTATGTATTACGGTTGATGATAACCTTGATTACTTGGTTAAGGTGATGTCTGTCAGAATTCTTCTACTGTAAACATACTATTTTTACTTTCTAATTGCTAAATATTTTGGTGGAGATACCTAGGAATTATGGAAATTCCCTCCTATGAATATTAGCATCAGTTGATCTTGCCTGCAGCAATTATTACTGTGATGCTGTAATGGTAACTCTCTATGTCCCTCTTTCCTTCTACATTTGTTAATTGGAATTCTTCTGTAAGGAGGAGTTGTCACCACTCCCCACTTACTTATTTTTTCACCTATTTATTCTGATCAGCGGGTACCGATGGACATTTATTTTATTCTTTGGGTTATATTCCTAGATTATCTTTAGTTTATTGGTCAAATTGTTCCGACTTTGGCCATTGGAATTTCTTTCAGGTTGGCTCCTCTGCCCTTTCAACAAGCCCTCTCATCTTTTCTTTTTTATCACACCCTTATTTTCCTCACCACAAGATGTGCCAGGCCCACTGTCTGTCTTCCCTTCAAAACCATCATCTGTGCCTTATAATGTGTTTGCTATTGGGATATCACTGCTTCTAGTCCCTCTTGGTGCGTGTAGCTAGGAAATATATGTATGTATTAACTTATGCATACACACACCTATGTTTCTTTCTGTATCTATCTGAATTACATTAAGAAAAAAACCTCATGAGTCCATATTGATGCCTACAATTCCAACCCAGCATGGAAAGATTCATGTTAGCCTTGCTCCTTTCCTTGTTTAAACCTTTTTACTTGAGAAATCTGGTTCTCATTATCTACAAATATATAAAAATATAAATATATATATATATATACTTAATTTTCAACTCCAGTATACTGATAAAGTAGTTTCAGAATCCCTAAGCCATATACCCTTATGACAAACAAATTTATGAACTAGAGTACAGTGTTTGTGCATAGGTTTTTGTCCTTAGCCCTACAATATTTCATCCAAACTCTGTTTTCCAAAGTTATTTAGGTCAGTTTCTTTCTTCCCCATGCCCTTCATCATGTGACTAATTTGTAATACAGCTAGATTCATTTGTCACAGTTTGTAGTCCATCCCCTTTCCTCCAAAATCTTGGTTGCAGTTTAAAAAATTTACATGCACTAAAACCCACTTATTATGTTATAGTTCTATGGGTTTTGATAAATATATGTAGTGTGCATCCACCAATGCCATACAGGACACCATCAACTCCCCAGATCCCTCATACTGCCCCATTAGAGTCTAATTTCCCCCCCCACCCTTCACCTATATTGCATTCATATGGTTTGAGTAATAGGATGTACCATAGTTTGTTTAATTATTAACTTGCTGAAAGGTCTTTGAATTGGTTCCACTTCTTGTCTATTATGAATAAAGCGCTTTAAGCATTCATTTATAGGTTTTTGTGAGAATATAAGTTTTCATTTCTCAGAGTTAGATACCTACTGGTGCCATGAGTAAATTTTAAAAAGTACTTATTCAAATATCCGGAAAAGAAAAGGGAAAACATGTATTTAGAAATATTGGGCTGGGCATGGATGCTCACGCCTGTAATCCCAGCACTTTGGGAGGCCGAGGCAGGCAGATCGCTTGAGGTCAGAGGTTTGAGATCAGCTTGGCCAACATGGTGAAACCTCGTCTCTGATAAAAATACAAAAATTAGCTGGGTGTGGTGGTAGGCACCTGTAATCCCAGCTACTCCGGAGGCTGAGGCAGGAGAATCGCTTGAACCTGGGAGGCGGAAGCTGCAGTGAGTCAAGATCATGCCACCGCACTCCAGCCCAGGTAACAGAGCAAGATTCCATCTCAAAAAACAAACAAACAACAACAAAAAAAGGAAATATATTTCAGTGCTACCACTATTAATCCTATATCATTTCAGTGTAGTTTCATAACTTTTTTTTTAATTAAAGGAAGGCAAGGGGTTATAGGATTCAAACTGGAGTGTTTCATAACTTTTAACTTCGTATCTTTATCACCATTTACTTTCAGAATCTTTTGATTTTGGTCAAACTGGACACAATTCTGTGTTCTCCCAGAATTTCTGTTGTGTAATCTTACTGGTGATCTAACATGGTATATTCGAGCTTATTGTTACATGGATTAGGATAGACTGTGGCTCACACCTTCCTTGAAGTAAGTGTATATGGGTACAACGTGGGTAGCCTTTAAGCCAGGTACTTGCCCAGTTTACTAGCTCCTAAAAAACATCACCTTTATAATGATGAAGAAGCCCTTTGTGCAGTCAGAATGAGCAATGACCTATCTCATGTTAATTGAGGGATTGAGGGTCTTCCTGAAGAACCCCTGTCCTCGTAGATCAAACCTGTCAGCTTGCTATGGACCCTGGAGTTGCTGTCATTGACATCGCCCTACTGGACCAAGGCTCTATCATTGTCTTCAGAAGGTTTCTGCTGAAAACATACATTTGTAAGATGTAAGGGAAGATGTTAAGCACATTAGTTAGCTGTTACCTCAGTGAGATCGTGGCTCTGATCTCTGAGAGCCCTCTCTATTGGTACCTTCTGTCAGTCATCAAACACTCATCTCCGTTTCACTAAATTGTGACCTCTTAGATTGAGGGCAAAAAGTTTAACCGTAATTCCAGTGCCCATCACATGCTAGGTAGTTTATATATATATTTCTTGCATGGATGAATAAATGCTTGATAGGTATGTGATGCTTGAGGATAGAGGGTGGGGCATAGATGGTAGGGACAGGCTTCTCATATGTGGCATAGCCAGGAAAAGGCAAGGCTAGGTGGAAGGGCACAGGAGGGTTCTGGAGTACTATAGAGCAGCAAGATGGTACAGGTCTGCGGTGGGGGCAATGGAGAATTAAAAATGGGAACTAATTGAATGAAGCTTCAAAGTTCAAAGCTTTTGAGAAGCTGTGGATAAGGGAGTACACTATGGAAACAGATAGAATGGGTTATACTCCCAGTGTAGCTACTTCCTATTGAAACGTGGCTTTTTCTCAAGTGGGCTGGGGGCCAACTTGGAATGGGATGTTTGAGTAGAAGAATGACATGATCTAACTTATTTTAATAGGATCACTTTGGTTACAGTGTTGGGAGGAGAATGAAATGGGAGGGCTAGGACAGCACTGGGGCATCAATAAAGAGGCTATTGCAGTAATCCAAGCTATGCATGAGTGTGGCTTGGACCAGGCTAAATGCATTGGAGGTGGTGATAAGTGGTCAGATTTAGCATATATAGTGAGGGTAGAACTGTCAGGATTTAATGATGGATAATACTAGATCTCTTTCCTCTATGCCTAACAAAATAAAACAAAACACTTTGTGATGGCTATAAATTACAAAATAGAAGTTGATGCTGGTGATTTAAACAGAGCTTATTTCCCAGTAAAGCAGAGCTTCCTTGATGTTGAGGCACCCTTGGGTTCAGTAAGCTTTCAAGTCCATGTTTTCCAGCCACCTTCTATAAGGAGCTTCAGCAGAGTGGTATTTACATTACCTCTTTTCCTGTCGATGGAATCTGTAGCAAACAAAGCAGGGTGTGTACTTTTATCTCACTTGAGAGCATTTCTGACCATGGATCTGTCACTCCTTACATAGGGAATAGAGTTCTTTCAGGATACACTTCTTGCAGGGAAAGCCTTTACCCAGTAAGGTAAATATACTGTGAAAACAACCTGATCAGATAAGGGTTCAAGGACCTCGCTTTATTCACCCAGGTAAACATACTCAGCTTCATTTATTTTAAGTGCAATTTTCTGGCCCCAATAAGAGAGAACAGCCTTGATTAACGTAACAATTGATATTCTATTCCCTGGATAAGATATTCATTGTTGAACTTCTTCTATTGATTTTATAGGATGACTTTATAGGATTGTGTAACAGTTGCACTGAGAGGATATTTAGGATTAGGGAAGCCTCTGAGCAAAGTATCCTTATGCTACTCAGATGAGAAACTTCTTAATTCATTAGCACCTCTAAGAATAGTGCCTCATCCACTGCCCACTCTGACTTAACTAGGCATACAGGCAGCAAGGGGAGTGTTGGCAAGAGGACTTGAATCCCTCAGAAGATGTATAGTCTCATGATTGAATCTAACTGTGATGGAAAAACATAATCAACCTTCAACCCTGGGTCAGTGGTAGCATCTGAGAGCAATCTCTGGGACATCCGTGTCTGGGGAGGTCACCAGGCACAGTGGACACATGCAAATGGCTTTGGGCAATTTGGTTAAAATCTCTCCTTTGCAGGGATGATATTTGATTCATTGGCCATTTCTTTGAGGCAAGTGACAAAGAAGTCCTGATTTCTGTCAGCGTGCCTACCCACAGCGTAGTAGCCAGAGGCTGAAGCTGGCAGGCAAGAGGTGCCTGTCACTGAAATAGTTATATCTCAGTTTGAAAACTCAAGGGGAATTCCATTTTGATGGGTTCCTCTTTACACAGAAGTAAAATTTCCAGAAGTGGAAAAGTATTGAAGATTTAAGTGATATTTCTGGATCTTTATGTTTTTTGTTGTGCTTCAGTGTATTCTGAAAATTATAACTGGAGGTTTTCTCTTCCATCATTATTCAAATAGATTAAATTCTCAGTACTTTCATAGGGCATATTACTAACTTCTGGAAAATCTATTTTTACAAAGTAAATTTTATATATTTTACTGAGTGAATGTCTAATATATTCCGAGCCAGTTTATGAAGCAAGTAAGAAAATCAACCAGGTGTGGTGGCTGACACCTGTAATCTCAGCACTTTGGGAGGCTGAGGCAGGAGAGTCACTTAAGGCCAGGAGTTCAAAACCAGCTTGGGCAACCCCTTCTCTACCAAAACAAACAAACAAATGAACAAAAAACTAGCCAGGCTTGGTAGCATGCACCTGTAGTCCCAGTGATGCAGAACAGGCAAGCGCCAAAATTGGGGCTTAGCCCGGGGTTCTTGGCTTTGCTCCTGAAATAATTCAAGTGTGAGCCAGTGGTATTAGACAACAATATTTTATTGTTGTTCTGTGTTCTTTGTGGGCAGCGCACCCCGGCATCAGCAACTATATTTATACTCACTTATACCCACTTTCAGTTACATGCAAATTAAGGGGCAGGTTAATGCAAATTGAGGGGGCAGGTTATTTATAACTTTCTAGGAAAGAGGTAGTGACTTTTGTTTTGTTGCCATGGAAAAGGCTTTAATTTCTGGTTTGTTGCTATGGCATTTGTAAACTGTCATGAGGCTGGTGGAAGTGTCTTGTGTTAGTGAACAATGAGGGCAACTAGGGATCGTGTTTGTCGCCATCTGCTGGTTTCTCCTGGTTTTTCCACTTTATCCTGTCCAGACCACGGACTCCTACCTCACCAGCTACTAGGGAGGCTGAGTGGGGAGGATCACTTGGAGCCCAGGAGTTCAAGGCTATGACCGCTTCACTGCACTCCAGCTTGGGTGACAAAGTGAGACCTTGTCTCAAAAAAAAAAAAAAAGAAAAGAAAAGAAAGAAAGAAAATCAGTCTTGTGACTTTATGTTATCTTGATATATAGAGAAAAAACCAATATGGTCCAGAAACAGGCAGTGAGAAACACAAGGCCTCTGGATGATAAAAATACTTTCATTTATTCTATGTTTAAGTATTTATTGAGCATTTATTAGATGCTAAAGATGTAAATACAAATGTGAGCAAAACATAAAAATTCCTGCCTTCTTTTTATGTTCCAGTGTATGTGTTGGGGTGGGGATGTGAAACAGACTATTAATAATAAATGAGGAAACCTATAAGATGATTTTCATAAAGAGAAAAATGCTATGGAGAAAGATGGGATTTCGTGACAGAGTGACTTGTTTGCTTGTGTGATGAAGACAGGACAGAATCAACAAGGTAGTCAAGGAAGGCCTTTCTAAGAATAAGATATTTGAATTGAGACTTAAACAAGAAAAAGGAGTGGAGAGTCAGGAGAAAGAACTTCAGACAGAGGGATTAGCAAATTCAGAGGCCCTAACGTTGGAATCACCTTGGCTTGTTTAGGCAAGAGTAGTGGTAGCTTGGCCAGTTAGGCTGTTTTTGCCGTGGTCTGGGCCTGTGATGATGATGGCTTGGACTGCAGTAGGAGCAATGGAAATGGAAAGAAGTGAATAAATGTAGGATATATTTTGGATGTGGAGTTGACAAGATTTGCAGGTGGATTGGATATGAAAGGTAAGGGAGAAAGACTTAAAGAATAACTTCTAGGCTTTTGGATTTAGCAGCTGTGTGGGCAGTGGTGTGCCATTAGCTGAAATGAAGACTGGAAGAGAAATATGTTGGGGTGTGAGTGGAAATCAAAACTTGCTTTGTACGTGTTACATTTGAGATGCTGATTAGACACACAAACATGTTGCCAAAAAGTCCTTGTGTCCTCTGTCACGGCGACTTTTCTTAATTTATGCACAGATTAAATGAACTTGGTTCTTTTGTTTTTTTTTTTTTTTAACCCACAAGTTTAAAAGCTTGGCGTCTCTTTCTCTCTTGCACACCAGATTCCATATATCAAATTGCCTCCTGAAAATATCCACCCAAACCTAACATGTTCAAAGCTAAAGCTGTTATCTTGTTCTTCACACTTGTTCCTTCTGTATTTTTTTTATCCTGCTCAGTGATTCCTTTGTTTGCCCTATGACCCAAGCTTATTTCTAGATTCTATCGCTCCCTCACTCCAACATTCAATGCATTACTAAGTTGTGTTGAACAATGTCTCCCAAATGTCTCTCTAATCTGTCTCCTACTCTCCATCTGAGCTGCTACTACCATTCAAGACCACGTTACCTCTTGCCTGGATTACCATATCAGCATATGCTGCTGTACCATTTTAGTAAATCACCTTTAACCTCTTACATTTTGAGTAACTACTGCTTTTTCTTCAAAACTCAGTTTAGCGATAATTTCCTGCAGGAAGACTTCACTGACATCCCAACTCATCCCCCATCCTATCTAGATTATATAACCCCTCTTAGATGTCCCTATAGTGCCCTGCATTTACTTTTATCATATCACATATCACACAGTATTATAATTGCCTCTTTACTTATCTGACTATTTAACTATAGTGTGAGCTCCCAGGTGTCAGACTGTTTCTCTTATTGTCATCTCTCCCATGTCCAACATGGTGCCTGACACATGATTGGCACTCAGTAAATGTTTTTCAATGAATGAATGCTTGAAGCAAATTAAAAGGAAAGGCTGCTTAAAGGCAAACTGACAACAGTAAGAAATAGTAGTTTATATTTCTGTAAGTAAGGAAGTAAACAGCAAAATAAGCCATAGAATCTCAAAAAGTACTATAGTCTAGGGGCACTTAGCAAAGGAATAATTAATATTATATTGTGTTATAGTTTTGTATTACAAATTTATGGGATAATGCATTCATTTCCATTCATTGTAAAGACAGTGGTGCATCCAGAAAAGACTAAATTGTATTTAGTAGTCTTTGTTTAAGAAAGTTTGGGGGTATGCACTACATAATAAGACTTAGGAGTTAAGACTGACTTAGGATCTACATCAAACCAGGTTGGAGATAAATGATTATATAATATATTGACAGTTTTAACACAACCAGTTCTAGAACTTACATATTTCCCTGCAAATTGATTTATAGTTTCGGATATATGTGGAAAATACTAGAACTGAAGCCCAAGCCATCATTCTAGTTTTTTAGAAAGGTAGTATTGAGTTCACATTCTGAAAGCATCCAAAAAATCTCTCATATACTAGACAATTAAAGACAATGTTTCTCTAAATAGAAACATCTGAAAAGTGTTCATGACCTGCGTAGATAAAGTTTATTATCAATACTTTTGTGTAAAGCGGCATGAAATTGATGACTCGTGCCGACACTCTTTGCTTAATTGCCCCATACCACTATACTCTTTGACCTCATTTTCCTATCCCTGATGATTGCCCTAAAACTCTTCTCTCCAGTTGACTGGCTAAACAAATTGCTAGAGTGTACAGAATATAGGTAATAAAGATCTGGGCAACTCTGAATCCATATTAAGTGGTCAGTAACCTTCTAAACATTTGTTTAGAAGTGATTAATGACCATTGCTGAAAGACCAGGATGAATGGTTTGGATATAGTCCACTGACTGCTATGATCATCCTATGAAGATGTAAGCAGTCAGTGGACAGGTATTTGGGTTGGGTAAGGAGAGCAGATTGGGAGAAGAGGCAGTGTTGCAAAACAATAAAAAAGAGGAGAGCAGTGGTCCTTCACACATCATTTCTGTCCGTGCAATATAAGTAATTTTTTTTTGAGAAGATAAAGATCTCATTAGGGCAAGATAGAATTGCGTGATTTCAGAATGGATGATCAGCCTGAGGTGTCTGTTATTCTAGTTTCAATCTGGCCTAGAAGAGTTACATGTTGTGCAGGACTGGAAAGAGATAGAGAGAAAACTCTTTTCAAGGGGACACCGAGATTCATCCCTATCTTTTTAAGGTCAATATTTTGCTGAAAAACAAAGTACATACACAGATAATTTATATGCAAAAAAAAATCCATTCCCCACTCTATATTGCCCAATACTGGAGGGACTATACAGGCACAGAATGGCCTGGTAAGTGCTTATGTTTGACATAGAAAACATAGAAACCTACAAACCATGGAGAAAAACTATTATTTATTCAGTGCCTAATATGTGCTATGCTTTGTGGGTTTTTTCTCCCTTTTAAATGCAATCCTCACAACAAGCCTATAAGGTAAATACTATTATTATCCTATTTTCCAGGTGGGAAAGCTGAGGGCTCCAGAAGGTAAGGTTATTTGCCCAAGATAACATTGCAAGTAAGTGATGGAGTTGTCACAGACACATGTATCTGGAATTCCAGAGGCCATGAAGTTTCTGTTAAAATATATTGTTGTGTTCACTAGCAAGCCCTGTTTTTGTTTCCCTTCACTCTCTCTCCTCCCATGTTTCTGGGTAGAGAAATAAACGTGGTATATAGGCTTTGCTGAAGCCAAGGTGTGAATGTGGGAACATCTGGTCACCAGCCTATAACCCCAGAAATGCCTGGAGTGTTTGCACAAGTTCCTCCTAGCAGGAGTGGTTCTAATATGATTTGAGGGCTGCATAACCTGAGGAGGTTGAAGGTCTCTCTCCACTATGCCATGTGGGCCAACTGGGGCCGTATTTTTGAGTACTAGATAGAAATGAGAGCTCTGCAGGAGTGAGGGAATGGTC
Organism: Macaca fascicularis; assembly: GCF_037993035.2. Classification (NCBI taxonomy): domain Eukaryota; kingdom Metazoa; phylum Chordata; class Mammalia; order Primates; family Cercopithecidae; genus Macaca; species Macaca fascicularis. The sequence goes on from NC_088395.1 coordinate 110,839,453, forward strand.
CTGCTGAGTCCTCAGCAGTACTCAGACACCTGTAAGATGCTCACCTGGAATGGTATTTGAAGATGAGGTTACATTAAGGCTCCATCATAGAATTATGTGGCTTCTGAATATATTTGTTTCAGTCAAGTGTTTCACCTCTGATGGTTACTAACGGATATGCTAATTCTAATCAGAACAGGATTTTTAAAGGAACTATCAGAATGCATTCATGTTTTGCACTGGAGAAATGACAATATTTCTTTCAACTGAGATAGAAACCAAAATATTTCAGTCACTCCTGTGACACTAATGAATCACAGACATGGTAAGCTTGCCAAAGACACAGAAGCAAAATATATTCTTTGTTCTGCCTGAAGCATGTCAGGATAGTAGTAGATTTTTGTTCTGGCTTCAACTTTCAATGAGTGAATGAGTAAGAAGTGTTTCAGAAGTTTTTTGGTAAGATGTCTTCTGCTCCTCTTGAAATTCTGAAAACATTTTCTCACAGAAACAGTGTTAGAGATAGTGTTATTTGCTGGGCATGGTGGCTCACGCCTGTAATCCCAGCACTTTGGGAAGCAGGAAGATCGCTTGAGCACAGGAGTTCGAGACCAGCCTGGGAAACACAGTGAAACACTGCCTCTACAAAAATACAAAAATTAGCTGGACGTGGTGGTGCGTATCTGTATTCCCAGCTACTTGGGAGGCTGAGGCAGGAGAATCTCTTGAGTCTAGGAGGCGGACATTGTAGTGAGCCAAGGTCATGCCACTGTACTCCAGCGTGGGAGACAGAGCCAGACTCTGTCTTGAAAAAAAGAAAGAAAAGAAAGAAAGAAGGAAAGAAAGAAAGTAGGGAGGGAGGGAGGGAAGGAAGGAAGGAAGGAAGGAAGGAAGGAAGGAAGGAAGGAAGGAAGGAAAGGTGTTATTTCTGCCAGTCTGAAAAATCCGCTAAAATCTATCTGTGTATAAATTGTGTCAACTGTTTGTTGAGCACGTATTATATTCTAAGCACATTTTCATGTAGTACCCACAAAAACCGTATATATGGGATACTATTAGGTTGGTGTGAAAGCAATTTATGTTTTGCCATTAAAAGAGAAAACTGCAATTGCTTTTGCACCAACCTATATTAATAATATAATTTAGCCTCAGAGAGGTTACATTTCTTGACCCAGGTCACACAACTAGAGATTGGTGATTTTATTTGACTCCACAACTCCTATGCATATGCTTAGAGTACCCTTAAGTAACTAGTCCAAGACAAAGAACATAGGTAGTGGTAGAGATAAAGAATTGAACTCAGGCAATCATAGTTGAGGAACTGAACATTTAACCACTACCTTGGAATGTCTCAGAAGTGCCTAACTAACATTAGTGAGTAACTGGCACAAAATTTGTGTCTATAGATAGACTTAACTCATGTGATGTAACTCCTGTCATTGATTGGTACAGGGTGGGAGTGAACGGGCAAGGCAGTCAGTGTGTCCATCAGTCCTGGGTATGCCTGGAACAGGTCTGGTTTACGTCTGTTGTCATGGTGTAATTATTACTGGCGTACCCTTTTACTCTTAAGAATGTCCGGGTTTGAACAATAAATGACGTGGTCACCCTAACCACAAGAGAAGAGAAAACACTTGGTCAGTTAGTTCTGAGGTGGCTGAAGCCATACCCATTTTATGGTGAAGGATAATCTGAAAAGGCTGTATAAAGAAGTGGCATTTGAAAAGAGCACTGAAAGATGAATACAATTTCTACAGGTGGAAATAGTCAAGGGGCCAGAGGAAGAAGGAGCAGGGCACAGGAGGAGCAGGGATATCACCTTCAAAGGTCAACAGGGAGTGGGGTCAACTTAAGCAAAAGCACAAAACCTTCAGGTAGGCACATAGCATATTCAAAGAGCAAGTAATGCAGCTCGTTTGGGGGCATTTGCAAATAGCCTAAAATGAAACTGGCAAGTTAGGTTGTGGCCAACTTGTGGCAGATCATGAGTACTGAGATAAGGAATCAGTCCTTGATTCTTCAGGCAGTAGGGCGACACTAAAGGTTTTTAAGCAGGAGAATGGAGTACTTTTTGCATGGTTATAATGTAGAGAAGTAACTGCCTTGCCCTTTCATTCCCACCCTGTACCAATCAATGATGGGAGTTACATTACATTACATTACAAAGTAGAAACTTTGGGTTAGTTGCCTGCTAATGTTAGTTAGGCACTTCTGAGACATTTTAAGGCAAATAATACCTTATTTTAAGGTAAACAAGGCATAGCTTACTTTATCTATATTCTAGTTATTTCCAAACTTAACAAGGATTTTGTCAACTCATTGGTATCTTCTCTTTATTATCTGAAATTTATAACACAGTATTTTGAATGTACATAGAAGCCCTCTTATTTTTTTTTATTTATTTTTGAGATGGAGTTTCACTCTTGTTGCCCAGGCTGAAGTGCAGTGGCGCGATCTTGGCTCGCCGCAACCTCTGCCTCCTGGGTTCAAGCGATTCTCCTGCCTCAGCCTCCTGAGTAGCTGGGATTACAGGTGCGTGCCACCATGCCCGGCTAATTTTTTTGTATGTTTGGTAGAGACAGGGTTTCACCATTTTGGCCAGGCTGGTCTCAAACTCCTGATCTCAGGTGATCTGGCTGCCTTGGCCTCCCAAGGTGCAGGGATTACAGGCGTGAGCCACCGTGCCTGCACTAGAAGCCCTCTTATCTAAAATGATTCTTTTCACTGAATTAACTGAAAAAGTCAGATTAAGAAAAATATTAATCAAACATGGTAGTTTAAGCATGATATTTTTCTCAATATATGTAAATATTCACTTATTAACTGATCTTTTGATTTAGGACTGACCAAGGCCTTTTCTTTGAAGATGAGCCCATTGACTGGTGTTTTATGATTTCTCTCTCTTTCTTTGTGTGTGTGTGTGTGTGTGTGTGTGTGTGTGTGTGCAGAAACTACACCTATAGGGTATCAGCTGATTTTCCGGGCAATGTCTTTAAAGTAGAGTGAGCTCCTAAAGATAATTGCAAAATAATAAGTAATAATTCTGTCCTTATTATTATTATTATTATTTTGAGACTGGGTCTCACTCTGTTGCCCAGGCTGGAATGCAGTGGCATGATCTTGGCTCACTGCAGCTTTGACCACCTGGGCTTAAGCAGTCCTTTCACCTCAGCCTCCTTTGTAGCTGGGACTATAGGTGCATGCCACCACACCTGGCTAATTTTTTATTTATTTTATTTTATTTTTATTTTTTGTAGAGACAGAGTTTCACCATGTTGCCCAGGCTGATCTCAAAATCCTGGGCTCAAGCCATCCGCCTGCTTCGGTCTCCCAATGTGCCAGGATTACAGGCATGAACCACCTCACCGAGTCCCTCCTTAATTTTTTATAGTTGTTTCACACATAACTAATTGAACAGTAATTTTTAAGTGACTCTCCTTTAACTAGTCTTTCCAAATCTTTTCATGTAATTTTTTCATAGAAGCGACTCTCTTTTCTCATGAACACTTTAAAAATTTGAGTAATGTTTTATTAAACTACACAATCAAATGGCAAGTAGAATTGGCAGAAGCAGGTTTTGGAAACAAATGTGACTGACTTTTGGTAAGCCCAGAGCACCATGCATGGGAGCTGATGCAAATGGAAAAACTGGCGATTAATCTACCAAAAACAAAGGCTCAGTGCACTTCACACATTAGTCAGTAGGTTTTATGTTTACTATAGAAGGTTCTAGTAAATCTTTGTTGAGTTTAATTTAATTCAATTGGATCTTTAGGAAGAAATGTTTCCACCATCCATTTGTATTGGTCATTTATCTAGTATGTCCATGAAAGGGGAAACGCAGATAGGACGACCAATTTTATGAAAATTAAAATTTCAACTCTTGCGCCCCCACCACCCCCACTCCCCCTGCTATGGTGCTCCTTATCCTTCCTCTGTACTCATGTTTTCTTCATAGTACTTGGCCAGCAGCTGACATATTTAGGGTACTAATTATTTGTTTATTGTCTGTCTCTGTACACTAGAATCAAAAGTCAATAAAGAGAAAGAATTTGGGGCTTTTTTACTCACTTATATTTCCCTGGAGCCTAGAAACAGTGGTTAGCATAGAGTAGGTGCTCAGTAACTATTCATAGAATGCGTAAATGTATGAATAACTGGTTTCATAGACTGTCAAAGCTGCAAGCAACCTTTGAAATTATCTAGTTCAGTATAGCATTGTGTAGAGCTTTAGTATGGAACATAAAGATGGATCTGGGTTCATATCCATCACTTACTTGCTGTGTGATTTTGGGCAAATTACTCGACCTTTCCATCCCTCAGTTTCCTCTTCTGTAAAGTGGGGGTAATAACAGTGGGCTGTATTTTAGGGTAAATTGTGAGGATTCAATCAGATAATGTATGCAAAACACCTAGTGTAGTGCCTAATACATGGTAGCTTTGCATCAGTAAAGGTTTAGAAATAGAAATCACTTCATTGGTTGACAATAGAGAGAATTTAATTCAGGGAACTGTTAATAAAGGAGCTGAGAAACCGAACAGGGGATGTCAAGGTAACCCATAGATTTGCAACAGCAGAGCTAGGGCTCTGAAGGACAGTGACAGGGGATGGTGTTATCAGAACCTGGGGGCCTGGTCATCTGAGGTAAGCTAGAACCTTAGTGAGAATGTCTGTCAGGAACTGAACCCACATGGAAGATTTAACTGCTATAGGAGATGCCACCCTCAGAGGAGAGGGAGGGAGAGAAATACTTGCTCTTGCTTTTAGTCACCCTCCAATATCTCTCATTGGCTGAACCTAGCTAGAAACCAACACACAAGGGAACCTGGGAAAGGCAGCTTGGAGAGGTCAAGTCTTTCCTCCTTCTATACAGAGTGGAGCTGAAGAAGGGTGAGAAAGAGTGTGCTGTTTAATCAATAACTATTATTGCTATTATTGGCCTCACTAACACAATGCTGAGCTAACCAGCTAGAGGCAGCCTGTTACATAAGGGTAAATGTGTTAAACGATGAATCAGAGCTAGATTTTGTCATGTTCAACCCCATTTACATTAGTCATGGTGTGATTGACTCACAAGGGATTGGCTGGATGTTTTAACCCTTTGAGGTTCCACACTTTGTGCTTCTGGGCTGGGATATCATGAGTTAGCTATGGACATAAGCTTTTCCTCACTCCTAAACTGAGATTACTTCTCAATTACAGAACTAAGTGTTACTTACAGTTCCATAAGTTCCAACCAAAATTAATGTAGACTGAAATGTTTAATTTTTTTGATGTTCTGCTTAAACAGCCCAATTATGGACTAAATTTAAATTAAAAACTCAGCATGAATCGGATGGCTTATGTCTCTGTGTAATGGCTTTTATATTAAATGGTTTACACGAATGCTGTTGTTTGTCTTGGAAACAGGTTGTCATGCATATTAATGAGACCCAGGTGTTAACTTCATGCTGTTTTTCTTTCCAACGAAGAAAATCTTTACATTAAGTTAAAGTGTTTTTAAAAGTATTTGTTGTAATAATTATAAGACAACGCTTTATGCATCACAATGTTTACCAAGTTCATTTCCTAATTCCAGTTTATTTCTTAATTCCTCTCCTATCTCATTGCACTTTTGCTTTTGGATGCTGAGGGCTTCCAGTCAGACATCTTAGTAGATCATGGTAGCCTGAAGGTCCTAAAGAGCTAAAGGAGGATAAACTTTTCTCCAGCAGCTCTTCAAATGGCAAAACTTCATGTCTGCCCAAGGACATTTTATACTCACCCCTTGTGGCTTTCTCCCTTCCTACCAGGCAGGAAGATTGGCAGAGATTATAGATTAAAAGGCTCATATCTCTTATAATTTTAAAATTTTCCTTGAGGTACTTAAAAAAACTCTTTTGATCATTTCTGTGACTTCTCTGTAGCTCTTCAGCTTTTCTTAAGGTGCAGAAGCCTGGGCTGGTTAAAATTCTTTAAGAGGAACTGACCAATGTTACATAGAGCAAAACACTACTTTGTGGCTCTTACTCATTTTAGAGAAGGTTCATGGAGCAGCAGTAATCTACCTAATTTTATGAGATTTGATGTGGGGCTTGTGTTCAAAGAGGACACCATCTGAGGGGTGGGGGCAGGGTGGGGGCACACTCCTCAATTTCATAAACAGTTCTTGAGTCTCTACTGTAAGCTCAGCACTGTTGCTATGTGCTGGGAGTACAAAGGTATGTAAGACATCATCTCAGCCCTTTGAGAAGTTATAGTCTCATAAGGAAATATTTGTACATATAGCTTTTTAAAGTATAGTATGGACTTGGAGGTGTACATAGGGTCATTCCAGAGCTCATTAGAAGCACCCAAATCAGTCTTGGGATCTGGGGTAGAGGTTCTAGAAGAAATGATGCATGTATGAATCTTGAAGTAGGGGTGATTTGGGTGAAGAGGTGAGGGAAGGGTGTTCCTCGAAAAGAGAATAACATGAGCAAAGGCATGGGAATGTGAGGAAACATGGTATATTCATCAGTTCAGTGTTACTACGGATTGATGAGTGAGGTGAGGTGTGAGGGGAGAGTGATGGGAGGCAGGCTTGGGTTGTGCAAGGCCTGCTGGCCATGTTGTGGAATGCGGCCTTTCACATGGAATTTGTTCCTGGGATAGGGATGCAGTTAGATGGGGTGAGGAGAGATGGGAGGTTTTAAGGGAGAGTATGTATTTTCTGTGAGGTTTGAAAAGAAGCGATGGGAAGAGCAACACTTTATCTTGAAATGGCACTTTTTTCTTTAAAGATTTTCCATAGCTGACATGTACGCCCTGAGGCTTCTGTCTCTGTGTATGGGCGTGTGAAATTTTTTTTAAATCATGGGAAAAAAAAAAAAAAAAAAAAAGAACCAAAATCCAAAGGACTCAATTTTTAAAATAACATTTATTGTGTTTTTCTGATTCAAAGTAGCACATGTTCATTTTTAAAACGTGGAAAGTGCAGAAAAGTACAACAAAGAAATTAAAATTACCAATAATCTTGATACTCAGAGATAATATGGTTAACATTTTGGAGTTTTTTTTCCTAATCTTTTCTATATACATCCATACACATACATCTGTACACACCCCCACATATGTATGCATTTTACAAAATTAGGATTATATTAAATATTATATTTTATATAAAATAAATATAAATATAATATAAGTAAAATACATATTTATTTATATTAAATAAACCCAGTTTTCTAACTAGCTTTTTTTTTCACATAATTACATTATATGATGACCACTTTTACAGGTTATTTGTTAATTATTCTTTTACAAAATAATTTTTTTCTTTCTTTTTTTGGAGACAGGTTCTCACTCTGTCACCCAGCTGGAGTGCAGTGGTGCAGTCTTGGCTCACTGCAACCTTTGCCTCCCAGGCTCAAGCAATCCTCCCACCTCAGTCCCCCAAGCAGCTGGGACCACAGAGACACCACCATGTCCAGATACATTTTTGTATTTTTTGTAGAGATGAGATTTTGCCATGTTGCCCAGGCTGGTCTTGAACTCTCAAGCTCAAGCAATTCTTCTGCCTGGGCCTCCCAAAATGCTGGGATTACAGGCGCGAGCCACTGCACCAAGCCTCCTTTACAAAATAATTTTAATACCTATATAGTATTTTATTAAGCTTATGTGCAAGCTGTTTACCCCACTTGTATTGTTAGACATTCCTTTCCCACCACTTGTTTTGCAATTATATGTAATGCTGTGATAATCATGCCCTTACATAAATATTTGAGTACCTCTTACTAATTTTCCGTTGGATAAATTCTTAGAAGTGGTGTTTCTAGAACAAGGGGACTGTATATTTTTAAAACTTTTAATGGACTTTCCTAAATTGTTCTCTAGAAATATTCCATTTCACTTCCATTTGTTCTAAATGTAAAAGGGGGCTGCTTGTTTCTCCACATCTTTGCACATTTTCTAGATAAAACTGGTATCTCATTTATTCTAATTTATTTGAACACTAGTGAAGTTTATCATCTTTACTTATTTCTTTTGTTTTGTTTTGTTTTATTATTATTATTATACTTTAAGTTCTAGGGTACATGTGCATAACGTGCAGGTTTGTTACATATGTATACTTGTGCCATGTTGGTGTGCTGCACCCATCAACTCGTTAGCACCCATCAACTCGTCATTTACATCAGGTATAACTCCCAATGCAATCCCTCCCCCCTGCCCCCTCCCCATGATAGGCCCCGGTGTGTGATGTTCCCCTTCCTGAGTCCAAGTGATCTCATTGTTCAGTTCCCACCTATGAGTGAGAACATGTAGTGTTTGGTTTTCGGTTCTTGCGATAGTTTGCTAAGAATGATGGTTTCCAGCTGCATCCATGTCCCTACAAAGGACAAAAACTCATCGTTTTTTATGGCTGCATAGTGTTCCATGGTGTATATGTGCCACATTTTCTTAATCCAGTCTGTCACTGATGGACATTTGGGTTGATTCCAAGTCTTTGCTATTGTGAATAGTGCTGCAATAAACATATGTGTGCATGCGTCTTTATAGCAGCATGATTTGTAATCCTTTGGGTATATCCCCAGTAATGGGATGGCTGGGTCATATGGTACTTCTAGTTCTAGATCCTTGAGGAATCGCCATACCGTTTTCCATAATGGTTGAACTAGTTTACAATCCCACCAACAGTGTAAAAGTGTTCCTATTTCTCCACATCCTCTCCAGCACCTGTTGTTTCCTGACTTTTGAATGATCGCCATTCTAACTGGTGTGAGATGGTATCTCATTGTGGTTTTGATTTGCATTTCTCTGATGGCCAGTGATGATGAGCATTTTTTCATGTGTCTGTTGGCTGTATGAATGTCTTCTTTTGAGAAATGTCTGTTCATATCCTTTGCCCACTTTTTGATGGGGTTGTTTGTTTTTTTCTTGTAAATTTGTTTGAGTTCTTTGTAGGTTCTGGATATTAGCCCTTTGTCAGATGAGTAGATTGCAAAAATGTTCTCCCATTCTGTAGGTTGCCTGTTCACTCTGATGGTAGTTTCTTTTGCTGTGCAGAAGCTCTTTAGTTTAATTAGATCCCATTTGTCAATTTTGGCTTTTGTTGCCATTGCTTTTGGTGTTTTAGACATGAAGTCCTTGCCCATGCCTATGTCCTGAATGGTATTACCTAGGTTTTCTTCTAGGGTTTTTATGGTATTAGGTCTAACATTTAAGTCTCTAATCCATCTTGAATTAATTTTCGTATAAGGAGTAAGGAAAGGATCCAGTTTCAGCTTTCTACTTATGGCTAGCCAATGTTCCCAGCACCATTTATTAAACAGGGAATCCTTTCCCCATTTCTTGTTTTTGTCAGGTTTGTCAAAGATCAGATGACTGTAGATGTGTGGTATTATTTCTGAGGACTCTGTTCTGTTCCATTGATCTATATCTCTGTTTTGGTACCAGTACCATGCTGTTTTGGTTACTGTAGCCTTGTAGTATAGTTTGAAGTCAGGTAGCATGATGCCTTCAGCTTTGTTCTTTTGACTTAGGATTGTCTTGGCAATGCTGGGTCTTTTTTTGGTTCCATATGAACTTTAAAGTAGTTTTTTCCAATTCTGTGAAGAAACTCATTGGGAGCTTGATGGGGATGGCATTGAATCTATAAATTACCTTGGGCAGTATGGCCATTTTCACGATATTGATTCTTCCTATCCATGAGCATGGTATGTTCTTCCATTTGTTTGTGTCCTCTTTTATTTCACTGAGCAGTGGTTTGTAGTTCTCCTTGAAGAGGTCCTTTACATCCCTTGTAAGTTGGATTCCTAGGTATTTTATTCTCTTTGAAGCAATTGTGAATGGAAGTTCATTCATGATTTGGCTCTCTGTTTGTCTGTTACTGGTGTATAATAATGCTTATGATTTTTGCACATTGATTTTGTATCTTGAGACTTTGCTGAAGTTGCTTATCAGCTTAAGGAGATTTTGGGCTGAGACAATCGGGTTTTCTAAATATACAAACATGTCATCTGCAGAGAGGGACAATTTAACTTCTTCTTTTCCTAACTGAATACCCTTTATTTCTTTCTCTTGCCTGATTGCCCTAGCCAGAACTTCCAACACTATGTTGAATAAGAGTGGTGAGAGAGGGCATCCCTGTCTTGTGCCAGTTTTCAAAGGGAATTTTTCCAGTTTTTGGCCATTCAGTATGATATTGGCTGTGGGTTTGTCATAAATAGCTCTTATTATTTTGAGATACGTTCCATCAATACCGAATTTATTGAGCGTTTTTAGCATGAAGGGCTGTTGAGTTTTGTCAAAAGCCTTTTCTGCATCTATTGAGATAATCATGTGGTTCTTGTCTTTGGTTCTGTTTATATGCTGGATTACGTTTATTGATTTGTGTATGTTGAACCAGCCTTGCATCCCAGGGATGAAGCCCACTTGATCATGGTGGATAAGCTTTTTGATGTGCTGCTGGATCCGGTTTGCCAGTATTTTATTGAGTATTATTGCACTGATATTCATCAGGGATATTGGTCTAAAATTCTCTTTTTTTGTTGTGTCTCTGCCAGGCTTTGGTATCAGGATGATGTTGGCCTCATAAAGTGAGTTAGGGAGGATTCCCTCTTTTTCTATTGATTGGAATAGTTTCAGAAGGAATGGTACCAGCTCCTCCTTGTACCTCTGGTAAAATTCAGCTGTGAATCTGTCTGGTCCTGGACTTTTTTTCATTGGTAGGCTATTAATTATTGCCTCAATTTCAGAGCCTGCTATTGGTCTATTCAGGGATTCAGCTTCTTCCTGGTTTAGTCTTGGGAGAGTGTAAGTGTCCAGGAAATTATCCATTTCTTCTAGATTTTCTAGTTTATTTGTGTAGAGGTGTTTATAGTATTCTCTGATGGTAGTTTGTATTTCTGTGGGGTCGGTGGTGATATCCCCTTTATCATTTTCTATTGCGTCTATTTGATTCTTCTCTCTTTTCTTCTTTATTAGTCTTGGTAGCCGTCTGTCAATTTTGTTGATCTTTGCAAAAAACCAACTCCTGGATTCATTGATTTTTTGGAGGGTTTTTTGTGTCTCTATCTCCTTCAGTTCTGCTCTGATCTTAGTTATTTCTTGCCTTCTGCTAGCTTTTGAATGTGTGTGCTCTTGCTTCTCTAGTTCTTTTAATTGTGATGTTAGAGTGTCAATTTTTGATCATTCCAGCTTTCTCTTGTGGGCATTTAGTGCTATAAATTTCCCTCTACACACTGCTTTAAATGTGTCCCAGAGATTCTGGTATGTTGTATCTTTGTTCTCATTGGTTTCAAAGAACATCTTTATTTCTGCCTTCATTTCGTTATGTACCCAGTAGTCATTCAGGAGCAGGTTGTTCAGTTTCCATGTAGTTGAGCAGGTTTGATTGAGTTTCTAAGTCCTGAGTTCTAGTTTGATTGCACTGTGGTGTGAGAGACAGTTTGTTATAATTTCTGTTCTTGTACATTTGCTGAGGAGTGCTTTACTTCCAAGTATGTGGTCAATTTTGTATAAGTGCGATGTGGTGCTGAGAAGAATGTATATTCTGTTGATTTGGGGTGGAGAGTTCTATAGATGTCTATTAGGTCTGCTTGCTGCAGAGATGAGTTCAATTCCTGGATATCCTTGTTAACTTTCTGTCTCGTTGATCTGTCTAATGTTGACAGTGGGGTGTTGAAGTCTCCCATTATTATTGTATGGGAGTGTAAGTCTCTTTGTAAGTCTCTAAGGACTTGCTTTATGAATCTGGGTGCTCCTGTTTTGGGTGCATATATATTTCGGATAGTTAGCTCTTCCTGTTGAATTGATCCCTTTACCATTATGTAATGGCCTTCTTTGTCTCTTTTGATCTTTGATGGTTTAAAGTCTGTTTTATCAGAGACTAGTATTGCAACCCCTGCTTTTTTTTGTTCTCCATTTTCTTGGTAAATCTTCCTCCATCCCTTTAATTGGAGCCTGTGTATGTCTTTGCATGTGAGATGGGTCTCCTGAATACAGCAAACTGATGAGTCTCTACTCTTTATCCAGTTTGCCAGTCTGTGTCTTTTAATTGGAGCATTTAGCCCATTTACATTTAAGGTTAATATTGTTATGTGTGAACTTGATCCTGCCATTATGATATTAACTGGTTATTTTGCTCGTTAGTTGATGCAGTTTCTTCCTAGCATCAATGATCTTTACATTTTGGCATGTTTTTGCAATGGCTGGTACCGGTTGTTCCTTTCCATGTTTAGTGCTTCCTTCAGGGTCTCTTGTAAGGCAGGCCTGGTGGTGACAAAATCTCTAAGCATTTGCTTATCTGTAAAGGATTTTATTTCTCCTTCACTTATGAAACTTAGTTTGGCTGGATATGAAATTCTGGGTTTAAAATTCTTTTCTTTAAGAATGTTGAATATTGGCCCCCACTCTCTTCTGGCTTGTAGAGTTTCTGCCGAGAGATCTTCTGTTAGTCTGATGGGCTTCCCTTTGTGGGTAACCCGACCTTTCTCTCTGGCTGCCCTTAAGATTTTTTCCTTCATTTCAACTTTGGTGAATCTGGCAATTATGTGTCTTGGAGTTGCTCTTCTCGAGGAGTATCTTTGTGGCGTTCTCTGTATTTCCTGAATTTGAATGTTGGCCTGCCCTACTAGGTTGGGGAAGTTCTCCTGGATGATATCCTGAAGTGTATTTTCCAACTTGGTTCCATTTTCCCCCTCACTTTCAAGCACCCCAATCAGACGTAGATTTGATCTTTTTACATAATCCCATACTTCTTGCAGGCTTTGTTCATTTCTTTTTCTTCTTTTTTCTTTAGATTTCTCTTCTCACTTCATTTCATTCATTTGATCCTCAATTGCTGATACTCTTTCTTCCAGTTGATCGAGTCGGTTACTGAAGCTTGTGCATTTGTCACGTATTTCTCATGTCATGGTTTTCATCTCTGTCAGTTCGTTTATGTCCTTCTCTGCATTAATTATTCTAGTTATCAATTCTTCCACTCTTTTTTCAAGATTTTTAGTTTCTTTGCACTGGGTACGTAATTCCTCCTTTAGTTCTGAGAAGTTTGATGGACTGGAGGCTTCTTCTCTCATCTTGTCAAAGTCATTCTCTGTCCAGCTTTGATCCGTTGCTGGCGATGAGCTGCGTTCCTTTGCAGGGGGAGATGCACTCTTATTTTTTGAATTTCCAGCTTTTCTGCCCTGCTTTTTCCCCATCTTTGTGGTTTTATCTGCCTCTGGTCTTTGATGATGGTGACGTAGTGATGGGGTTTTGGTGTGGGTGTCCTTCCTGTTTGTTAGTTTTCCTTCTAACAGTCAGGACCCTCAGCTGTAGGTCTGTTGGAGATTGCTTGAGGTCCACTCCAGACCCTGTTTGCCTGGGTATCAGCAGCAGAGGCTGCAGAAGATAGAATATTGCTCAACAGCGAGTGTACCTGTCTGATTCTTGCTTTGGAAGCTTCCTCTCAGGGGTGTACTCCACCGTGTGAGGTGTGCGGTGTAGGTCTGCCCCTAGTGGGGGATGTCTCCCAGTTAGGCTACTCAGGGGTCAGGGACCCACTTGAGCAGGCAGTCTGTCCCTTCTCAGATCTCAACCTCCGTGTTGGGAGATCCACTGCTTTCTTCAAAGCTGTCAGACAGAGTCATTTGCGTCTGCAGAGGTTTCAGCTGCTTTTTTGTTGTTGTTGTTGTTGTTTAGCTGTGCCCTGTCCCTAGCGGTGGAGTCTACAGAGACAGGCAGGACTCCTTGAGCTGCTGTGAGCTCCACCCAGTTCGAGCTTGCCAGCTGCTTTGTTTACCTACTTAAGCCTCAGCAATGGTGGGCGCCCCTCCCCCAGCCTCGCTGCTGCCTTGCTGGTAGATTGCAAACTGCTGTGCTAGCAATGAGGGAGGCTCTGTGGGCGTGGGACCCTCCAGGCCAGGTGTGGGATATAATCTGCTGGTGTGCCCGTTTGCTAAGATCCTTGGTAAAGCGCAGTATTGGGGTGGGAGTTTCCCAATTTTCCAGGTGTTGTGTGTCTCAGTTCCCCTGGCTAGGAAAAGGGATTCCCTTCCCCCTTGTGCTTCCAAGGTGAGGCGATGCCTGGCCCTGCTTCAGCTCTTGCTGGATGGGCTGCAGCAGCTGACCAGCACCGATTGTCCAGCACTCCCTAGTGAGATGAACCCAGTACCTCAGTTGAAAATGCAGAAATCACCTGTCTTCTGTGTCGCTCGCGCTGGGAGTTGGAGACTGTAGCTGTTCCTGTTCGGCCATCTTGCTCTGCCCCATCTTTACTTATTTCTATTCGTCATTCAGATCTTTTATGAATTTCTTATGTTCATTCTTTCTAAATTTTCTATTGGTGTGCTTTTTATTATTGATTTTTGAAAGTATTCATATAAATATACAATCATGTCATCTGCAAACAGGGACAATTTGACTTCTTCTTTTCCTAACTGAATACCCTTGATTTCTTTCTCTTGCCTGATTGCCCTAGCCAGAACTTCCAACACTATGTTGAATAGGAGTGGTGAGAGAGGGCATCCCTGTCTTGTGCCAGTTTTCAAAGGGAATTTTTCCAGTTTTTGCCCATTCAGTATGATATTGGCTGTGGGTTTGTCATAAATAGCTCTTATTATTTTGAGGTACGTTCCATCAATACCGAATTTATTGAGCGTTTTTAGCATGAAGGGCTGTTGAATTTTGTCAAAGGCCTTTTCTGCATCTATTGAGATAATCATGTGGTTCTTGTCTTTGGTTCTGTTTATATGCTGGATTATGTTTATTGATTTGCGAATGTTGAACCAGCCTTGCATCCCAGGGATGAAGCCCACTTGATCATGGTGGATAAGCTTTTTGATGTGCTGCTGGATCCGGTTTGCCAGTATTTTATTGAGTATTTTTGCATCGATGTTCATCAGGGGTATTGGTCTAAAGTTCTCTTTTTTTGTTGTGTCTCTGCCAGGCTTTGGTATCAGGATGATGTTGGCCTCATAAAATGAGTTAGGGAGGATTCCTTCTTTTTCTATTGATTGGAATAGTTTCAGAAGGAATGGTACCAGCTCCTCCTTGTACCTCTGGTAAAATTCAGCTGTGAATCTGTCTGGTCCTGGACTTTTTTTCATTGGTAGGCTATTAATTATTGCCTCAATTTCAGAGCCTGCTATTGGTCTATTCAGGGATTCAGCTTCTTCCTGGTTTAGTCTTGGGAGAGTGTAAGTGTCCAGGAAATTATCCATTTCTTCTAGATTTTCTAGTTTATTTGTGTAGAGGTGTTTATAGTATTCTCTGATGGTAGTTTGTATTTCTGTGGGGTCGGTGGTGATATCCCCTTTATCATTTTCTATTGCGTCTATTTGATTCTTCTCTCTTTTCTTCTTTATTAGTCTTGGTAGCCGTCTGTCAATTTTGTTGATCTTTGCAAAAAACCAACTCCTGGATTCATTGATTTTTTGGAGGGTTTTTTGTGTCTCTATCTCCTTCAGTTCTGCTCTGATCTTAGTTATTTCTTGCCTTCTGCTAGCTTTTGAATGTGTGTGCTCTTGCTTCTCTAGTTCTTTTAATTGTGATGTTAGAGTGTCAATTTTTGATCATTCCAGCTTTCTCTTGTGGGCATTTAGTGCTATAAATTTCCCTCTACACACTGCTTTAAATGTGTCCCAGAGATTCTGGTATGTTGTATCTTTGTTCTCATTGGTTTCAAAGAACATCTTTATTTCTGCCTTCATTTCGTTATGTACCCAGTAGTCATTCAGGAGCAGGTTGTTCAGTTTCCATGTAGTTGAGCAGGTTTGATTGAGTTTCTTAGTCCTGAGTTCTAGTTTGATTGCACTGTGGTGTGAGAGACAGTTTGTTATAATTTCTGTTCTTGTACATTTGCTGAGGAGTGCTTTACTTCCAAGTATGTGGTCAATTTTGTATAAGTGCGATGTGGTGCTGAGAAGAATGTATATTCTGTTGATTTGGGGTGGAGAGTTCTATAGATGTCTATTAGGTCTGCTTGCTGCAGAGATGAGTTCAATTCCTGGATATCCTTGTTAACTTTCTGTCTCATTGATCTGTCTAATGTTGACAGTGGAGTGTTGAAGTCTCCCATTATTATTGTATGGGAGTGTAAGTCTCTTTGTAAGTCTCTAAGGACTTGCTTTATAAATCTGGGTGCTCCTGTATTGGGTGCATATATATTTCGGATAGTTAGCTCTTCCTGTTGAATTGATCCCTTTACCATTATGTAATGGCCTTCTTTGTCTCTTTTGATCTTTGATGGTTTAAAGTCTGTTTTATCAGAGACTAGTATTGCAACCCCTGCTTTTTTTTGTTCTCCATTTTCTTGGTAAATCTTCCTCCATCCCTTTATTTTGAGCCTATGTATGTCTCTGCGTTTGAGATGGGTCTCCTGAATGCAGCATTGTCTCAGCCCAAAATCTCCTTAAGCTGATAAGCAACTTCAGCAAAGTCTCAGGATACAAAATCAATGTGCAAAAATCACAAGCATTATTATACACCAGTAACAGACAAACAGAGAGCCAAATCATGAATGAACTTCCATTCACAATTGCTTCAAAGAGAATAAAATACCTAGGAATGCAACTTACAAGGGATGTAAAGGACCTCTTCAAGGAGAACTACAAACTACTGCTCAGTGAAATAAAAGAGGACACAAACAAATGGAAGAACATACCATGCTCATGGATAGGAAGAATCAATATCGTGAAAATGGCCATACTGCCCAAGGTAATTTATAGATTCAATGCCATCCCCATCAAGCAACCAATGACTTTCTTCACAGAATTGGGAAAAACTACTTTAAAGTTCATATGGAAGGAAAAAAGAGCCTGCATTTCCAAGGCAATCCTAAGTCAAAAGAACAAAGCTAGAGGCATCACGCTACCTGACTTCAAACTATACTACAAGGCTACAGTAACCAAAACAGCATGGTACTGGTACCAAAACAGAGATATAGACCAATGGAACAGAATGGAGTCCTCAGAAATAATACCACACATCTACAGCCATCTGATCTTTGACAAACCTGAGAGAAACAAGAAATGGGGAAAGGATTCCCTATTTAATAAATGGTGCTGGGAACATTGGCTGGCTATAAGTAGAAAGCTGAAACTGGATCCTTTCCTTACTCCTTATACGAAAATTAATTCAAGATGGATTAGAGACTTAAATGTTAGACCTAATACCATAAAAATCCTAGAGGAAAACCTAGGTAATACCATTCAGGACATAGGCATGGGCAGGACTTCATGTCTAAAACACCAAAAGCAATGGCAACAAAAGCCAAAATTGACAAATGGGATCTAATTAAACTAAAGAGCTTCTGCACAGCAAAAGAAACTACCATCAGAGTGAACAGGCAACCTACAGAATGGGAGAACATTTTTGCAATCTACTCATCTGACAAAGGGCTAATATCCAGAACCTACAAAGAACTCAAACAAATTTACAAGAAAAAAACAAACAACCCCATCAAAAAGTGGGCAAAGGATATGAACAGACATTTCTCAAAAGAAGACATTCATACAGCCAACAGACACATGAAAAAATGCTCATCATCACTGGCCATCAGAGAAATGCAAATCAAAACCACAATGAGATACCATTTCACACCAGTTAGAATGGCGATCAT
This sequence comes from Macaca fascicularis, assembly GCF_037993035.2. Taxonomy (NCBI): domain Eukaryota; kingdom Metazoa; phylum Chordata; class Mammalia; order Primates; family Cercopithecidae; genus Macaca; species Macaca fascicularis. The sequence continues at coordinate 110,856,993 of NC_088395.1, forward strand.
TCAAAAGTCAGGAAACAACAGGTGCTGGAGAGGATGTGGAGAAATAGGAACACTTTTACACTGTTGGTGGGATTGTAAACTAGTTCAACCATTATGGAAAACAGTATGGCGATTCCTCAAGGATCTAGAACTAGAAGTATCATATGACCCAGCCATTCCATTGCTGGGTATATATCCAAAGGATTATAAATCATGCTGCTATAAAGACACATGCACACGTATGTTCATTGCGGCACTATTCACAATAGCAAAGACTTGGAATCAACCCAAATGTCCATCAGTGACAGACTGGATTAAGAAAATGTGGCACATATACGCCATGGAATACTGTGCAGCCATAAAAAAGGATGAGTTTGTGTCCTTTGTAGGGACATGGATGCAGCTGGAAACCATCATTCTTAGCAAACTATCAGAAGAACAGTAAACCAAACACTGCATGTTCTCAGTCATAGGTGGGAACTGAACAATGAGATCACTTGGACTCGGGTAGGGGGACATCACACACTGGGGCCTATCATGGGGAGGGGGGAGGGGGGAGGGATTGCATTGGGAGTTATACCTGATGTAAATGACGAGTTGATGGGTGCTGAGGAGTTGATGGGTGCAGCACACCAAAATGGCACAAGTATACATATGTAACAAACCTGCACGTTATGCTCATGTACCCTAGAACTTAAAGTATAATAATAATAAAAAATAAAAAAAATAAAAAAAACAAATTAAAAAAAAGAAAGTATTCATATAGTAAAGGTATATTTCTATTTGTCCTTTATGTTGCGTTTTTTCAGTTATTTTCCTTTATTTTTTATCCATGGCATTTTAATACACATTTTGAGGTAGTGAAATCTATAACCTTTTGTTACAGTTGCTTTTTTACTTTTGTTCTTAGAATAAAGGATTCTCCTTCCCCTGATCACCATAGTTTCTTTTTAAAAAATATTTTTATTGGAAAATTTCTAACTTCTACTTTTTTATTTTTTATTTTTATTTTTATTTTTGTTAATTTGACTTTGTGTGGTTTTTTTTTATTATTAGAGACAGGGTCTCATTCTGTTGCTCAGGCTGGACTACAGTGGGATGATCATAGCTCACTGTAGCCTCAAACTGTGGGCTCATGGGTTCAAGCAATCTTCTCACCTCAGATGCCACCACACCCAACTACGCTAAAATAAATATTTTGTGGAGAAAGGGTCCTACCTTGTTGCCCAGGCTGGTGTCAAACTCCTGGCTTCAAGTGATCCTCCCACCTCAGCCTCTCAAAGTGCTGGTATTACGGGTATAAGCCACCATGCCCGGCCTACTTTTCTACTTTATTTGGAATTTAGTTGATAAATATTGTGAGAGAGGGGTCTAAGTTTTTTTGTTTTCAAATTTTGTGCCACTTAGTCCAGTGTTTATTGAATAATTTATCCACTCCCCTGCCATACTAAAATGGCATGTATATTGTATATTGAACTCTCATGTAAATCTATATCTCTTTCTGGACTTGTTATTCTCTTGCTGTGAGCTATCCAGGCACCAGTGTTTTTTATTATACATATTATAAAGCAAGAATAATATCTGATTGTGTATGTTCTTCCTGAATAATCATACTTTAAAAATTTTAGCTACTCTTTCCTGTTGATTGCCCATATGACCTTTAGAATTATTTTGTCGACTCCTAAAGTGAAATCTAATTGTGCTTTTGATTGGAATTATGGTACATTTATGGAATAAAGAGAGCAAGGAAGTGATATCTTTACGTTTTGTCTTAACCATTTGAGAATATCATATGGACCTTCATTTATCTGAATTTAAACAAATGCTTATACTCAGAACTCACTGTTGAACGTGCCCTTTCTGTTTTCTGTAGACTGGGACAGAGAGCTTGAGTGTGGAACCTGCATCTTTACGTTGGAATTAATTGGTTCATCATCTGACCTGATTGGACAATTTGACAACTGCAAACACAGGAAAGAGAAAGCAGTACAAAAAGACTGGAAAGGCCCTTTCAACATTTAGACCCCAGTGTTCTTCACATGTTCACAGTTGCACATATCCTCCTAGGTTACTTTGAGCTTTTTTCTTGGCAAAAGCACTCTGCTTGAATTTTATTATTCTTAGGGAAGAACCCGGAGTCTCCCAAGTGAACAGCAATATGTCAACACTTCACTAATCAGAAGAGACCTTAGAACTGAAAAGAGCCAAGGAAGGGCTGAGATTTCAAGCAGAGACCTAATTTTAAAGCACAAAATGTAGCCAGAAAACTCTATGTAATGAGATTCTCTAACTTGGTTGTTAGCATTCCCAGACATACCCACGCAGTGTCAGACATATACACACACGTGCGCACACACACATTCGTGCACGCTCACACACACAAACTTGTGACTTGATTTGTTGAAGTGGGAACAATTTCATTGCTATGAAGAAAAAAAGTAACTTGCATTACTATATCACTTCATCTTATTTGAAAATCGGAGGCATTAAAAAATTTCCTTATTCAGTTAGGGAAATACAAAGATTATTGGGTTTGATAGCCTTTAGAGATAACTTGAAAATGGGAAAAGCCAAATTCTGAAGTAAATAATCACCAGTGGTAGAGGAAATATTAATGATTATTTCAAAGAACAGAATTCCATTGGCCAGGTAGATTTGGATATATTTTGGGGGACATTAACATTCATTATTAGACTCTATATAGTAATAACCTGGTGAGGCAAGATGAATTTGTAAGGTAGTAATTATAATGAGTTTCATTGTATGCAAACAAGTATCAGGATTCTTATTTGATGTCTGTCATACTAGGGTATAAGTGTCAACAAGGTAGAGTTGGTCATAAGAGTGGACGGGGAGACATGACTTCTCAAATGGTGGAGTGAGTACCTCCATAAATCTGGATGAACCATGAATACACTATGCCACATGAAAGAGCCCATCACAAAAGATTAGATATTGTATCATTCCATTTATATGTAGTATCCAGGATGAGGAAATCTACAGAGACAGAAAGTAGATACTAATTACCTCAGATTTGTTGTAATAATTAAATTGTTGCCTAGGTCTAGGGCAGGGCATGGTGAGGTTGGGAAGCGACTGCCTACGTGTAGGATTTCCATTTTGGGGGCATGAAAATATTTTAAACTTAGAGTGGGCAAATGGTTTCATGTCTTTGTAAATATAGTAAAAGCTACTGGCTGGGCGCAGTGGCACACACCTGTAATTACAGCACTTTGGGAATCTGATGAGGGAGGACTGTTTGAGGCCAGGACTCGAGACCAGCCTGGGCAACATCGTGAGACCCCTGTCTCTACAAATAATTTAAAACAATTAACCAGGTGTGGTGGCTTACACTTGTAGTTCCAGCTACTTAGGAGGCTGAGGAGGTGGAGGCTACTGTGAAGTGCGATCAAGCCACTGTACTCAAGCCCGGGTGACAGAGTGAGATCCAGTCTCAAAAATAATCTAACAAACTACTGAATTACATACTTCAAGTGAATTTTATAATATGTGAATTAAATCTCAATAACCTTTTTTTCTTTTTTTGAAGAGGGTGCAGAATAAGAATTTAGCAGAGTGGGAATGATTGGGCTGATACCATCAGTCTTGAGCAAGTACCCAAGTCTTCTGGGTCTTGGTTTCTTCATTTATAAAAATAAGAGTAATAACATCAACATCAGACAGCTATTCTGATAATTAAATGAGGTAATTTTAAAGAATTTAACTTAGTAATTGACACATAGTAGTTTTATAGGCCATCAAAAAAGAGGTCAAATTCTGAGTGACCAGTTGCTAAGGTAGAGAAAAAGAAAGCACAGTAGAGTCAAGTGGGCAATCAGGATCGAGGTTCTGAGAAGTCAGAGAGGCACCAGAAATGAAAGTGTAGGGTTGGTGCCTACCAGTCCTTAGGGTATGTGCCCTTGTGCTCTGTTTTTTTGTCTTCTGGGTCATGCAGCCTTGTGTGAGTTTGGGAAAGATGTTGGGTAGTGATTTCAATTAGATGGAGACAAGGGTCTGCAAGTAAGTCTGCCCTTAGGTGGTAACACACAAAAGTTCTTACTTTTGGTGGCTTTCACCAAAGTCATGGTTTTTCTAGCTAATTGAATAATCAGATAGAAAAATACAGTACTTGCTATGTTGCCTCTGTTACAGGACCAACAGATTTGTATGCCTGCTGTGCAGTAACAGATGACTACAATGAGACAGTAGTGTTTGCAGCAGAGAAAGAGTATAATGACTACAGGGCAGCCGAGTGAGGAGATGAGAGGAGATCCTCAAATCCGTCTCCCCAAGGAGTGCTGGGTTGGGGTTTTTAAGCGGATTGTGGAAGGCAAAGGGGTGGAAAATTTGGTTCATAGACTGGTCAGGGTAAGGGGGATGAAGTCACCAGGATGTGGAAGCTGCATTCTCTGGTGAGCTGGCTTCTCATGGGGTCCTTCAGACCAGCTGACCTCAGTAGTTTCACTAGTATTCAGGACCTGAAAGAATATATCAAATGGAAAACTTAACATTTCAGAATGTTCTAGTTGTTATCTATAGGGCAGTTAAAGTAAACAATAATCTTGTGACAGAGTCTACATGATTTCTGGGGCAATAGGCAGCTGAAAAATTATGAGGATGAGGGTCAGAGAGCCAGCTGACCTAATGATTAATCCCCAATGTGCTGCAAGCTTGGTTTATTTTTGTTTCTCTCCCTCTCTTCTTCCCTGTTAACTCCATAAAGTTTATAGAGACCATTTCACCTCCCTATGCATTGCGACGAACTTAAGCAGCTCTGCATTTTCATGAAATGAAGCAAAAAATTATGATTTCTGAGTGGAGAGCTGGCTTGGGATCATGTTTTTCTCATGTGTGCTGGTGAGAAAATCAATCTTCATCTATTAGTCATCCATTTGCCTCTCCTAGAAACAAACTGTGGGCCATCTGCCCTGTTCTTGGAATTATCTGGTCTGTCCACTTGGCTTTCCAATAACAACTGCTTGCTTGGTCAGCTTCTGCTAGGTGGTCTGGGGGAACTGGGTCACTGTTGAACACTTGTCCTTCAGCACTTGTTTGGAGCCAACGTAGCTCTTTCCCTTTTGCCATCTAACTTAATGAAGTTTCTCAGGATGGTTCCAGTGAGGTTTGAGAAAAGTGAGAAGGAATATTGAAACCAATTAAACTTCAGTCTTGGGAGAAGAAACCTAACTGGTGGATCCAGTGTTACCGCCAGAGACAGCAGTAGCTCAGGACCTTGGCCCTGAAGGATCATAATGCGGCTGGTGGGGAAATGGGAGGCAGGTGGGGTCCTGAAACTATGCAAGTTGGAGACAAGAGGCCTGCTAGTCAGAAAAGTTTTGTAAATCACTTTCTTCTTGCCCACACTGGTGTTTATAGAAAGGTTGACATCTAGGTAACTGAAGTTATTCTTTGTGGAATCTGTGCTGCCATGCTTCATCTTAGTTGAGATAAAATGAGTCAGGATTTTGTGACTCTTTAGAACCTACAGACATGCTAATCATTTTTACAGGATTGCCAAAATATGTCAGTCTTCTTGACTGATTAGTACGTACTGTTCCTGAGATGCGGTATGATAGTTTTGCAATTTTACGTGGCAGTTTAATGATAAAATCTTGGCTGCTTGGTCACAAGACGGCTTAGAATATCTTGGAGGCATTCCTCTAGTGAACTGCATTGAAGCAGGGGATGCTTTGGAGTTCTATGAGGGGAAATCAATCTTTAAGAAGAGCAGGGAGGTGCTGTGCCTGGCTCGAAAGCAAATTTGGTAAGACATTAACAGTAGGGAAGAGAGGAAAGGCATTCTGGAAGCTTGTGTCAAATAACAGCCTAGGGATTGAGTTTGCTTGCAGTGGAAGAATATGAGTATGACACTTATAAATGCTGCTGGGAATATTTCAGTTGAGGTGACACACTTTGGTAATGGATTCCTTTAAGCAGCTGAATGCCTTGGAGGAAGTGAATAGTTATTCTCCTCCTCTCACGTCAAGGAGACCAGGTGGCTAAGTAGAAGAAGAAATAGTAACAAGTACCCCTAGGTCCCTGACCTAGCTTCACTAGTGATTTCCTATTTCCACTGGTCCTTAACTATTTAATGATTCATTTATAACACATCTTGTGTGTTGAATGGGGGCATTAGGATCCTCTATTAACATTATTTACAGAAATGTGAAATCTGAGCAGAAAGAGTTTCGGTCAAATGCCTTGCTTACAGTGAATGCTACTGCTGGTGTTTCAGAAGGAGAAAGTGAAATAGTAACAAAACTCACTTAGCTCTATACAACCCTATGAGGTATCATTATTATCCTCATTATACAGACAAGGAAACCTCTGCTTAGGGAAATTAATAACTTGCCCAAATATATACATCATGTAAGGGGTGGAGTCAGAATTGGAACCCAGGTCAGTCAGATTCCAGAGTCTGCATCCCTAACCACAACACTTTGCTGCATCTTTGCATAGGGAAGTGACTTTCCCCAAAGCAAATAGTGCTAACCAGCTTTTTCATATGCAATACAATTTGCTTCTATGAACTTAGGGAAGAGCCCATTTTCAGTCACTTATACATTTCTGGTTAACGAGACTATTCATGGATGTTTGTTCCATTCCTCATTCACAAGGTGAAGGTTGCAGGGTTACCAACAGCAAAAGAGGGCAAACTTCAGTTGCTAATGTTTTCACGCCTCACAATTGCTATGGTCACATTGGCTAGAACAAGTAAAATGGCTGAGCCCAGACTTAAAGGGTAGAGTAACAGTCTACCTTTTGGTGGTGGGGTGGCAGAGTTGCAAAGGGGTGGTATACATGTAGAGATCGGTGGACAAATTGGGGAGCAATCACTAAAACAATCTACCACACCTACCTATTTCATGTCACACTTAGAGCTTGTTCTTTAGCCATATAGAATTCTTTCTTCTTCCCTGGAAAGCTCAGGCTGTTTCATGTTTCCATGCCTTTGCTTGTGCCATTCCCTCCACTTAAAATACACCCTTGATACCCACACCCCCTCACCCTACCTTCATCTAATTGGTTAATACCTATGCATTCCTTAAATATCACCTCCTATTTCCTCAGCCTCCTTGATACTCAGGGTAGACTTCCATCATTACACTCTACTGTGTTCATCTGTTGATGTATCTGTCTCCACTTACCAGACTTTAGTCCCTTTGAGGGCAAGCACTGTATCCTGCACTTGTCAGTGTACTTGCGACATAGCAGGAGTGTAATATATGTATGCCAAATGAAAGAATTAATCAAATGCTTCCAGATATTTTGCTAGCTGTGGCTGCCTTGCCTTTTTACCCTGCTAACTGATGTTTTCACTGAAGTTATAACCACTTGTCCAGTTTTCTCACTATGTTATAAGTGGATTTTCATTGAGACTTTGCAAGACCACCTTAACATATAGGAAAATACTGTGGTTTGTTATCAAAACCAGGACTGGAAAGCACCTGCTTAGATGGACATTAGCCAAAACTATTGCCTCCCACTCTGCCTGCTGGAAAGAATGCTTCAGATCTCACATTTGTTGTGAAAATACAGTCTCATAGGTAAGAAGTGCTAAGTAAAGCAGCAGAGTGGAAAGTAAGAACGTTGCCTAGCAATTGAACATGTGTATCATCTACAGTATTTGTGTTTCTGGATGGCAGGGGTCAGAGAGATATTTAATGTGCTGAAGAAATATAGTGACAGTCATTTGTATCCAGAGATAAGAAAATGACATGTGACTCATGATGTACAGGAGATGCTGAGAGTGATTGAAAGTCTGTGAACTTGTATGTTTTCATGTCTATCAGCGGGTATTTTTTCTCCTTCCTTCAAAGTGCCAGCCTTTTTATAAACAGCCTTTATTCTTCACCCCCTTTGAAAGAACAAACAGACAAAAAATCAACCCAGCATTTAATAGCCTTTGCTGAGAAAGAAGCAAGCGCATTCCAGTGTGTCAGGTACCCACTTAGCCTAGCCTGGCAGAGGCTCTCACTTAGAAAAGGCTGCCATGATGTACCTGCAGAGCTTTGGCTGTGAAGGATTTTCAAAGGCTTTAGTGGTCCCAGCTTATTGTTTTTCACCAATGCCATCTTCTCCAACAAAAGAAGCAGCGGCTCCATTGAGACTTTCCTGCCTTGTTCTTTACTTCGGCAAGCTTCATCTTCTTTTGTTCCTGCTCAATCTTCACCTCTTTCAAAAGCATTCTTATCTAACTCTCTCCCGGTTGGATGTTAGCACTGCCTTTTCCCTCCAGTAGTAGGAGTGTATCCAAGGGAGACGTTCAGTCCTTTGAAAGGAGCTGGATGTTGGTGGGAAGGTGGAGCATGGGGACAAAGTTATAAAAGCAAATGCTGTATTTTCTTTTCAATAAATGCCCTTCAAATCTCATAGAAATCTTTGTCATAGGTTAAAATTGCTAAAGTCTCAGACTCTAAAGCAGATCTTTGTGGGGTTTTGTTCTTAAATATTTGAGGACTTGATTTCAGTGGGCAATATTAGCTTATATTGGATCTTTCATTTACTATGTGGATTTTTGTGAAATGCAAGGTCTTTGCAAATCCATAAATACACAAAGGTTAGCTCTTTCTTTCTCAGCCCTGGTCCTCTAATCAGCTTCATAAGGTATGAACCTCCAAACATCTACCATTTACCTTAAAGGTTCTGAAAGTACTGCCTTGGGAAGCTATTTACCCCTCCCCACCCCAGTGTTTTCTTTTTCATTTTTACCCAGGTTGGAGTGCAGTAGCATGATCATAGGTCACTGCAGCCTCAAACTCCTGGGCTCAAGCTATCTTCCCATTTCAGCCTATGGAGTAGCTGGGACTGAGGTGCGTGCCACTATGCTCTGCACATTTTTTTTTTTTGTTAGAGGTGGGGTCTCGCTATGTTGCCCAAGCGGATCTCAAACTCCTAGCTTAATGGGATCCTCCTGCCTCAGCCTCCCAAAGTGTTGAGATTAGAGGCGTGAGCCACCGCACCTGGCTGCCCTGGAAGCTATTAGCAAATCAATTCAACATAGTTTATAAACACAAGCTGGGGAGATCAATAGGATGTTGAAGAGCATACAGGAATATAAAGGGGTGCCTCATAGAGTTGGGGGAGGGTGTTTTTTACTTCCTCTGAAAGGTTGGTGGATGAAGAGAATTGGGAAAGGGCAGATATTGGACAGAAGGTCATGAGCTCCTGAGGGGAAGGAAAAGAATATTTGTGAGGTTCCTCCAAATCGCTGTTTTTGGTTTCTTATGCATAACTCTAGAATCTTTTTTTTTTTTTTTGCTTATACAAACAAATATGCATTTATGATTATCCACACCTCTTTTTACACAGACAGTAGTATGGCACACATTGTATTCTTCTCTTTGCTTTTTTCACTTAACAAGATTCCTGAAAAATATTTCAGTGTCAGCTGGGCGTGGTGGCTCACGCCTGTAATCCCAGCACTTTGGGAGGTTGAGGCAGGATGATCACTTGAGCCCAGGAGTTCAAAACCAGCCTGGGCAGAATAGCAATATCCCACGTCTATAACTATAACTATAACTAACTGTAACTATATATATATATTTCAGTGTCAATATATATAGAGAGCCTTATCATTCCTTTTTACAGCAGTATATTATTCTATTTACTGTGTGTGCCTGTTTTTCTAACTAAATCCTGATTGATGGATTTGCTTTTTTTCTCAGTCCTTTGCCTCCATGTGTTTGCAAGTATATCTATAGGATAAATTCCTAAAAAGGAATTGCTGGATCAAAGGGTAAGTGCATTTGTAATAACTGTGTTCTATATGTTACCAAATTGCCCTCCATAGAAGCATGTTGATTATTAATATACTCCCACCAGCAATGTATTAGAATGCCTTTATAGCTTCATTGTGTGGTGAGTTGTCAAAGTTGATTTTTGCCAGTCTGATAGATGAAAAAGTTGTTTGATTTTGCATTTATATCGTTATCAGTGAGATTGCATGTATTTTCTTATGTTTAAGAACCACTTGGATTTTCTTTTTGGTTAAGTGCCATTTGACCATCTTTTCCTGTTGGGTTCCTGCCCTTTGGAAATAGTGTAATGATCTTTGGGACTTGAACTTACTGAGATACCTTCCTCCAGTGGTGTAAAAAATTCGGATGCAGAACCCCATTACCTTGAATGTAAAACACTGGGCATCACACTGTCAGGAGTAGAGCTGGTTTGAGATGAGAGGAGCTCAGGGAGAGGTTGGTCTCTGTGAACATAATCTCTAAAAGGGGTGCCTTTTCAACAAATATTGTAAAGGTTTTCTGCTGACTATGATGAAAAGACATCAGAGGAAGCAGTGTGAAAACTAGACACATGAGGAAGATAGCCAAGGATGACATGTGTCCACTCCCCCTACTGGCTAACAGCCCAGGCCATAGCTTCATTCTGTCTAGCTCAGTCCCTGCCCCAATTAGAAACTGGTTATGCTTCTTTCCACTGACTATTGGTAAACAGTTCTGTATGGCTGGGGTTTGTGAGTAGTGGCAGCTTCAGGTCAATGCAGGCAGAGCTCACTCTGTGAACACTTCATTTTCCTTCCTTTTTTCAATTTTGATAGTATATTTTATTTAATCCAATATATGCAAAATATTAAAATGTCAACATGTAATCAATGTAAAAATAGTGAGATATTTTACATTCTTAATTTTTCATATTAAATCTATGAAATCAAATGTGAATTTTGCACGCACTTATAGCGTATTTCACATTACACCAGCCACATGTCAAATGCTTGATAGCCATATGATCTAGTGGGTACGATATCGAATAGGAGGATAGCACACTTATAGGCAATGGAGAACTGTTGAGGTATTTTTTTTTCAATAACTATAATTTTTACATGTCTTACATTTAAATAATATTTGCTTTATATAGAGTTCTCATGTGCTCTTTATCCAGTTTTCCCAAGGTGAATGTTTTCATTTTTTCTATTTTATAACTGTCTTTTCGTCTACCTCTTAGAAGATTTCCTTCATGTTTCTCTTTAAAATTATGAAGATTTGTAGATTGCAAAAATTTTCTCCCATTCTGTAGGTTGCCTGTTCACTCTGATGGTAGTTTCTTTTGCTGTGCAGAAGCTCTTTAGTTTAATTAGATCCCATTTGTCAATTTTGGCTTTTGCTGCCGTTGCTTTTGGTGTTTTAGACATGAAGTCCTTGCCCATGCCTATGTCCTGAATGGTACTACCTAGGTTTTCTTCTGGGATTTTTGTGGTATTAGGTCTAACATTTAAGTCTCTAATCCATCTTGAATTAATTTTCGTATAAGGAGTAAGGAAAGGATCCAGTTTCAGCTTTCTACTTATGGCTAGCCAATTTTCCCAGCACCATTTATTAAATAGGGAATCCTTTCCCCATTTCTTGTTTCTCTCAGGTTTGTCAAAGATCAGATGGCTGTAGCTGACAAAGGGCTAATATCCAGAACCTACAAAGAACTCAAACAAATTTACAAGAAAAAAACAAACAACCCCATCAAAAAGTGGGCAAAGGATATGAACAGACATTTCTCAAAAGAAGACATTCATACAGCCAACAGACACATGAAAAAATGGTCATCATCACTTGCCATCAGAGAAATGCAAATCAAAACCACAATGAGATACCATCTCACACCAGTTAGAATGGCGATCATTAAAAGTCAGGAAACAACAGGTGCTGGAGAGGATGTGGAGAAATAGGAACACTTTTACACTGTTGGTGGGATTGTAAACTAGTTCAACCATTATGGAAAACAGTATGGCGATTCCTCAAAGATCTAGAACTAGATGTACCATATGACCCAGCCATCCCATTACTGGGTATATACCCAAAGGATTATAAATCATGCTGCTCTAAAGACACATACACACATATGTTTATTGCAGCACTATTCACAATAGTAAAGACTTGGAATCAACCCAAATGTCCATCAGTGACAGACTGGATTAAGAAAATGTGGCACATATACACCATGGAATACTATGCAGCCATAAAAAAGGATGAGTTTGTGTCCTTTGTAGGGACATGGATGCAGCTGGAAACCATCATTCTTAGCAAACTATCACAAGAACAGAAAACCAAACACCACATGTTCTCACTCATAGGTGGGAACTGAACAATGAGATCACTTGGACTCGGGAAGGGGAGCATCACACACTGGGGCCTATCATGGGGAGGGGGGAGGGAGGAGGGATTGCATTGGGAGTTATACCTGATGTAAATGACGAGTTGATGGGTGCTGAGGAGTTGATGGGTGCAGCACACCAACATGGCACAAGTATACATATGTAACAAACCTGCATGTTATGCACATGTACCCTAGAACTTAAAGTATAATAATAATAATAAATAAATAAATAAAATAAAATTATGATGATTTAAGAAAATTTAAAATCTACATTTTATTTCATATTTTTATTTTCTTAGAGCTTTTTCTTGTTTTCTGGTTGTTCCTTTTTATAAACTACTGTTTTTGTTTCATGGATGTAATATCTCCTTTTATCTTTCTGGAGATATTAATTATAGCCTTTGTCTTCTATGACCCCCATTGTTTCTATTGCCTTTGTAGGTTTTTTTTTTTTTAAATATTTCCTGTCGGTGGCTTTCCTGAAATGTTTGGTGATTTCTGGTTGTCTTTTTATATTTAAGCATGCACCATTATTACATATTAAAGGACATAAATAGACATGCACATTGACTTGTCAACTAGTAAAAATAATCACATTGGGTGATTGTGTGGGGACACAACTTATTAATTTGGGTGGCATATTAATATCTATAGATCTTTTCTCATGGACCACTGTGTATCCCCATAGAGGTACCTTTCAATTTCCTGCCTGGCTGGTATAATCATGTCTACAGGTATTGTCAAAGATACATGAGGGAAAGGATCTGAGGGTTTCACCATTCACTATGTGGCCATTCATTTAATACCTTTCATTTCCATCCTTCACTTGTATCTTCAACTTTTCTTAGTGTCTCCAGGTACAGATTATGTCTGGTTTAACCTTACTAGAAATTGATCCTGGAGTAGCAGTAAGTAATTGTCTCTTATCAGCCCCATTTTGCATCCCTTCTTTTAGTTATATCTTGCACCTCTAATCCTTGTGCCTTCCCAGGATTTTTGAGGTCCATATAAGTTTGTACATTGATGAGTACTCTTAATGAAGTTTTATATTTCGACTTTCTTTAAGCTGCTGTCAGTTACTGCCTAGTTTTTGGCTTTCCAGTTTTCTAAGATGTTTACTCCTTTTGTTTTCTGTTGCCTCCTCCCCCATTCTCTTTGTACATATGGGTTTATGCATTTATTATTCACTTACTGTCATTGCAGTGGGGATTCAGGAGAAAATGGAGATAAACGTGTGTGTGTTTAATTGTCTGTGTTTAACCAGAAGTGTGAACATTTGATTATAAGAATTACCCTGATATAAAAATGGTTGCTGCCTGATGTGCTGTCTAACTGCCAGAGGCTGAAAAATGTCTCCTGTATGAACTTTGTCATGTTTTGGTGCCCTGAATGCTTAAAATTTCAAAGCTGTCGTGGACAGCGCTAACCCAACTGCCTCAAAGTGAATAACTGAATAATTTTCCTCTCTCAGAACCCTGTGATTTTTCTCTGAAAGCACAAAGGGACAGAATTATAGCATGTTGGAGGTGGAAGAGTACTTCCAGATCATTGATCACAGTGTTTCCCAAGTTGTGATCTATGGAACATTTTTTCTTCAAGGTTCTCTGAGAGAAAAGGTTTCTGTGGTCAAATAAATTCAGGAAACTCTCTATAGTAGTGCCCCACTTTGAGATTTCACAGAATATATTTTTTTAGTCTCTGAGAAGTTTGCAGAAACTTTCATTACCAACATATGGCAGACTTTGCTGAGCTGGCACAAAAGGAAGGATTCTGCAGAGGCCAAAAAGTAGTTGAAAACAGGAGGAATCCTGAGAAGTAAACCAGCCTCCAAACTGGCATTTTTCCTGAGGACTTTTTCTCAACTCTGGAGAACTTGAGCTCCTCCTCCCCGTTAATAACTGCTTAGGGATCAGGAACAGAAGGTGCAGCCTAGAGCCTAGACAGACAGTTTTACAGGAAATCCCTGCATAAAGCTGGGATCCCAAAAGCCACACCTTAATGTGATGGTGAATGATAACTAGTCCTGTAAGTATTAAAGAAATAAAATCAGTAGTTCAAACCATGCTATAATGAGAATAGCAGGCTCAGATTGTTCAAAGGAGAGTTCAACCTAACATTTTAAAAAGAGATAATTTCAATTTTATACAAATTATTTTAGAGAAAGTAAAACAGGGAATACACCACAACTTTTTCTATGGAATCAATAAAACCTTGATAACAAAATTAGAAAAGATAATTAAGGAAAGGAAAATTACAAGACTAAGCCACTTATGAACACATTTAAAAATCTCAAACAAAATATTGTAAAACAAAACCCAACAAAGTATAAAAAAGATAATTCTTCAGAACCAAGCAGAGGTTACCTAGAAATGTAAGGTCGATTTAATATTAGAAAATCGGCCAGGTGTGGTGGCTCATGCTTGTGATCCCAGCACTTAGGGAGGCCGAGGTGGGTGGAGTGCTTGAGGTCAGGAGTTCGAGACCAGCCTGGCCAACATGTGAAACCCCATCTCTGCTAAAAATGCAAAAATTAGCTGGGTGTGGTGGAGGGTGCCTGTAATTCCAGCTACTCGGGAGGCTGAGGCAGGAGAATCGCTTGAACCTGGGAAGCAGAGGTTGCAGTGAGCTGAGATTATGCCTCGGTGACAGGGTGAGACTCTGTCTCAAAAAAAAAAAAAAAAAAAAAAAAAAAAAGAGAAACAAATCAATTAATGTAATTCATTATATTAACAGAAAATAATGTATGATGATGTCAATTGATGTAAAAAAGCATCAGGCAAAATTCAAAGTCCATTTATTTTTTTTAAAAAAGCTTTTCAAACTAGAAATAAAAGGGAACTTCTATGTAACTTGATGTCGGAAATCTGTAAAAATCTTACACTGAACATCTTTTTTCTTTTTTCTTTGTTTTTTGAGACAAGGCATTGCTCTTCATCCCAGGTTGGAGTGCAGTGGCATGATCATAGCTCACTGTTGTCTTGAGCTCCCGGGCTTATGTAATTCTCCTACTTGAGTCTCTCAGGCAGCTAGAACTAAAGGCATGTGCCATTATGCTCAGCTAATTAAAACAAATTATTTTTCTGTAGAGACAAGATTTTATCATGTTTCCCAGGCTGGTCTTGAACTCCTGGCCTCAAGCGATCCTCCCCAGTCTTGGCCAAAGCACTGGGATTATAGGCTTGAGCCACCACGTCTGCCCTCCACATAATTTCTGATGAGAGAATATTGAAAATATTCCTTTCAAGTTAAGAGACAAGACAGGGATGCTGACTCTCATTACTTACATTTATTTAGTATTATGCTTGGGGTCCTAGTCACTTTATGAAGGCAACAAAAATAAATAAAAGATACGATAATTGGAAAGGAAGAAATAAACTATCATTATTTGTATATTATATGATTTTCTGCTTGGAAGATTTAAATATCTAAGGGTAATTATTAGAACTAATTAGAATTTAGCAAGAGTGACAGATTTAAAAAATCAATGTACATAAATCCATTGCATTTCTATTCACCAGGAACAATTATTCAAAATGTTAAAAAGTACAATGAAAAAGAAAACATTTGATAGCAATCACAAATATAAGGCAGCCAAGAATTAAAGTTCTTTATGGGGAGCATTGTAAAAACAGAGAGATATACTGTGGATAAGAAGTCTCACTACCAGAAATACCAAAACTACTAAATTCGTCTACAGATTTACCACAATTCCATTCAAATTCTCAATAGAGTTTTCCATAGAATTTGATATGCTGCTTCTAAAATTTATATGGAAGAGCCAAGGGCTAATAATACACTCCCAAAGATAAAACCATTACACACCCAAAGAAGAAGAACCAGGCTGGGTATGGGGATGGAGTAGGTGGGGGCTTGTCCTTCCAAGGCTTACTATAAAAATGCAATAATTAAGAGTGTATTGATAATGAGATGATTTTTTTCTCTTTTTTCCTTTTTTTTCCCCCCCTTGAGGCAGGGTCTCACACTCTGTTGCCCAGGCTGGAGTGCAGTGGCCCAATCACGGCTCACTGCAGCCTTGACCTCCTGGGCTCAGATTATCCTCCCACCTCAGCCTCCCCATTAGCTGGGACTACAGATGTGGGTCATCAGGCCCAACTAATTTTTGTACTTTTTATGGAGACGGGGTTTCACCATGTTGCTCAGACTGGTCTCAAACTTCTGGGCTCAAGTGATCCACCTGCCTCAGCCTCCCAATATGCTGGGCTTACAGGTGTGAGCCACCAGACCCAGCTGAGACTAATTTCATTGAATGAAATATAGTTTACATACAATAAAATACACCTAGTTTAAAATATACAGGTTAATGAATTTACATAAATATACAAACACTACCTCTCTGCAGCTAGTCACTTCTCCCAACCCATAGTCTCAGGCAACAACTGACGTCCTTTTGGTCACTATGGATTTGTTGGGAATCACCACTTTGGAAACTCAGTTAAAGTTGAACTTCTGCACACTCTGTGATCTAGCTATTTAACTTCTAGGAATGTGCTCTAGAGAAGCTCTTGCACATGTGCCCAGGAAGCAAGCCTGTGAGTATCCATGAGCATCACTGCTGCATGCCGGTCCCAGCCCTGTTCTGCGGGGCTCCTCCTGCTTTAGCTACACCACCCCTTCCATTCACTTTTTCCTCCACTTTTTTCTTCTCTTGTTTTGTAAATTTTTTCTAATTTCTTTTCTGTCTCTTTCCCTGTTTCTTCCTTGCTTCTGAGCTTTTGTATCTCTGATTTACTTTTTTTCAGGTCATTACTAAGCAATAAACCTTCTTTCGCATTGGCTCTAACCTTAGTACTCGAGTTTTCTTGGCTATTTTTGTCATTAACCACTCCTCAGCAGCTGTTTTCTGGAAGAGATGTAGAAAAGAAAACAAAACAAAACAGTCCTTCAGATTTTATGACTTTCTGGATGTTGGAGGTGACAGAAGACCGACCTCCAGGTAAAGAGGGGTAGAGAGATCACAACGCCACATATGTCTGGCAGTCTGGCTTCTGGAAACCTGAGTTGCTGGCATAATAGTTGTGACTGCAAGTGAGAAGGACCTCAGAGCATCAGGGCTGTAATAGTCACAACAGCATGCAATTTACACTACAGGAGAGGTGTGGACTTAGTTTTAAGTCAGATGCTATTGATTTAGGGTTGTATAAAATTTATAGTTACATCTTCCTCTATATGGACTATTTTCTTTTTGTGCATACATATACATTTGCTTCTTGAACAACATGGGTTTGAACTGTGTGGGTCCACTTGTACTTGTACTTTTTTCAGTAAAATTTACACCAAATGTGTTTGCCTCTCCTGCCTCCCCTTCAACCTCTTGCACCTCTGCCACCCCTGAGACAGCAGGATCAAGCCCCCCTCTTCCTCTTCCACCTTAGCCTACTCAATGTGAAGACAATGAGGATGAGGACCTTTATGATGACCCACTTCCACTTAATGAATAGTAAATATATTTTTCTTCCTTATGATTTTCTTTATAACCTTTTCTTTTTTCTTTTCTTTTCTTTTCTTTTCTTTTCTTTTCTTTTCTTTTCTTTTCTTTTGGGGGACATGGAGTCTTGCTCTGTTGCCCAGACTGGAGTGCAGTGGTGCGATCTCGGCTAACTGCAACCTCCTCCTCCTGGGTTCAAGCGATTCTCCTGCCTCAACCTCAGCCTCAGCCTCCCAAGCAGCTGGGATTATAGATACGCACCACCACACTCGGTGAATTTTTGTATTTTTAGTAGAGACGTGGTTTATCCATGTTGGCCAGGCTGGTCTTGAACACCTGACCTCAGGTGATCCACGTGCCTTGGCCTCCCAAAGTGCTAGGATTACAGGTGTGAGCCACCACGCCCGGCCTTCTTTATAACTTTTCTTTTCTCCAGCTTACCTCATCCTCTTTTGCTCTTCCTTCTTACCTCCTCAACCCTCTGCAGTCTGAGCACTCTTGTCTGGAGAATTTGTCTTTTCTTGGCTTCCATGAATTCATTCTCTCTTGATTTTCCTCATCTCTCTCCAGCCACTCATTTTCTCTGAGTCTCTCTCATAATGTTGATGTTTCTTTGAGTTCCCATATTTGAACCAGTTCTCTGGTCACTTTGCTTACTATCTGTGGGTGAGTCCATCTGCACTTATGACTCCTACTTCTAATCTCTTCAGTTCAGACCTCTCACCTGAATTCCAGACCTAAATTTCAATCATCTCCACATAGCCACCTGACATGCTAAAACATGAACACCAGTGCTGTGGTATGAGGAAGAGCAGAAAGAGGATCTTTCATGCCTTTCCATGTCATATCTGACCTGATCAGTATCTACAGTGAGCTTTCTATTTTCCGGTTAGATGAACCCCAAGGTTCAGTTGCTTTCAGAATTCATTGTAAATCCTGATTGTCTTAATTGAGACTTTAGCCAAATCTTTTAACCTCTCTAAGCCTCAATTTCCTCGTCCATAAAATGGGGATCATAATAGTAATACCTTTTATATTGGGTTGTGGTGAAAGTTACATAATTAAAGAATTAAATGCATGGACACTCCTTAGTACTGCTTCTAGCATTTTGTGAGCATCTAGTTAGTGGTAGTTGACATTATTTATTATTGTTATTGACATTTTTGTTCTTGAGTTGGTTGAGTTTGAATCCAAGTTGTACTACTAACTCTCTGTTTTAAGTCTTACCTTCATCTTCTCTAAACTGGGAATGAAGACATCACCCAAGATACACACACACACACACACACACACACACAGACACACACACATACACACACACACACATATAGTGGTAAGCATGAAATGCAATAATGCAGGAGTCTACAAACTTTTTCTACGAAGGGCTACATGGTAGATGTTTTCACCTTTGCAGGCCGTATGGTCACAAAACTATTTGACTTTGCTGCTGTAGCAAAGAAGCAGCAATAGACAATATCTGAATGAGAAAATGTGGCTGTTTCCTAATGAAACTTTATTTATGGACACTGAAATTTGAATTTAATATAATTTTCATGTTTTATGAAAGACTCTTTTTTTGACTTTTTTTCATCATTTGCAAATGTAAAAACTGTTTACCTCTAAGGCCATACAAAAACACACAGGGATGAATTTGGCCCAAGGGCCATAGTTTACAGATCCCTGAAATAATGCAAGTAAATTGAAGATTCTTGGAGAGGAGTGTATGTACTTAAATTTGCTTGGCTGGAGAATAGTTATTCTCTATTTTGGAAAATTAGTTAAAGGAAAGGAGACAACTTGGCTTTTCCACATAGGAGAGCTAGCTGTGGTCCTTATCATTCCTGTTGTGTGGGAAGAACAGGGAGAGTCTGTAATCAGTCTTTGGCCTCTTTTAAAGTTCTACCTCTACAAAATGTGGTTCCCCCAAAATGTCTGTAAATCTTGTCAACCAGATTAGTCCTTCTCCTTGAGGAAGAGCAGAGAGTGGATCTTGCATAAAACCTGACCTAATTAGAAAATGAATTTCTTTTTATCCATTCATCTCACCACACTCTGTCCCTTCCTTCCACAAGTATTTATTGGGTATCTACGTTTTCTTAGGCACTGTACTTCATACTGGAAATTCCCGGGGAGTAAGACAGACAAAATTGCAGCCCTCATAGAGCTTACATTTTAGCAGGGGTGACAAACATTAATAATTTGTGTAATTATTTGGAGGAAAATGTAATTGATACAGATTGCTTTAGACATTCCACCTTTCTTTGTAATTGCTTGCCTACTTGACATTTCCACTTGCATGTCTCACTAGCTTCTCAGACTTAGTATGCTCCAAACAGAATCATGATTGCCTCCATGCTATCTCCAAACCTTCTCTTTGCTCACGTCTTTGCCACTTTAGATAGTTTTTACCACCATCTCCTCAATTACTTAAGCCAGAAATGGGGACTTATTCTTCACACTTCCCTCTCTTACCTCTCACATCTGGTCAATCGCTCTTTTGTCTCTAAAATACATTCAGAATTTGATTACCTGTCACAACTTCTAGCATTAACCCCCTCCTCCAAGTCACCATCATCTCTAGCCTGGATGACTGCAATAGCCTACTGTTTGGTATCCATGTTTTCATTCGAGCCTTTCAGCTGTCTATACAGTGGAAGTGAAATCAGATCATATCCCCCTAACCCCCTAGCAAAAATCCTTCAATAACTCCCCATTGCACTTAGAATACAATCCAAGCTCCTTATCATGGCATATCAGATCAGGTCCTGCACAATCTGGCCACTGCCTACCTCTCTTATCTCCTCTTGTGCTACTTCCTCACCCTGCAACCTCCATTAGTAACCCAGCTACAGTCACACTGGCCTCTTTCTGTTCCTTAGGCACATGAAGCTCCGTCCTGTAGTGAAGCCTTTGCACTTTTATTCCTTCTGCCTGGTATGTTTTCTCCCAGGTTTCCTCATGGCTGGCTCATTCTCATTATTCAAGTCTCAAGATGAAAGGTTACCTCTTCTCTTAGGTCTTCCCTAACCATCCCATCTACAGTAGCTACACCTGCCCTCTTATACCTAATCACTATCATATCACTATTTATTTTCTTTGGAGTGGTTATTACTACCGAACATATTTTCGTTTATTCATTTATTGTTTCTCTCTTCCTATTAGAAAGTAACCTCCCTGAAAACTTTCTGTCTTTAAGAATCTTATTTTAGACATGGTAAGGTTTAGGTGCCTATGAGAGACACACAAGTCGTGATATCAAGTAGACAGTTGAATATGTTTACGTTAAAAATGCTTAGGCTAGTGGCTGATACATATAATACACACCCCATAACCTGCTAGCGATCATCATTGTCCTCATCATCATGCAAGTTATTAATTGAAAAAGTAGTTAATTATCTTTAATCTTATATGATGACATCAACCAATCAACCTTATTGAACTAAATAGCTCTTTTCAACTTGTATTCTGTCTCTACTTTTTTTTTTTTTTTTTTTTTTTTTTGAGACAGAGTCTCTCTCTGTCACACAGGCTGGAGTGCTGTGGTGTGATCTCGGCTCACTGCAACCTTCATCTCCTGGGTTCAAGCAATTCTCCTGCTTCAGCCTCCTGAGTAGCTGGGATTACAGTCGTTCATCACCACATGTGGCTAACTTTTGTATTTTTAGTAGAGGCAGGGTTTCGCCCTGTTGGCCAGGCTGGTCTTGAACTCTTGGCCGCATGTGATCTGCCCACCATGGCCTCCTAAAATTCTGGGATTACAGGCATGAGCCAGCACACCCAGCCTCTTTTCAGCTTCTTGAACAAGCTTTCAAACAGCCAAGAAGGAATTGAAATATTTAAAAGCCCTCCAGGTTCCAGAAATGTCTACCTTTTTGAGGGGAGGATGGGCCATTCTATAGTCGACTTTGGTGTTCCTCAAGAAAGCTCAGTGAAGATAAAATTTGGATGGCAGTTAGCAACACCTTTTTCTCACAACAATGTCGCTACCAGACAAGAGTGATGTGTTCTGAGTCTGTGCTTGTGTTATTCTTTAGCAGTGGCAACTTGTAAAGGATGTTCCTTTCACAGATCTTGTTATCGCTTATAAAACTGTTGTCAGTTTCTTCCCTCTGCTTTAAATTAAATATTATCTCTTCTTAGTGTTGGTGACACCTGTATTTATACAAAGCACTAGGTAAAATATGAAATGTGTGAATGTATCAGCATGTTTTTAATGCTTTAAGGAAGCCTAATAAATCCTGGTAAACTTGCCCTTTCTCATGGCATTTATGCTTAATACAGTAATGAGTAGGAAGTCGCTTCTCTCCTCTATTACCTTTCTAGGAATGGTCGCCTCAGAATATCCTTGAAAACAAGAAGAAAATAGTAATAGTTCATCTACTCATGCTGAAGCCTGATCACCCATGTTTACCACCTTTCCAGCAAAACAGAGGCATAAATAGATAGGTAGAACTCAGGGACCAGGGTCTGGATAGGCAAAAATTGTAAGTGGAAGGTGGTGACATCTAATAACTTGGAAAGCATACGAAGCTCTATTTTATTGCCAGATTCTAGTTTTTGACACAGATTTTGCTCTGTGAACTTGGAGTTTCTATTTAAATTCTCTGGACCTCAGTTTCATCATCCACAATGTGATAAACAATCTTTATTTCTTGGGTTTGTTAAGGATAAGTGGTATGATGAAATCTGGGAACTGTAGGAATATAGACAGTCTATGAGAAGCTTGTGCTACTATTCTTGTCCATTCATCTCTATGACTTTTTTTTTCATATATTCCTTGACTTCTGTACCCGCCTCACTTGTCTTCCTTCCATCTTATTCCATATCACCTGGGTAGATGGCCAGTACAAACCTGACCCTCACCAGCTACATGATTCCTTCCTACTCCTCTTCAGCCAATGACAATCAGATGTTGGACATTTCTGAACTTTGGGTTATTTCATCTCTGTAATCTCAAAATCAGAGCTATCCCTCTCTCCCTCTAACCTGTGGTTTTTTAACTTTCCTACTCTCTCATTCACATTGAAACTGCTTTTTTTCCCCATATCACCACTCTAGTTTTTCAATCCTTCCTAGTTCACAATGTTCTTCTGGCTGTCCTTACCTTCCCATCTACCAGGCATCCCATGGCCAACCGTGTCACTAATGTTTGCTCTAATATTCCTGAACTCTACACCCTTTGACTCTGCCCCATATTTAACACAGTAATCGCTGCTACTGGTTTTCTCAGCATCTCTGTGATGATAATTGTGGAAGAAAAGCATGAACATTCCTTACCCACTGTCTACCATTAATACGCCCATCAGTGATTGTTCTGTTCGTCTTTGATGACATCCCATCATGTTCACCATAATGCATGTTCCAGACATTTTCTGTGTACAGACTCATTCCTACTTCCTTACACTTTCAGCAGATGATTTTGCTTGGTATCTCATGAGAAGATGTAGGCTATCCATCATGGAGCACCAGATATTCTCTCCTTTCCTTCTGTTGTTATACTTTCTCTACCTACCCAGACTTTCTCTTTATCTTTAGTTTTCTGTCATTTTTCTTTCCTGGCCCAGGCAAAGAAGTGTTCCTCTTATTTAAAATCTAATTTATCCACCTAAGTTTTTAACGGTCCTTTTCCTTTCTAAAGTGGGGCTACACTCCATCAATTTCTGTTTTTCTAATATCTCTCTTCATTACTTTCTACTCACGAGTTTTCTAAGGTGAAACAAAAGTCCCTCAATCATTCAGAACTACCATCTTATCTCTTTGCTTCCTTGTATTGCCAACTTCTGAAAATACCAATCTGTCCTCATTTGCTTACAACACAGTCACTGTTTCACTCTTTTTTGTTTGTTTGTTTTGAGACAGAGTCCCACTCTGTCACTGAGGCTGCAATGCAGTGGTGTGATCTTGGTTCACTGCAACCTCCACCTCCTGGGTTCAAGCAATTCTTGTACCTCACCCTCCCGAATAGCTGGAATTACAGGCACCCGCCACCATGCCTGGCTAATTTTTGGATTTTTAGTAGAGATGGTGTTTCACCATGTTGGCCAGTCTGGTCTCAAACTTCTGACCTCAAGTGATCCACCTGCCTCAGCCTCCCAAACTGCTGAGATTACAGGTGTGACCCACTGTGCCTGGCCTCTTTCACTCTTTAATTTACCTTATTCACTTAATGTTTTGTGCCTACCCAGAGAGGCCTTCTTTGAGTATGCTATTCAGTGGGTTTCCTCCATTATTTTCTACCCCTGTGTAGTCAGGGCTCTCCAGAGTAACAGACATATATAAAATAATGTCTGTTAATTTTATATATGTATAAATATATAAAAACATAATTTTATATATGTCACCAAGACATATATAAAATAAGGAATTGGCTCATGCAATATGGAGGCTGAGAAGCCCCATGATCTGCTGTCTGCAAGTTGGAGATCTAGGCAAGTTGGTGCTGTACTTCAGCCTGAGTGTGACTCTGAAGGCTTGAGCACCAGGGAAGCTGATGTTATAAATTCCAGTCTGAGTACAAGAGAAGACTGGTGTGCCAGCTCAATCTATCCCTGAGAAGGGATAGATTCTCCTTTTCTCTCTGCCTTTTGTCCCTTGGTCATTGTTGTCATCATCTTTGTTGTCATCATCTCCATTGTGGCTGTCTCCTCCTCCTCTTCCTCTGTCTCTCTGTTTCTGTGTTTGCGTCTGTCCCTCTCTCTTACTCTCCTCACTCCCTTGGAGGGATCATATAATATCATTATTTTGTGAAGTGCTGTGAAGTTCAAAAATCTTTATCTGTGACCCTGAGAATTTACCACAAATTTCAGTTTTTACGTTCTAAAACTTTAGTTCAACATTAACGTACCTAACTCTAAACTTCATTTGTCCTGCTGAATCACATCCTTACCTGGAGTAACCAGAATCTATTGATGACACTGTATGCATTTCCTGAGGCTACTGTAACAAATTATCACAACTTCAATGGCTTACAACAACACAAATTTATTCTTTTACAGTCTGGAGGCTAGACATCTTTTTCTGAAATCAGTTTCACTGTGCTAAATACAAGGTGTCAGCAGAGGCTGGAGAGAGTACAGGCTCTGGCAGGGGAAGTGGGTGCAGGATTTCTTTTCTTGCCTCTTCCAGCTTCTAGATCTGAACTCCTTACATTCCTTAGCTCACGGCCACTTTCTTCATCTTCCAAGCCAATAGTGTAGCATCTTCAAATACGTTTCTGTGTGCATCACATAGTCTTCTTTGTATTCAAATCAAACTCTGTGATAGCCCAGGATAATTTCCCAATATCAAGATAATCCGGGATAATTTCCCCATATCACAATCCTTAATTTAATCATATCTGCAGTCTCTTTTGTCATACAAGGTAAAATGTACAGGTGCCAGAGATTAGGACCTGGATATCTGGATATCTTTGGTGGCCATTAATTAGTCTACCACAGCCACCATTTTTCTTTTAGTCATTTAGGCTGAAAAAATTGAAGTAATCTCACCCCTCCCACTCTCTTGTGACCTAATCAATCAGTTATCCAGTCTGCTAGAATCTTCTTCCTTTCTCAATGCCTCTCACGCTTATCCCCTTCTGGTTCAGGCCCTTATTTGCATATTTCAGTGACTATTAGTAATTAAGAGTGCATGACTGAAGAACTACATTTAAAATTTTATTCAGTTTTAATTAATTTAAATTTAAATAAATTTCAGAGGGAAAGTCTAGAGAATGCTCCCCTTTGGCATAGGGCATATGACTCCAGACCAATAGATGTTCTTAATCAGGTATGGTGGTGGGCTCAGTAAGGGAGGGCCTGGAGAGCCTTAGTTAGGAAGGTACACTTGAATGGGAAGTGAGAGGAATGGTGGGGCCAGCGACTGTGACATAGAACTGATAGCCAGGAGTTAACCCAAGGCTAGATACAACATGAAAAATATTCAGTTGAGAGGCAACTGAATATTTTGAGGCAAGTTGCATGAACAAAAGTTTGCAATCAAGTCTTACTTTTTGTGAGGAGTCAGAGGGCTGTGGTTACATCAGTTATGGACTATTTGAATAACAGGATTAAAGTGGTATGTACCTATTTCGTTTGTTCTGAGCATTCAGTGAGATCATACATGTAGAGTGGTTAGAACATAGTGCCTGGCACACAGTATGTGCTCAATAAATGGTAGATATTTCTATTAATAACTACTTTTACATAACATATTAATTAAGGGAATCAGCAAATCTGTGTTCTAGTTCTACTTTTTTTTTTTTTTTTTTTGAGATGGAGTCTCTGTCGCCCGGGCTGGAGTGCAATGGCGTGATCTTGGTTCACTGCAACCTCTGTCACTCGGGTTCAAGTGATTCTCCTGCCTCAGCCTCCCGCGAAGCTGGGATTACAGACGCCTGCTACTGTGCCTGGCTAATTTTTGTAGTTTTAGTAGAGACAGGATTTCACCATGTTGGCCAGGCTGGTCTTGAACTCCTGACCTCGTAATCCACCCGCCTCAGGCTCCCAAAGAACTGGGATTACAGTGAACCACTGTGCCCAGCCTAGTTCTATTATTCTTATGACCATGACATTCACTTTAACTTGTAAACCTCTCAGTGTCCTCAGTTCTGAAACAGGAATCATAAGGATACCTGTCCAGAAAGGTTTCTGAGGTTATAAGCATTTTAACCATGGAACACAGAATCTGGCACATTGTATGTACCCAGTCATATTATTATTATTGTATTTCTTATCTATTTTTGTTATCTACCAGCTCACGAGGCATTGCTACTGTTTTAGGGTAGACAGAAGTTCTTTTGAGGCCTGGACGGTGTCTCCTTCATCTAGTTAACCTCTAGAAGGAAGACAGAATTTAAAGATGCTTTTTTTTTTCTTTTTTTTTTTCGAGTGGAAAATCTTCATTAACAAAGATTGAGGTTTAGATGGCAAGTTTTTGCACCATACTCTTTTTAGTTCACAAAGTACTAGACAGGTTCCTTGGCCTTAGGAGCCAGAACTCCAGACGCACCTGCGTTTTAAACTGAAAATTTTCAACCACCAGATTAATTATTTTGGCACTTAAGAAGGGGCCCAGAAAATGGATCGACAATACTACGAAGGGTTGGGAATTACAGAGGCATTCAAGTGAACAGCCAATCTGACTTGAAGAGTTTCTCAGAGATTCTTGTCAAAAAATCTTTTATAGCCCTCCTGGTTTTAAGCTACATCTAGGATATCAGTAATAGGCACAGATTCAGTGGTGGAGGGAAGTAAAATCACTTTATCTCAGTGGTGACCAAAATAGCAGCAAAGAAGGAGGGAAGGAGCAAGAGAAGAGAAGGACAATGAAGAGAGGAATGGAAAGATTAGGATGACTCCTCGGTTTCTAGATTTAGACTGGGGAAATTATGATACCACTAGCTGATGGAATACAGGGGGAGGGACAAGCTCAGAGGGAGTGGAAATGATAAATTCGATGTTGATTAATTTGTTGATGTTGAATTGGCAGTAATAAGTAGCAAAAATAACGAACATTTATTGCATGCTTATGTGCCAGTCCCTGTGATGGGCATGTTATGTTCATCATCTCATTGAATCCTCACAGGTAGGTACGATTATTATTCCCATCTTACAGCTGAGAAAATTGAGGCACTAAGATATACAACTGCTTATTCCTGGTGGTGAATGGCAGAGCTAGAATTTAAACCGGAGTTCACACTGTAAACCAGTAGGCTATACTACTCTTCAGTGTGGAACATCAAAAGTGAACATTTCCAGCAAGTAGTTACATGTATGAATCTGAAGTTAATAGAAAAGACCTGGGCCTGAGATCTAGATTTGGAAGTCCTAAGCGTATAGGTGTTAGTAGATGTCTTGGGAGTTGGTACGATCTCCCAGAGAGAATAAGGCAAGAAGAGAGTCTTGGATGGAATCCGGAGGAACACCCATATTTAAATATGGGTAGACTAAGGAAGCCAGGAAAGAAAACTGAAAAATAGCAGCCAGAGAAGTAGGAGGAAAACCAGGAGAATGTGGCATCACGGAGCCAAAGGAAGAGGAAACATAAAGATGGAGTGAGTCGTCGAGCACCATGGGCTGCTGAGAGGTTAAGAACTGAGAAGGGCCAGGTGTGGTGGCTTACACCTGTAGTCCGAGCAGTTTGGGAGGCCAAGGCAAACAGATCACCTGGGGTCAGGAGTTCGAGACCAGCCAGGCCAACATGCCGAAACCCTGCCTTTACCAAAAATACAAAAATTAGCCAGGCATGGTGATGTACACCTGTAATCCCAGCTACTCGGGAGGCTAAGAGGCAGGAGAATCACTTGAACCTGGGAGGCAGAGGTTGCAGTGAGCAGAGATCACACCACTGCACTGCAGCCTGGGTGACAGAGCAAGACAACATCTTAAAAAAAAAAAAAAAACCCGAGACAGGCAGATCACGAGGTCAGGAGATCGAGACCATCCTGGCTAACATGGTGAAACCCCGTCTCTACTAAAAATACAAAAATTAGCTGGGCACGGTGGCAGGCGCCTGTAGTCCCAGCTACACAGGAGGCTGAGGCAGGAGAATGGCGTGAACCCGGGAGGGGGAGCTTGCAGTGAGTGGAGATCGCGCCACTGCACTCCAGCCTGGGCAACAGAGCGAGACTCCATCTCAAAAAAAAAAAAAAAAAAAAAAAAAAAGAACTGAGAAGGGAGAAGGGTCCATATATTTTTGAAACAAGGAAGACATTGGTGACTTCAGTGAGCACAATTTCAGTAGATCATCAGCAGAAGTAAAAGCCCAGGATATGAGTTGAAGACAGAATCAGTGGTGAGGAAGGAGAGATAGCAAGTGTAGATTACTTGTTGTAGAAACTTGGTCATGTGTGGAGAGAAGAAAGATAACATCAAGAAGGGATAGAGTTTGGAAAAAGGTAGAAACTTTGTTTCAGATGAGCAAGATTTGCAGATTTTTATGTGCAGAGGGGAATGAGCCAATAGGATGTTAGAGATATGAATGACGTAAAGGCTAGTTATTGGAGCAGCATTCCTAGGGACATGCAGGATGAGATTTAGAGCCCAGGCGGAAGTTTGGCCTGACTTAGGTAGGCCTCTCTTTTCCTGTAAGAGGCAAAAAAGTAGGGATTGGTACAGACAGAGAAATATATGTGGGGAGGGGCTCAGGAAGTTGGGGGAGTTTATTCTCAGTGATTTTGATTTTTTGTGGGGCCAGGAAATAGTTCATCTACTGAGAGAAATGTGTTGGGTGATGGTTTGTGGTGCTTTGAGTTTCATGTTTTCAAACAGTTTTTGATCAATGTTTACCTAGCAGCCGAGCAGGGGACGTCAGTAAATATGTTGTACATGGTTAAGTGAGGAGCCCATCTGGCTCGTGTTGATTAAGAAGCCTATCATTTCCTGGTCTGTGAAGAAGTCTATGGCTTGTAAACTTTGAAAACAGATTATCGGCATTACCTGTTTATCTTCTTCAACTGGGAGAGAATGCCTTTTACCATGTTGGACTTCAGAAAGAACTTTTTTTTTTTTTTTGAGGTGGGGATTTTACTCCATCATCCAGGCTGGAGTGCAGTGGCACGATAAGGACTCATTGCAGTCTTGAACTCTGGGCTAAAGCAATCCTCACACCTCAACTTCCCAAATACCTGGGACTACAGGTGCACCACCATGCTTGGCTAATTTAAAAAATTTTTTTGTAGGGTCGACTTCTGCCTATATTGCCCAGGCTGGTCTCGAACTCCTGGCATCAAGTGAACCTCCCATCTTGGTTTTCCAAAATGCTGAGAATTTAGACTTGAACCACCATGCCCTGCCAAAGGAAATCTTTAATAGAAAATTGGTGGGAAGGGGCAAAGAACACACAGAAGTGAACAGCCATCGAGAATATGGATTCATGATTTACACTATCTCTAACATGGTGCAGAAGGTCAACTTGGTTGACCCTAATCTCAGTACCCTCATTGCTCTCCTTTTTCTCTCCTTGATCCACTTTTTTTTTTTTTTTTTTTTTTGAGGTGAAATTTCACGCTTGTTGCCCAGGCTGGAGTTCAATGACGTGATCTTGGCTCACTGCAACCTCTGCCTCCTAGGTTCAGGTGATTCTCCTGCCTCAGCCTCCTGAGTAGCTGGGATTACAGGTGCCCACCACTGCGACGGGCTAATTTTTATATTTTTAGTAGAGACAGGATTTCACCATCTTGGCCAGGCTGATCTTGAACTCCTGACCTTGTGATCCACTTGCCTTGGCCTCCCAAAGTGCTGGGATTACAGGCATGAGCCACTGCACCCGGCCTTCTTGACCCATTTTTATAGACCTTCTGTGGCTCTCCCTCCACTGCAGTTGGATCATATCAGATAGTCTCTTCTCTTGCACAGTGAGATATATAATCTCCACCATATCCTTTATTGACTTCATGTTCTTGATTCCTCTACTGCAGAAGACCCAACTTCCTTCCATCTGTAGCCTACATATTGCTTATCCTGCAAGTCTGATCAACATTCATGTTCTCACAGAAGTCTTTCTGACTCAGGTTATCCTGTGATAATTGCTTAAAGTTGTTCAGCACCTTAAAACAGTGGTTTTCATCCCTTACTAATCATTATAACCACCCGGGTAACAAAAATACTACCTCCTGGGCTCTACCATAGAGATTCTGATTAAGCCATTCTGTGGTGGCTCTTGGGCTTTGGGACAAGCTGATTCTAATGGTCAACCAATGTTGAAGACTCCTGTCTTAAAGCCTCTCTGGGGAATAGAAAATCAAGCAAATTGGAAAAGAGCCTAAACAGCCAGAGTTGTCTCTTTGTTCCTTAGTCCTGTGCTTGACTTTTGACAATCATCTTGACATTGATCTTTGATTTTTTGTGTGTGTTTTTGCCATCTTCTGCTGCTTTGCCTTTACCCTGTCTGCCAGGTCATCCCTTACCTGCTTGGTTTGATCTGCCTTGACTCTCAGGTGACTGTCACCATGTTTGTGGCCCTCTTTGAACCAGGTTCCTTTCTTGGCTATGGGTTTGTAGCCGTAATCTTTGCAGATTTCGAACTTGCCAAATGGAACCTGATTCCATTTGCAGGCTTCTGGCCCTGCCATGTCAGAAGGATCCCATTCTCTGCCTTACTTCTTTCCATCAGCTCAAATCTTGGGACCTGACAAGTCCGTGGTTTTAGATTACTTTAGCATGTACATTCTCTGAATCCTTGCATCTTATCATTGTTCAGCTTGTGCATTAAAGGAAGTCTCCAATGTTTGGTACAAATATATCTGATCATCTCACCTTTACTGTAAGCAAATTAAAGGCAGAGTGCATGCTTTTGCTGTTTGATTTCCCTTCTACTACCTAGAACAGGTGGACACCTAGTAGTTGCTCAGAAAAAGGACTGGGTTTAACTTACAGATTTGTAAACTTACAAAGTTGGAAAAAGTTTGGGTTTCGGAGATGATGCAGGTCCTGGCTGACTGTCCCTCTATCAGGGCATCTTCATTGTATTCATCTAAATGCAGCCCCTGTTTAATTATCTGAGCAGGACTGATTGCTGTTTGATCTAATATTGCTTTGTCAAGCATTAACCAGATTGTTTCATCCGACCTGGGACAGGAGAGAAGGTTGATGACAGAAATAGAAAAGACCCATGGTCTTCTTCCTGGTAGCAGACCGTTCAAGAAGGTAGCAAACCGATGGAGGAAACCCTGTCCTTTTTCTATGGCAAGTCTAAACCCTCTGCTGGTCCCCTGCTGCCCACAAGCCCTCTGGCCTCCTACCTTGGTGACTTCCTACAGTGGGAAGCTAACTTTTCGTTTTTCGTTTTCCATTCCCTCCAGCAAACTTACAGCTTCTTTTTGTTTGTTTGTTTGTTTTTGAGATGGAGTCTCTCTGTTGGTTAGGTTGGAGTGCAGAGGCGCAATCTCTGCTCACTGCAACCTCTGCCTCCAGGGTTCAAGCAATTCTCCTGCCTCAGCCTCCCAAGAAGCTGGGATTACAGGCAAGAGCCACCATGCTGGGCTAATTTTTTGTATTTCAGTAGAAATGGGGTTTCATCATATTGCCCAGGGTGGTCTCGAACTCCTGAGCTCAGGAGATCGTCCCGCCTTGGTCTCCCAAAGTACTGGAATTACAGCATGAGCTACTGCACCCGGCCTAACTTACAGCTTCTTGGCTGATGACAGCTTAACATGCCATCCCTCCCAGAGTGATAAGGATTTGAAAATAAGCTACTTAGAGACAGCAAACCAGTTGGAAATTCTGGCAATAAAGCTAGCTAATAGGAAGAATCTTTTTTTTTTTTTTTTCTCTCTCTCCTTTTGCCTAGGTTGGAGAAGTGGCTTTCACAGTGCCCTGAAACTTCATTATATTTAGTGTTGCTTTGTAGGTCATCAAATAACAAACAAGAAAAGAAACAGCAAAACATTAGCTAAAGGCCATCTGGTTAGACTATGAACTGGTTTTCCAATGTAAGTCAAGCCTCTTAACTTTATAATGAGGAAACCGAGTCCCAGAGAAGAAATATGATATGCCAATTATTCTCCAGAGGGAAGTCTAGAATCCAGGCCTTTGTTGTTCCAGCCAAATGAGAATTATTTCTATTTGGCTGCTCTGATTCCCCACCAGTGTTTTTGCTAAAAGTTGACATGGTATATTTAGTATTTTTCACAAGTAGGAGAGATACAAGGGAGTTTGATTTTGCAGATGTTCACATTGGAATCTAGAACAAAGTGCCATAAGAATACATGCTAATGAATAGGAAAGTGTGGAGCAAGGAACTGAGTTGAATGGATTGTGCTTGGCAGCTAGATCAATGAAAGTGCCCACAGAAAGGAAAATGAAGGTGCGAGAAGACTGGATTGAGAAAAAGTCGCGGTTAGATTTCTTTTTCAGAGTTTTCTATGGAATCATTGTTGGGCATAACTTAAAAAGGGAGTTTTGAAGAAAGACTTTATCTTCAATTAGGTCAGCACATCTTGGGTAAAGCTGCACAATCCATATGTGCCTGAGATGCCTATTTCCATATCAAGCAGGTCAACTAACCAGAGTCCCCATTTGATGGTTTTCTGAAGTCTCCTTATATTGTGTGTTCAAAGTGGACCAAGCCTTCTCATTCAATTTCAATTTCTTGCTGCAGAGTGGGTCAACAACTGGGGTCCCATCACTTTTGAAGAGTGGAGGAAATTGGGAGAACTCTGATCCCTCGTCTGCCCTTCTGGTTTTCAGGAGAATTACATAGAGGTGGGGAGACGGTGTAAAATCAACCTCAGGTATTTTTTTTTTTTAAATGAAGTGTTCAGTGATGAACCTGGGCAATGTGCATGACACAGACCTTAAAAGACTTCAAGGCCTGGTGCGAATCCTGCCCAGGAAATACCTAAGGCATTTGCTCTAATACTGGCTTCTGCCCTGCCTTTACCTCTCTTGCACATTGTTCTTTCACAGTATCCAGTCATAGATGTAAGACTGCAGACAACCTCTGACTGCCAGGCTGTCTGCATTGAACACAAAGGAGCAATTCCCCGTGTTCCCTGATCCCCGAATTTCCTAGTTGATAGGGTATGTCAGGGTATTGTTTCACATCATTCAAATCTATTTCAAATCATTGCTGATTATCCAGAGGCTGAGCTTCAAATCTTTTTTTCTTTCCAGAAGCAGAGAAAACAGCTCACGGGTTGCCCAGGTACAGGGTGGAGTGGGGAAGAAAAGCAGGAGGGCCTTTCTTCAGCATTCACAGTCCTCCCCATCCACACATTGTCCTGCAACCTCTAGTATAGGAATCCTTCGGGAGCGAACCAAAGACTTTCTTGACTGGATAAAGTAGCACACCAATCCCCGTGGCTCACCTGGCAAACAAAACAGAGTAAGGCTGGGTGAGGATGGGAAAAGATTCGGTGGAGATGTGAGTAGAATCTGTCTTGCTGAACAGAGTCTTATTTGCAGTGTCACAGTGGGTGTGGAAAGCTGTGAGTGCTGCCACAAGGGAAGAGCAGATGGGGGAGTGACACAGCTCTCAGCAACCAGGACTAGATATAGAAAAGTAGAGAAGAGGCTAGAGGTGGTTTTTTGAAGTCAGCATGAAACAGAATTTATTCAGAAGCACACCCGAACTTCCTGAGATTTCTGAGCAGATGAAGCAGAAAAGGTGCTGAGCAGTTGCCCTAAACTGTCAATAACAGTGAATCAAACATTCATGAGTTTAAAATCAGAATACGGTCTATAGCCTTGAGGCTGAATCTGAGCTAAGGCTAACAACCAGTTAAGAGAGTTGCCTGTTCTAGACTCTTCCTTAAGCTAGTAACACCTGAAGCTGGAAGTAGACACTTTGGTTAACATACATTTTTCAGTGTTTATTTCTGTCTTCACGGCAACTTGGCTAACTGGGTTGATGTGGTGCCAGCTCAGCAGGGAATGAGCCTGGGCTTGTTGATTTACAGCAGGGCCCATTTACTCTTTTGGTTTCAGTTTTGAAACCTTAGATAAAATTTAAAATCAGTGGCGTTAGAGTGGACCTGGTAATCTATTCAAAATTAAAAAAAAGTGTTTCAGTGGCCTTCCTTAAATCAGAGGGAGGAGAATGCTTCTCTGAAATTCAGAATGCTTGGCATTTAAAAATTCATAATAGGAATCATCTTGGTCCAGATTTATTACTAATATGTGAAAGAAGAAAGGAGTGTGCAGTTAATGGATACTAGGAAGGGTCCTACAACCGCTTTAGATGTAAAGGCTCCAAGAAAGACACTAAGAATGATGTTTGGGAGGGAAACTACAGGTATGCCCAAGGCACAGGCAGAGAAGGATAAAGCAATGGGATGAGAGAAACAGGATAGGGACACAGAGAGGGACTCCAGAGAAAAGGTAGAGAGAAAGTGGTGCATATGGGTCAAGGACTACCCAAGGTACTGATAGCTTAGATTTCCTTTCCTTACTTTAGGCTCCAGGAGGCATTTGGGGCTTACTGCTGGACTGTGACCTTGATGTTTTCAAAATGTTGATAGCATAAACCTGTAGTGTGACTATTTAAACTGTCTCTGACATCTGCCATTTTCATCACCACTCCAACCTGGTTTGTTCATTTATTGAACAGGTATGTGTGGAGTGCCTCACACATGTGCACATCAATGAAGAAAACAGACAAAAATCCCTCCTTTAGTGAACTTTACATTCTAGAAGGGGAAGAAGATAATACACATATAATAGGAGATAATTTCAGATCATGGTAAATGTTATGAATTAAACAGAAATGTATGTTAGAATGACACACAGTGCATGTGTATATGCTCATACTAATTTAGTCTGGATAGTAACAGAAAGCATCACCAAGGAGGTGACATTTGAGTGGAGACTTGAATGATAGGAAAGAGCCACCCAGTCAGACTTGAGGGAAGAACATGTGATGTACAGGGAAGAACAAGTGCAAAGTCCCTGGGGCAGGAATAAGCTCTATGTGCTTGAGGAGGAGCAGGAAGGCCAGTGTACTACAGATCATTGAATGAGGGAGAGATAGGTTAGGAGATAAGGTTAGAGAGGTACACAGTGGCCAGATAAGCTAGAACTCTGTAGGTTCTGGAAAGAATTTAGATTTTATTCTTAGAGCAGTAGGAAGCCATTGGTGGGTTTTAAGCAGGGTTTTTACCTGATATGGTGTATTTTTTGTTTGTTTGTTTAAAGATCACTCTGTTTACTTTGTGAAAATTGAATTGTAAGAGGGAAAGACCAGAGACAAGACTATCTATCTGTAAGCTATTTGAAAAGTCTAGGCTGGAGATAATGGTGACTTGGACTAAGATGTTGGTAGTTGGAGGATATAGGATATGTTGTGAATATGCATTTGACAGAACGTTCAGATGAATTACATACTAGATATGAGGGAAAGGGAAGAGTTGATGATTAACCCATGTGACTTGGATAACTTGTAGTACATTTACCGAGCTAGAAAAATCATCCACCTCAGTCAGTAGGAGTTTGTTTTTGGGTGGATGAGGGGACTACAGTTTGGGACATGTTAAGATATATATTTAGAATCTCTGAGACAATAGCAGGCAACTGGGAATAAAAATGTGGAACTACATAGGACATCAGGCTTGGGGATATAAATTTTTGAGTTGTCATTTAAAACGATATGGTTGGAAAAGGTCACCAAGGGTTAATAAGTGAAGGTAGAGAAGAGGAGAGAATCAATGGGACCAAGCCCTGGGTAAAACCTTCATTTAGAGGTTGAGCGAAGGAGAGTAGCAAACAAAGGAAACTGGGAGAACAGTCATTAAGGTAGGAGGAAAATAAGGAAGGTATCTTGAATATTAAGAGAAAAGAATATTTGAAGAAAGAGGGATTGTATTTTCTAAAGATGACCATAATAATAACTCCTCTCCCACCTGCTTTAGTTACACTGTGAGCATGTATATCCCTTCATTTTGAACTTGGGTGGACTTTTGTGAATTGCCCTGACCCATAGTGAGTGATAGAAGTGATATTATGTGACTTCTGAGAGTAGGTCATAAAATACAATTCTGATTCTATTGGGCTCTCTTTCTCTCTCTTGAGACATGAGCCTTTGGAGCCCTGAGCTGCTATGTCAGAAGTCTAATGACTCTGACACCACTGTGCTGTATAAACCACATGAAGAGACCACATAGAGATAGAGTAGAGATGTCTAACAAGCCCGGATGTTCTAGTTCCCATCTATTTGAGCCTCTTCAGAGCAGGCACCAGACATATGAGCGAACAGTCCTTCAGATGATTCCAGTCCCAGACATTATCTGACTGCAGCCCTGTGAGACATGGGAGCTACCTGAATTGTTTTCAAATACCTGACCCTCAGAAACTGGGAGAGATAGCAAATGATTGTTAAACCACTAAGATTGGGGTACTTTTTTAAATGTAGAAATAGATAATCAGA
Source organism: Macaca fascicularis (assembly GCF_037993035.2). Classification (NCBI taxonomy): domain Eukaryota; kingdom Metazoa; phylum Chordata; class Mammalia; order Primates; family Cercopithecidae; genus Macaca; species Macaca fascicularis. Next base: position 110,893,360 of record NC_088395.1, read on the forward strand.
ACAGGGATGAAGAAAAAAATGTCTATTGGATTTGGCAACATAGAGATCATTGATGACTTTAGCAAAAGCATGTTCAGTGGAGTACAGAGATGGAAGCCCAAATGGAGTGGATTGAGGAGAGAATGGTAAGTGATAAAATAAATGACAGTGATTAAATGATTCTTTCAATATTTCAATTAGGGGGAGTGAAGATATGGGAAAGTATTTAGAGGGATCAAGGGAAGATTTTTCCTTATTAAAATGGCAGCTACTTAAGCATGTTCATGTGATGATGGAGAAAACTCAGAAGAAATAATAAATTAATAATAGAAGAGAAAATGACTCAGTTCCTCATTACCTCTTACTTGGACTATTGTAATTGCTTCCTGAAGTGTTTAGTCTGTTTCAGTCTGTTTCTGATTTCTTCCTACTCTGTTTATCCTACATACTACTACTAAATTTTTCTAGATTCAAGTGCCCTTTTCATCATATCATATCTTGTTCAAATAAAACAAAACAATGTTGGCTACTTCTCCTTTGCCTTACTCATCAGACTACAGTTCCAGAACTGGAAGGAAAGAAAGATCATCTAATACCTTCTCCTTTTAGGTACAGAACGCAACAGAACACAACAGCACATAACAGGTACTTTTAGGTACAGTACAGAACTATTAATTCTAATGTTCAGTATCCACATAGTTGCCAATATGAAAAATTGATATCATGCCTTATGCAAGTTACATCTAAACCTGCGCTTATATATTAAGAGTAATAGATACTGTTTAATGTTGCAAAATATTCCTAACAGCCATGTGCAATTATTGTAAATGCCATGCTATTTCATGAATACTTCTGGAACCATGAATTAGAACACAAGGGAAGCATGAAAATGGATGATTGGCATTTCTGAGAAACAATACTTCCTTATGCAAGACTCTGTTACATTCATATGGGCAATTAATTTGCCTTTTCTTTTGCCAATGCTTTTCTCCTTCCCAAACACTCTCCATACGCTAAACATTGTCAGCCTTCAAAGTTGGCAGAGGTACAACTTCCAAACCTGCATGGCATGCAGACCCAGTTGCCTTTTGTTTTGAGAACACAGGGCAATAAATATAGAAATCATTGTCTGAACAGCATTAACCATGAGAGTGGGTGTTGAGGGTTATGGATAAAGGTGTAACAGTGCTGAATCCTGGATCTGGAGTGACAGAGGCAGTTAAGTGTTTTTGGTAAGTGTAATGTGTTTGAGTGGGTGTGTTAGTGATATACATAATTTTCTAAAGCTTGGGGCCCAGGCCAGGGTTCCCTCTTGACCAGAACTAAGGGTGGAGCTGATCAGAACATTTATCATAGATAATGTTCCTTTGCTTATTTTGTATGCCCCACTTGATCATGAGGTGCTTAAGGAGTTGATTCATATTTTATTCCATATCTCTATTTCATCCCTTCCGCCACAGCCTTAGTTGTGGCCACCATCATCCCTTACTTTTATCACGGCCACAGTCCATCAACTGGTCCCCATGTTTGCTTTCTCCAGGCCATATTCTATATCTGGCTTCAACAGGGACATTTCTAAGATGTACAGCTTCTAAGAAGAAAATATTAGAGCTTCTATTTATGTTTGTTTTTATTCATTGTTTAGTTTTTTATATTTGTGTGTGTTTCACGTGCATAGTGTCTTAGTATGGTAGCACTTGTGTATAACGTATACATTAATAGATGAATATGTAAATCAGAGGTGCAAGCTGTCTCTGCTTTCAAGAGAATGAAATAGCAAAAGTGCAAGAGATATGTGTCTCTAGGATCAAGTTCAAGCACCTTAGCATGGCAATGGAGGCCTTACATGATCTGTTTCCACCTCCTTTCACATCAAAGGCAGGAGCAAACCCTGAGGAGCATACAATGCAGGTGATGGAAGTAATTATGATCCAGCAAGCAGAACACAGCACAACAGGGTTTGACAGGTAATAATCCTGGCACATCCTCTCTGTCAGGGGCTTCATTGCAAAGTAGTACAGACGTCTAGAATCCAGTTGCAGATTCTAGAGGTTCAGGCAGGCTGGCAGTTGTCCAGTATTAAAGAAGGCTGTCAGGAGGTAGCAGGCCCCATGGTTAGACTGGGCTGGGGCTCAGGGCCAGGACTGCAGTTCCTGGGAAGCAGAGGACTGGCAAGAGCAACACAGTGCTCTAGTGCTTGAGGGATGGGAGAACTATGAATGTATTAATTTAGAGGCAAATCTCTTTGGGGCAGGATGTTTCACTACCACCTCACCAGAACCTTTCACAGGGACAGCTCCCAGATAGTCTTGGTATTTTGAATCCACTCGCACATGCCCACACTATTCAGTTAGAGAGGGAGAGACTACTCCACAGCCCCACAGCTGCACTGGGCTTAGGCAAAGGGGAAAAGGCAGTAGCAAGAACTTAGGAAGGACTGTAGGGGGAACGGTGCCACAGAAGCATGAGGACTGCGTTTTTCACAGAACTGGGACCTGAGGTCAGGGCTGACCCGGCAGAAAGTGTGGCTTGAGACAGTGTCCCAGAGTGCTGAGAAGGTATGGCTGATAACCTTCTGCTCTATGGTCAGGGTGAATCCTAGAGTGCGGGGCAGATGCGAGCCTGCAGCCAGGAGTGCATGACCCTCACAAAGTAGTCCTAGTCATGGGGAAGGATGCAGCAGAGACTGAGTATGAGACAGGGCCTGACTCCACATTGCTCTCTGAGACCAGCATTCAAAGTCCTTCACAATTTGTCCCCACAGTAATGATAACAGCTGACATCTGGTGAGCACTTACTATGTGCCAGCCATTGCTCCCAGTTATGTGTATTAACTCAGTGAATACTGAAAACAACCGTATGATGATTCTATTCCTGTCCCCATTCTGAAGATGAGGAGACTGAGGCACACAGATTGATCATTTGGCCAGGAAAACACACCCAGGAAGTGGAGGAGCTAAGATTCACACAGAAGCAGCCTGGCACCAAAGCCCATCTCTTAACCTCTGCACAATGGTGCTTCTCTGTGTAGCATGCCAGTCTTTATTCTCAATCCAAACTTTTCATGTATGCAATGCCACTGCCAATTTGGGTGTCTCGCTGTTTCATGAGTAGGTTTTGTGTGCCTTTCTTTCAGAAGGTCTTTCCATCATTCTTTTGCCTCTGATAATATGACTGGAATGCCCTTCTTGCTACTCTCAATTTATCCAAATTATTCTTGCACTTCAGGTGCCAGCTCAGGTCTTCTTTTGCCTGACCCTTAATCACTAGCCTGGCTGAGCTAATGGCTGAGCTATGGCTTTGCAGGCTTTGCAGCTGATTGGAGCTTAAAGGGCGGAGTCCTAGTCCCGTCTCTGGCATCAGCAGCTGTGGGGCTGTGGAGTACTCTCTCCCTCTCTAACTGAATGGAGTGTGCATGTGTGAGTGGATTCAAAATAACAAGATGACCTGGGAGCTGTCCCCGTGAAAGGTTCTGGTGCCGCAGTAGGGAAAGAGCCTGCCCCAGAGATTTGCATCTAAATTAATACAGTGAGGGGAGAGGGGGCACTTCAGTGTCCCTGGGAATGATTAGATTTGGGCTTGGCTTCCCTTATTCTTTTTAGACAACAGCGTGTTTCTACTCTCTCAGGAGAGTTGACTGTGGGATGGCATCGCTTATGTTAGTTCCCAATAATCTTGACAGAGTTTCTAATTACAGAGTGGCAGCGGAGAGAATTCTGAGGCAAGTGCACGCTAGAGCAATTGCTAGACAAAGAGTACACAGTGCAAGTGACAAGCAGAGGGCAATGGGTAGACTTGTGGGAAGGGGGCAGGAGGCAGGGAAGGAAGCATTCAAAAAGGATATTGGCACAAGTTGTGCTACTCCTTTTGGAAAAGGATTGTGCCATCATCAAAGTGCTTTAGGGGTTCAAGAAGTTTTGTATGAAAGGGAGTCAAAACCCTTTTATTCTTATTGGTTCACATGCTCATAGTCCCTAATTCTCTTTAGGGAGTTCTTCTGGTAATGAGACATTATTTGGCTCCATGGGAGCACAGTCAGCAAATGACAGTCTGTGTGATTTATGTGATTTGAGGGCTTCATCATCTCCCCTATGAGCCTGTGAACTGCTTGAGGGCAGTATGATCTCTTTACTAGTGTATTTGCTTCACACCTTGCCCAGGTCATAGTAAGTGATTATTAAATATCTGCTGGGCTGGGTGTGGTGGCTCACACTTGTAATTCCAGCACGTTGGGATGCTGAGGTGGGCGGATCAGGAGGTCAGGAGATCGAGACCATCCTGACCAACATGGTGAAACCCTGTGTCTACTAAAAATACAAAAATTATCTGGGTGTGGCGGTGCGGGCCTGTAATTGCAGCTACTCGGGAGGCTGAAGCAGGAGAATTGCTTGAATCCGGGAGGCAGAGGTTGCAGTGAGCCGAGATCACGCCACTGCACTCCAGCCTGGTGACAAAGCTAGACTCTGTCTCAAAAAAAAAAAAAAAAAAAAAAAAAATCTGCTGAAAAAATGAGAGGGTGTTGTATATGTCTGATCGTTTAAGAGACTGGTTTATAAGTGTTTTTTCTAAGTGAAGAGGGCCATGGAGATAGTGCAGATTTTATTCTGTGGGTAGTATAGAAGCTGGGAAGTCAGCATAAGGTAGTGACGCTAGGCCAAAGAGTCATCGAGTTAAGTTCTACATCTATGACAGAAGTGTATTATAGAGGCCAGCGCAATGGCTCATCCCTGTAATCCCAGCACTTTGGGAGGCTGAGGCAGGTGGATCACTTCAGTCCAGGTGTTTGATACCAGCCTGGGCAACATGGTGAAACACCATCTCTACAAAAAATACCAAAAATTAGCCGCGTGTGATGGTGCGTGCCTGTAGTCCCAGATACTCAGGGGGTAGGCAGGGTGGGGGTGGCAGAAGTGGGAGGATAGCTTGAGTCCGGGGGGCAATGCTGCAGTGCACCATAATTGCACCACTGTACACCAGCCTGGGAGACAATGAGACCCTGACTCAAAAACAAAAAACAAAAATACAACCAAAAAAGAAATGTATTATATGCGTTAGTAGGTGTTCAGTATAGTCCAATGCAGTCAGCAGAAAGCAGGTGAGTCCTGGTCCTGGTCGTGCTACTGGTATAGGTGGTGAGGTTTCCTAATGGCCCATTAATATTTCTGCCAAACAGCTCCCATTTTCTGTCACAGAATTACGCACGTGTAGATGTTCAAGAACATGTTGTAGATTTTCAAGAAATATATGTTGAGTAATAGTAGATTGCTTATATTAATATTTACTATGTGCCCTTTCAGGTGAAATAACTAAGACACAGGAAGTGTCTTAGCCATACAGCTAGTGAGTTGAAAGACCTGGATTGGAATCCCAGCAGTCTGGCTCTGGCACTCTCTTATACCACACTGCACACTGAACTTTAGTCACTCTTTTGAATGGAAGGCATTGAAATTGTTGCTAATAATGCAAATATCTTGGAAGGGAACACATTTGCCCTCTGTTTTCAGCATATTCATCAGTCAATATATTTCTTGACTACAGTATGTGGCCTATACATACCTGAATATGAACTAACTTACACAGTTTAAGTTTCAACATATGCGTACCATCCACCCAGTCAAGATAATGATGAATATATTCATCATGCTTAAATGTTTCCTTGTGCCTCTTTATAAACTCCTCTTCTTAGACCTCTTTACCCTCCTGCCCCATTCCTAGGCAACTACTGATCTACTTTCTGTCACTATAGATTATTTTGCATTTCTTTTTTTTCTATTTTATTTATTTATTTATTATTATACTTTATGTTCTAGGGTACATGTATAAAACCTGCAGGTTTGTTACATATGTATACATGTACCACGTTGGTGTGCTGCACCCATTAACTCGTCATTTACATTAGGTATATCTCCTAATGCTATCCCTCCCCCTCCCCCCACCCCACAACAGGCCCTGGAGTGTGATGTTCCCTTTCCTGTGTCCAAGTGATCTCATTGTTCAATTCCCACCTATGAGTGAGAACATGCAGTGTTTGGTTTTCTGTTCTTGCGATAGTTTGCTGAGAATGATGGTTTCCAGCTGCATCCATGTCCCTACAAAGGACATGAACTTATCCTTTTTTGTGGTGGCATAGTATTCCATGGTGTGTATGTGCCACATTTTCTTAATCCAGTCTGTCACTGATGGACATTTGGGTTGATTCCAAGTCTTTGCTATTGTGAATAGTGCCACAACAAACATACATGTGCATGTATCTTTATAACAGCATGATTTATAATCCTTTGGGTATATACCCAGTAATGGGATGGCAATGGTACTTCAAGTTCTAGATCCTTGAGGAATCGCCACACTGTTTTCCACAATGTTTGAACTAGCTTACAGTCCCACCAACAGTGTAAAAGTGTTCCTATTTCTCCACATCCTCTCCAACACCTGTTGTTTCCTGACTTTTTAATGATTGCCATTCTAACTGGTGTGAGATGGTATCTCATTGTGGTTTTGATTTGCATTTCTCTGATGGTGAGTGATGACGAGCATTTTTTCATGTGTCTGTTGGCTGTATAAATGTCTTCTTTTGAGAAGTGTCTGTTCATATCCTTTGCCCACTTTTTAATGGGGTTGTTTGTTTTTTTCTTGTAAATTTGTTTGAGTTCTTTGTAGGTTCTGGATATTAGCCCTTTGTCAGATGAGTAGATTGCAAAAATGTTCTCCCATTCTGTAGGTTGCCTGTTCACTCTGATGGTAGTGTCTTTTACTGTGTAGAAGCTCTTTAGTTTAATTAGATCCTATTTGTCAATTTTGGCTTTTGTTGCCGTTGCTTTTGGCGTTTTAGACGTGAAGTCCTTGCCCATGCCTATGTCCTGAATGGTATTACTACCTAGGTTTTCTTCCAGGGTTTTTATGTTTTTAGGTCTAACATTTAAGTCTGTAATCCATCTTGAATTAATTTTCATATAAGGAGATCCAGATTCAGCTTTCTACTTATGGCTAGTCAATTTTCCCGGCACTACTTATTAAATAGGGAATCCTTTCGCCATTTCTTGTTTTTGTCAGGTTTGTCAAAGATCAGATGGCCGTAGATGTGTGGTATTATTTCTGAGGGCTCTGTTCTGTTCTGTTCCATTGGTCTATATCTCTGTTTTGGTACCAGTACCATGCTGTTTTGGTTACTGTAGCCTTGTAGTGTAATTTGAAGTCAAGTAGAGTGATGCCTCTAGCTTTGTTCTTTTGGTTTAGGATTGTCTTGGCAATGCGGGCTCTTTTTTCCTTCCATATGAACTTTAAAGCAGTTTTTTCCAGTTCTGTGAAGAAACACATTGGTAGCTTAATGGGGATGGCGTTGAATCTATAAATTACCTTGGGCAGTATGCCCATTTTCACAATATTGATTCTTCCTATCCATGAGCATGGTATGTTCTTCCATTTGTTTGTGTCCTCTTTTATTTCACTGAGCAGTGGTTTGTAGTTCTCCTTGAAGAGGTCCTTTACGTCCCTTGTAAGTTGGATTCCTAGGTATTTTATTCCTTTGAAACTATTGTGAATAGGAGTTCATTTATGATTTAACTATCTGTTTGTATGTTATTGTGTATAAGAATGCTAGTGATTTTTGCACATTGATTTTGTATCCTGAGACTTTGCTGAAGTTGCTTATCAGCTTAAGGAGATTTTGGGCTGAGACAGTGGGGTTTTCTAAATATACAATCATGTCATCTGCAAACAGGGACAATTTGACTTCTTCTTTTCCTAACTGAATACCCTTGATTTCTTTCTCTTGCCTGATTGTCCTAGCCAGAACTTCCAACCCTATGTTGAATAGGAGTGGTGAGAGAGGGCATCCCTGTCTTGTGCCAGTTTTCAAAGGGAATGCTTCCAGTTTTTGCCTATTCAGTATGATATTGGCTGTGGGTTTGTCATAAATAGCTCGTATTATTTTGAGATACGTTCCATGAATACCGAATTTATTGAGAATTTTTAGCATGAAGGGCTGTTGAATTTTGTCAAAGGCCTTTTCTGCATCTATGAGATAATCATATGGTTTTTTTCTTTGGTTCTGTTTATATGCTGGATTACGTTTATTGATTTGTGTATGTTGAACCAGCCTTGCATCCCAGGGATGAAGCCCACTTGATCATGGTGGATAAACTTTTTGATGTGCTGCTGGATTCAGTTTGCCAGTATTTTATTGAGGATTTTTGCATCAATGTTCATCGGGGATATTGGTCCAAAATTCTCTTTTTTTGTTGTGTCTCTGCCAGGCTTTGGTATCAGGATGATGTTGGCCTCATAAAATGAGTTAGGGAGGATTCCCTCTTTTTCTATTGATTGGAATAGTTTCAGAAGGAATGGTACCAACTCCTCCTTGTACCTCTGGTAGAATTCGGCTGTGAATCCATCTGGTCCTGGACTTTTTTTGGTTGGTAGGCTATTAATTATTGCCTCAATTTCAGAGCCTGCTATTGGTCTATTCAGGGATTCAACTTCTTCCTCGTTTAGTGTTGGGAGAGTGTAAGTATCCAGGAAGTTATCCATTTCTTCTAGGTTTTCTAGTTTATTTGCATAGAGGTGTTTATAGTGTTCTCTGATGGTAGTTTGTATTTCTGTGGGATCAGTGGTGATATCCCTTTTATCATTTTTTATTGCGTCTATTTGATTCTTCTCTTTTCTTCTTTATTAGTCTTTCTAGCGGTCTATCAATTTTGTTGATCTTTTCAAAAAACCAGCTCCTGGATTCATTGATTTTTTGGAGGGTTTTTGTGTCTCTTTCTCCTTCAGTTCTGCTCTGATCTTAGTTATTTCTTGCCTTCTGCTAGCTTTTGAATGTGTTTGCCATTGCTTCTCTAGTTCTTTTAATTGTGATGCTAGGGTGTCAATTTTAGATCTTTCCAGCTTTCTCTTGTGGGCATTTAGTGCTATAAATTTCCCTCTACACACTGCTTTAAATGTGTCCCAGAGATTCTGGTATGTTGTATCTTTGTTCTCATTCGTTTCAAAGAACATCTTTATTTCTGCCTTCATTTTGTTATGTACCCAGTAGTCATTCAGGAGCAGGTTGTTCAGTTTCCATATAGTTGAGCAGGTTTGATTGATTTTCTTTGTCCTGAGTTCTAGTTTGATTGCACTGTGGTCTGAGAGACAGTTTGTTATAATTTCTGTTCTTTTACATTTGCTGAGAAGTGCTTTACTTCCAACTATGTGGTCAATTTTGGAATAAGTGCGATGTGGTGCTGAGAAGAATGTATATTCTGTTGATTTGGGATGGAGAGTTCTGTGGATGTCTATTAGGTCCGCTTGGTGCACAGTTGAGTTCAATTTCTGGATATCCTTGTTAACTTTCTGTCTTGTTGATCTGTCTAATGTTGACAGTGGGGTGTTAAAGTCTCCTATTATTATTGTATGGGAGTGTAAGTCTCTTTGTAAGTCTCTAAGGACTTGCTTTATGAATCTGGGTGCTCCTGTATTGGGCGCATATATATTTAGGATAGCTAGCTCTTCCTGATGAATTGATCCCTTTACCATTTTGTAATGGCCTTGTCTCTTTTGATCTTTGATGGTTTAAAGTCTGTTTTATCAGAGACTAGGATTGCAACCCCTGCTTTTTATTGTTTTCCATTTTCTTGGCAGATCTTCCTCCATCCCTTTATTTTGGCCTATGTGTGTCTCTGCGTGCGAGATGGGTCTCCTGAATACAGCAAACAGATGGGTCTTGACTCTTTATCTAAGTTGCCAGTCTGTGTCTTTTAATTGGAGCATTTAGTCCATTTACATTTAAGGTTAATAGTGTTATGTGTGAATTTGATCCTGTCATTATGATATTAGCTGGTTATTTTGCTCGTTAGTTGATGCAGTTCCTTCCTAGCATCGATGGATTTTACATTTTGGCATGTTTTTGCAATGGCTGGTACCGGTTGTTCCTTTCCATGTTTAGTGCTTCCTTCAGGAGCTCCTGTAGGGCAGGCCTGGTGGTGACAAAATCTCTAAGCATTTGCTTATCTGTAAAGGATTTTATTTCTCCTTCACTTATGAAACTTAGTTTGGCTGGATATGAAATTCTGGGTTTAAAATTCTTTTCTTTAAGAATGTTGAATATTGGCCCCCACTCTCTTCTGGCTTGTAGAGTTTCTGCCGAGATCTGCTGTTAGTCTGATGGGCTTCCCTTTGTGGGTAACCCGACCTTTCTCTCTGGCTGCCCTTAACATTTTTTCCTTCATTTCAACTTTGGTGAATCTGACAATTATGTGTCTTGGAGTTGCTCTTCTCGAGGAGTATCTTTGTAACATTCTCTGTATTTCCTGAATTTGAATGTTGGCCTGCCTTACTAGATTGGGGAAGTTCTCCTGGATGATGTCCTGCAGAGTGTTTTCCAACTTGGTTCCATTTTCCCTGTCACTTTCAGGCACTCCAATCAGATGTAGATTTGGTCTTTTCACGTAAGCCCTTATTTCTTGGAGACTTTGTTCATTTCTTTTTACTCTTTTTTTCTCTACACTTCTCTTCTCGCTTCATTTCATTCATTTGATCTTCAATCGCTGATACTCTTTCTTCCAGTTGATCGAGTCGGTTACTCAAGCTTGTGCATTTGTCACGTAGTTCTCGTGTTATGGTTTTCACCTCTATCAGTTCTTTTAAGGTCTTCTCTGCATTGATTATTCTAGTTCTCCATTCATCCATCTTTTTTCAAGGTTTTAGTTTCTTTGTGCCCTGGTACGTAGTTCCTCCTTTAGCTCTGAGAAGTTTGATTGACTGAAGCCTTCTTCTGTCAGCTCGTCAAAGTCGTTCTCCGTCCAGCTTTGTTCCGTTGCAGGCGATGAGCTGCGTTCCTTTGGAAGGGGAGATGCCCTTTAATTTTTTGAATTTCCAGCTTTTCTGCAGTGCTTTTTCCCCATTGTGTGGTTTTATCTGCCTTTGGTCTTTGATGATGGTGACGTACTGATGGGGTTTTGGTGTGGGTGTCCTTTCTGTTTGTTAGTTTTCCTTCTAACAGTCAGGACCCTCAGCTGCAGGTCTGTTGGAGTTTGCTTGAGGTGCACTTCAGACCCTGTTTGCCTGGGTATCAGCAGCGGAGGCTGCAGAAGATTGAGTATTGCTGAACAGCAAGTGTTGCTGTCTGATTCTTTCTCTGGAAGCTTCATCTCAGGGTGTACCCAGCCATGTGAGGTGTGATGTGTCAGTCTGCACCTAGTGGGGAATGTCTCCCAGTTAGGCTACTCAGGGGTCAGGGACCCACTTGAGCAGGCAGTCTGTCCATTCTCAGATCTCAACCTCTGTGCTGGGAGAACCACTACTCTCTTCAAAGGTGTCAGACAGGGACTTTTACATCTGCAGAGGTTTCTGCTGCTTTTTGTTTAACTATGCCCTGTCCCCAGAGGTGGAGTCTATAGAGGCAGGCCAGCCTCCTTGAGCTGTGGTGGGCTCCACCCAATTCGAGCTTCCCGATGGCTTTATTTACCTACTTAAGCCACAGCAATGGCGGGTGCCCTTACCCCAGCCTTGCTGCCACCTTGCAGTTAGATCTCAGGCTGCTGTGCTAGCAATGAGGCAGGCTTCGTGGGCATGGGACCCTCTGGGCCAGGTGTGGGATATAACATCCTGGTGTGCCATTTGCTAAGACTCTTGGTAAAGTGCAGTATTAGGGTGGGAGTTACCCGATTTTCCAGGTGCTGTGTGTCTCAATTTCCCTTGGCTAGGAAAAGGAATTCCCTTCCCCCTTGTGCTTCCCAGGCGAGGTGATGCCTCGTCAGGCTTCAGCTCTCGCTGGTTGGGCTGCACCCGTGGACCAGTATCGACTGGCAGACATGCCCCAGTGAGATGAACCTGGTACCTCAGGTGAAAATGCCGAAATCACCCGTCTTCTGTGTTGCTCACACTGGGAGCTGGAGGCTGGAGTTGTTCCTATTCGGCCATCTTGGGCGCCCCCCTCTGCATTATTTATTTGTTTTTTTTTTTTTGAGATAGAGTCTGGTTCTGTCACCCATGCTGGAGTGCAGTGGTACAATTTAAGCTCCGTGCAACCTCTGCCTCCCGGGTTCATGCAATTATCCTGCCTCAGCCTCCTGAGTAGCTGAGATTACAGACATGTGCCACCATGCCTGGCTAATTTTTGTAGTTTTAGTAGAGACGGGGTTTTGCTGTGTTGGCCAGGTTGGTCTTGAACTCCTGACCTCAGGTGATGCACTTGCGTTGGCCTCCCAAAGTGCTGGGATTACAGGCGTGAGCCACCACACCCAGCTCAGTTTGATTATATTTATATTCACCCATGTTGTTACATGTATAAATAGATAATTTCTTTTAATTGCTGAGTAGTATTTCATTGTACAGTTATACCACAATTTGTTTATTCATCCATTCATTTGTTGATGGACATTTGGGTTATTTTGGTTTTTTTTTTTATTTTTTATTTTTTAAAATTTATTTATTATTATTATACTTTAAGTTGTAGGGTACATGTGCATAATGTGCAGGTTTGTTACATATGTATACTTGTGCCATGTTGGTGTGCTGCACCCATCAACTCGTCATTTACATCAGGTATAACTCCCAATGCAATCCCTCCCCCCTCCCCCCTCCCCATGATAGGCCCCGGTGTGTGATGTTCCCCTTCCCGAGTCCAAGTGATCTCATTGTTCAGTTCCCACCTATGAGTGAGAACATGCGGTGTTTGGTTTTCTGTTCTTGTGATAGTTTGCTAAGAATGATGGTTTCCAGCTGCATCCATGTCCCTACAAAGGACACAAACTCATCCTTTTTGATGGCTGCATAGTATTCCATGGTGTATATGTGCCACATTTTCTTAATCCAATCTGTCACTGATGGACATTTGGGTTGATTCCAAGTCTTTGCTATTGTGAATAGTGCTGCAATCAACATCCGTGCATGTGTCTTTATAGCAGCATAATTTATAATCCTTTGGGTATATACCCAGTAATGGGATGGCTGGGTCATATGGTACATCTAGTTCTAGATCCTTGAGGAATCGCCATACTGTTTTCCATAATGGTTGAACTAGTTTACAATCCCACCAACAGTGTAAAAGTGTTCCTATTTCTCCACATCCTCTGCAACACCTGTTGTTTCCTGACTTTTGAATGATCGCCATTCTAACTGGTGTGAGATGGTATCTCATTGTGGTTTTGATTTGCATTTCTCTGATGGCCAGTGATGATGAGCATTTTTTCATGTGTCTGTTGGCTGTATGAATGTCTTCTTTTGAGAAATGTCTGTTCATATCCTTTGCCCACTTTTTGATGGGGTTGTTTGTTTTTTTCTTGTAAATTTGTTTGAGTTCTTTGTAGGTTCTGGATATTAGCCCTTTGTCAGATGAGTAGATTGCAAAAATGTTCTCCCATTCTGTAGGTTGCCTGTTCACTCTGATGGTAGTTTCTTTTGCTGTGCAGAAGCTCTTTAGTTTAATGAGATCCAATTTGTCAATTTTGGCTTTTGCTGCTGTTGCTTTTGGTGTTTTAGACATGAAGTCTTTGCCCATGCCTATGTCCTGAATGGTACTACCTAGGTTTTCCTCTAGGATTTTTATGGTATTAGGTCTAACATTTAAGTCTCTAATCCATCTTGAATTAATTTTCGTATAAGGAGTAAGGAAAGGATCCAGTTTCAGCTTTCTACTTATGGCTAGCCAATTTTCCCAGCACCATTTATTAAATAGGGAATCCTTTCCCCATTTCTTGTTTCTCTCAGGTTTGTCAAAGATCAGATGGCTGTAGATGTGTGGTATTATTTCTGAGGACTCTGTTCTGTTCCATTGGTCTATATCTCTGTTTTGGTACCAGTACCATGCTGTTTTGGTTACTGTAGCCTTGTAGTATAGTTTGAAGTCAGGTAGCGTGATGCCTCCAGCTTTGTTCTTTTGACTTAGGATTGTCTTGGAGATGCGGGCTCTTTTTTGGTTCCATATGAACTTTAAAGCAGTTTTTTCCAGTTCTGTGAAGAAACACATTGGTAGCTTGATGGGGATGGCATTGAATCTATAAATTACCTTGGGCAGTATGGCCATTTTCACGATATTGATTCTTCCTATCCATGAGCATGGTATGTTCTTCCATTTGTTTGTGTCCTCTTTTATTTCACTGAGCAGTGGTTTGTAGTTGTCCTTGAAGAGGTCCTTTACATCCCTTGTAAGTTGGATTCCTAGGTATTTTATTCTCTTTGAAGCAATTGTGAATGGAAGTTCATTCCTGATTTGGCTCTCTGTTTGTCTGTTACTGGTGTATAAGAATGCTTGTGATTTTTGCACATTAATTTTGTATCCTGAGACTTTGCTGAAGTTGCTTATCAGCTTAAGGAGATTTTGGGCTGAGACAATGGGGTTTTCTAAATATACAATCATGTCATCTGCAAACAGGGACAATTTGACTTCTTCTTTTCCTAACTGAATACCCTTGATTTCTTTCTCTTGCCTAATTGCCCTAGCCAGAACTTCCAACACTATGTTGAATAGGAGTGGTGAGAGAGGGCATCCCTGTCTTGTGCCAGTTTTCAAAGGGAATTTTTCCAGTTTTTGCCCATTCAGTATGATATTGGCTGTGGGTTTGTCATAAATAGCTCTTATTATTTTGAGATACGTTCCATCAATACCGAATTTATTGAGCGTTTTTAGCATGAAGGGCTGTTGAGTTTTGTCAAAAGCCTTTTCTGCATCTATGAGATAATCATGTGGTTCTTGTCTTTGGTTCTGTTTATATGCTGGATTATGTTTATTGATTTGTGAATGTTGAACCAGCCTTGCATCCCAGGGATGAAGCCCACTTGATCATGGTGGATAAGCTTTTTGATGTGTTGCTGAATCCAGTTTGCCAGTATTTTATTGAGGATTTTTGCATCGATGTTCATCAGGGATATTGGTCTAAAATTCTCTTTTTTTGTTGTGTCTCTGCCAGGCTTTGGTATCAGGATGATGTTGGCCTCATAAAATGAGTTAGGGAGGATTCCCTCTTTTTCTATTGATTGGAATAGTTTCAGAAGGAATGGTACCAACTCCTCCTTGTACATCTGGTAGAATTCAGCTGTGAATCCATCTGGTCCTGGACTTTTTTTGGTTGGTAGGCTATTAATTATTGCCTCAATTTCAGAGCCTGCTATTGGTCTATTCAGGGATTCAACTTCTTCCTCGTTTAGTCTTGGGAGAGTGTAAGTGTCCAGGAAATTATCCATTTCTTCTAGATTTTCCAGTTTATTTGCGTAGAGGTGTTTATAGTATTCTCTGATGGTAGTTTGTATTTCTGTGGGGTCGGTGGTGATATCCCCTTTATCATTTTTAATTGCGTCAATTTGATTCTTCTCTCTTTTCTTCTTTATTAGTCTTGCTAGTGGTCTGACAATTTTGTTGATCTTTTCAAAAAACCAACTCCTGGATTCATTGAGTTTTTGGAGGGTTTTTTGTGTCTCTATCTCCTTCAGTTTTGCTCTGATCTTAGTTATTTCTTGCCTTCTGCTAGCTTTCGAATGTGTTTGCTCTAGCTTCTCTAGTTCTTTCAATTGCGATGTTAGAGTGTCAATTTTAGATCTTTCCTGCTTTCTCTTGTGGGTATTTAGTGCTATAAATTTCCCTCTACACACTGCTTTAAATGTGTCCCAGAGATTCTGGTATGTTGTATCTTTGTTCTCATTCGTTTCAAAGAACATCTTTATTTCTGCCTTCATTTCGTTATGTACCCAGTAGTCATTCAGGAGCAGGTTGTTCAGTTTCCATGTAGTTGAGCGGTTTTGATTGAGTTTCTTAGTCCTGAGTTCTAGTTTGATTGCACTGTGGTGTGAGAGACAGTTTGTTATAATTTCTGTTCTTGTACATTTGCTGAGGAGTGCTTTACTTCCAATTACGTGGTCAATTTTGGAGTAAGTACGATGTGGTGCTGAGAAGAATATATATTCTGTTGATTTGGGGTGGAGAGTTCTATAGATGTCTATTAGGTCTGCTTGCTGCAGAGATGAGTTCAATTCCTGGATATCCTTGTTAACTTTCTGTCTCGTTGATCTGTCTAATGTTGACAGTGGAGTGTTGAAGTCTCCCATTATTATTGTATGGGAGTGTAAGTCTCTTTGTAAGTCTCTAAGGACTTGCTTTATGAATCTGGGTGCTCCTGTATTGGGTGCATATATATTTAGGATAGTTAGCTCTTCCTGTTGAATTGATCCCTTTACCATTATGTAATGGCCTTCTTTGTCTCTGTTGATCTTTGATGGTTTAAAGTCTGTTTTATCAGAGACTAGGATTGCAACGCCTGCTTTTTTTTGTTCTCCATTTGCTTGGTAAATCTTCCTCCATCCCTTTATTTTGAGCCTATGTATGTCTCTGCGTGTGAGATGGGTCTCCTGAATACAGCAGACTGATGGGTCTTGAGTCTTTATCCAGTTTGCCAGTCTGTGTCTTTTAATTGGAGCATTTAGTCCATTTACATTTAAGGTTAAGATTGTTATGTGTGAACTTGATCCTGCCATTATGATATTAACTGGTTATTTTGCTCGTTAGTTGATGCAGTTTCTTCCTAGCCTCGATGGTCTGTACATGTTGGCATGTTTTTGCAATGGCTGGTACTGGTTGTTCCTTTCCATGTTTAGTGCTTCCTTCAGGGTCTCTTGTAAGGCAGGCCTAGTGGTGACAAAATCTCTAAGCATTTGCTTATCTGTAAAGGATTTTATTTCTCCTTCACTTATGAAACTTAGTTTGGCTGGATATGAAATTCTGGGTTTAAAATTCTTTTCTTTAAGAATGCTGAATATTGGCCCCCACTCTCTGCTGGCTTGGAGAGTTTCTGCCGAGAGATCTGCTGTTAGTCTGATGGGCTTCCCTTTGTGGGTAACCCGACCTTTCTCTCTGGCTGCCCTTAAGATTTTTTCCTTCATTTCAACTTTGGTGAATCTGGCAATTATGTGTCTTGGAGTTGCTCTTCTCGAGGAGTATCTTTGTGGCGTTCTCTGTATTTCCTGGATCTGAATGTTGGCCTGCCCTACTAGGTTGGGGAAGTTCTCCTGGATGATATCCTGAAGAGTGTTTTCCAACTTGGTTCCATTTTCCCCCTCACTTTCAGGCACCCCAATCAGACGTAGATTTCGTCTTTTTACATAATCCCATACTTCTTGCAGGCTTTGTTCATTTCTTTTTCTTCTTTTTTCTTTTGGTTTCTCTTCTCGCTTCATTTCATTCATTTGATCCTCAATCACTGATACTCTTTCTTCCAGTTGATCGAGTCGGTTACTGAAGCTTGTGCATTTGTCACGTATTTCTCGTGTCATGGTTTTCATCTCTTTCATTTCGTTTATGACCTTCTCTGCATTAATTACTCTAGCCATCAATTCTTCCACTTTTTTTTCAAGATTTTTAGTTTCTTTGCGCTGGGTACGTAATTCCTCCTTTAGCTCTGAGAAATTTGATGGACTGAAGCCTTCTTCTCTCATCTCGTCAAAGTCATTCTCCGTCCAGCTTTGATCCGTTGCTGGCGATGAGCTGCGCTCCTTTGCCGGGGGAGATGCGCTCTTATTTTTTGAATTTCCAGCTTTTCTGCCCTGCTTTTTCCCCATCTTTGTGGTTTTATCTGCCTCTGGTCTTTGATGATGGTGATGTACTGATGGGGTTTTGGTGTAGGTGTCCTTCCTGTTTGATAGTTTTCCTTCTAACAGTCAGGACCCTCAGCTGTAGGTCTGTTGGAGATTGCTTGAGGTCCACTCCAGACCCTGTTTGCCTGGGTATCAGCAGCAGAGGCTGCAGAAGATAGAATATTTCTGAACAGCGAGTGTACCTGTCTGATTCTTGCTTTGGAAGCTTCCTCTCAGGGGTGTACTCCACCCTGTGAGGTGTAGGGTGTCAGACTGCCCCTGGTTGGGGATGTCTCCCAGTTAGGCTACTCAGGGGTCAGGGACCCACTTGAGCAGGGAGTCTGTCCCTTCTCAGATCTCAACCTCCGTGTTGGGAGATCCACTGCTCTCTTCAAAGCTGTCAGACAGAGTCGTTTGCATCTGCAGAGGTTTCGTTTGTTATTGTTTACTGTGCCCTGTCCCCAGAGGTGGAGTCTACAGAGACAGGCAGGTTTCCTTGAGCTGCTGTGAGCTCCACCCAGTTCGAGCTTCCCAGCAGCTTTGTTTACCTACTTAAGCCTCAGCAATGGCAGGCGCCCCTCCCCCAGCCTCGCTGCTGCCTTGCTGGTAGATCACAGACTGCTGTGCTAGCAATGAGGGAGGCTCCGTGGGTGTGGGACCCTCCCGGCCAGGTGTGGGATATGATCTCCTGGTGTGCCTGTTTGCTTAAAGCGCAGTATTGGGGTGGGAGTTACCCGATTTTCCAGGTGTTGTGTGTCTCAGTTCCCCTGGCTAGGAAAAGGGATTCCCTTCCCCCTTGCGCTTCCCAGGTGAGGCAATGCCTCGCCCTGCTTCAGCTCTCGCTGGTCGGGCTGCAGCAGCTGACCAGCACCGATCGTCCGGCACTCCCCAGTGAGATGAACCCAGTACCTCAGTTGAAAATGCAGAGATCACCGGTCTTCTGTGTCGCTCGCGCTGGGAGTTGGAGACTGGAGCTGTTCCTATTCGGCCATCTTGCTCTGCCCCCTATTTTGGGTTTAAACCATTACAAATAAAGCTCCTGTGTACAAGTTTCTGTATCAACATATTTTTGTTTATCTTGTGTAAATAAGAATTTTTTTTTCTTTTGAGACAGGATCTTACTCTGTTGCTCTGGCTAAAGTGCGGTGGCATGATCACAGGACACTGCAGCCTCAACCTCCCCAGGCTCAGATGATCCTCCCACCTCAGCCTCCCAAGTAGCTAGGACCATAAGCAAACACCACCATGTCTGGCTAATTTTTGTATTTTTTGTAGAGGCGGAATTTTGCCATGTTACTCAGGCTGATCTCAAACTCCTGAACTCAAGTGATCTGCCTACCTCGGCCTCGCAAAGTGCTGGGATTACTGGTGTGAGCCACCGTGCCTGGCCTATCTTGTGTAAATATCATTTTTAAGAAACTGCCAAACTGATGTCAAAAGTGGTTGTATCATTTTACATTCCCAATAGCAGTGTATGAGAGTTCCAGTTGCTCTATATGCTTGCCGACAGTAGGTATTGTTATTTTTTAAAAAAGTTTAGAGATTTTAGTGTGTGAATAGTGGTATATAATTTTTGTTTTAATTTGTTAATATATCTCCGTAATGTTTAGCATCTTTTCATGTGTTTATTGGCCATTGTCTATCTACTTTGGTGTGAGGTGGTAGTTCAAATATTTTGCTCATTTTTAAACATAGTTGCTTTTTATATTTTTTGAGTTTTCATCATTTTTTTATATGCAAGTTCTTGATCAGATGTATCAATTTTCTGTTGATGCATGGACTTAACAGCTTTAAACAACACTCATTTATTTGTACAGAGTTCTGCAGGTCAGGAGTATGGGACAGCATGGCTCAGTTCTCTTCTCAGTCTCAGAATGCTGAAGTGAAGGTTATGGTTAGGCTAAGTTCTTGTCTCGAGGCTTTGGGGAATAATTTGCTTCCAAGCTCATTATTGTTATTGGTGCGGAATTGAGTTCTTGTGGTTGTAGAACTGAGGTCCCCATTTCCTGGTTGGCTGTCAGCTAAGGGTCACTCTCAGGTCTTAGAGGGTGCTCACATTTCATTGCTATGCAGCTCACTCCATTTTCCAGCAGCATTTGTTAAAAAGACTACCCCTTTACCCTTGAATAGCTTTTGAAGATTGTAAAAATTACATATATATGTGGGTACATTTCTAAATTTTTTATTCTGTTTCATTGATTTATTTGTCTGTACTTATGTTGATACTAATATGTTTAGGTTACAGTAGCTTTATGAGTCTTGAATTTAAATAGTGGGAGCCCTCCAATATTATTACTTTTTGAAGTTTCTTTAGACTATTCTAGGTGGTATGTATGTATGTCCATATGAATTTTAGACTCGGCTTGTTTATGTCTAAAAAACAGGCCTGCCAAGATTTTGATTGGGATACTGTTGAATAGATCAAATCAGGGAGAATGGACATCTTAACATTATTGAGTTTTCTTTCCATGAATGTGGTATGTTTCCCTCATTTATTTAGGTCTTCGTGATTTCTTTCATCTGTGTTTTGTTTTTTTCAGCATACAGATCCTGCACATGTTTTGTCACCTATATCCGTGATCATTTAATATTTTGATGCTATTGTAAATGGTATTGCTTTTAAATTTCATTTTCCAATTGTTGCCAGTAAATAGACATATAATTGTTTTTTGTATATTAATCTTGTATCCTTTAACTTTGCTAAATTCACTTATTCATTGTAGTTGTTTTAGTTTCCATAGGATTTTCTGTACTGACAATCATCATTCTCAAATAAAGACAATTTTACTTATCTTTTATTTTCCAATTTGGATGTCTTTTATCTTTCTTGCCTTATTATAAAGAGTAGGACCTGCAGTACACTGTTGAATAGAATGGAGATTTTTTTTTTTTTTAACTTTTAAATTCAGAGGTACAAGTGCAGGCTTGTTACATAGGTTAACTTGTGTCATGGGGTTTTGGTGCACAGATTATTTCATCACCCAGGTGTTAAGCCTAGTACCCATCAGTTGTTTTTCTTGATCCTCTCCCTCATGCCACCCTCCACCCTCCACCCTCCAAAAGGCTTCAATGTGTGTTGTTCCCCTCTATGTGTCCTATTTAGGACACCTCTATGTGTCCTAAATGATGAAACATTTAGCTCCCACTTATAAGTGAGAACATGCAGTATTTGGTTTTCTGTTCCTGTGTTAGTTTGCTAAGGATAGTGGCCTCCAACTCCATTCATGTCCCTGCAAAGGACATGATCTCATTCTTTTTTATGGCTGCATGGCAAGAATGGAAATTCTTGCCTTGATTCTGACTTTAGGGTGAAAGCATTTAGTTTTTCACCATTAATTATAATGTTAAATTTAGACACTTCCATAGGTGGTTTTTTAATGAAGTTAAATAAATTTCTTTGTATTTGTAGTATCAATGTAATTTAAAAAAATTAGGATAGATGTTACATTTTATCAAATTCCTTTTCTGCCTCTGTTGATGTGATCATATGTTTAAAAAGTATTGTTACTATGGTAAATTGCATTGATTGAATTTCAAATATGAAATCAATCTTTCATTCCTTGGATAAACCCTGTTTGATTATGATGTATCAACCCTTTTTATATTGTTAATTCTATTTGGTAAAGTTTTGTATAGATGTTTGCATCTATGTTCGTGAGAGATAGTGGTCTTTGACTTTTTTCTTATAATATCTTTTTCTGTTTTGGGTATCAGAATAATGCTGGCTTCTCAGAAAAAGGTGGGAAATAGTCCTTTAATTTTCTGCAAGAGTTTGGGTAGAATTGACACTATTCCTTTCTTTAATGTTTGGTAGAACATTTTGTATGACTTCTTGCACTGTGATTGTTTTGGTAGAATTCACGAGTGAAATCATCTAGGAATGGTGTTCTCTTTGTGAGAAAATTTTTAATGATAAATTAAATTTTGTTAATATACATAGAACTGTTTACATCAATACCAAGGCTAGGGTGAGACAAGGGGGCACTCATTGCCAGGGCCATGCAAATCCCAAAGAGGACTCAGCTCAAAGCTGTCAGGACATTGGTATTCTCAGCAACTGGGAAATGAATGTCATAATCCTCACGGGTGGATCTGGGAGGCAACATAGCATCCACTACACTGTTCAGTATACTCTAATTCATTTTATAACATTGATATGGAGAAGATCTGCTATTAAAATTCAAAACAGGCATTGGTTCAGTGGTTAGAATATTATGCTTTGTTGTTTACAGACATTATTAATTTCTTCTATTTACTTTAAAAATGCCAGCATGTATTTTGCAGGAGTGATTTTAGGGTGAATCCAACTGTCAATTACAGTCAAGATTCTAGCCACCAGAATAGTCAAAGCTGGGATACAACAATCGTCTCTTTCTAACTGAAAATTACTGCAATCCAAATATTAGCAGAACTTAAAATACTATCAGAGCCTTGAGATGATGGAATATAGGGCAGAACCATTTGCATTGGATTGGGACCAAGGTCCTGATATTTCCAGGGTATATAGTTTTGGGTGGGGAGATGAGTCAAAAAGAGGGAATAGAGCTCGCTGGAAATAATCGAAATAATCAAAACTGCCTTTGTACCATTTTTTGGGACCCGCCCTGCTGTGAGCTCGTGGATGTAGTTTTTAGGCAATGGACTATTTTCCCTACAACTTGCAAAAATGATAATGACTTTCATTTTCATCTCATGATCCAAAGAGAAGCAGAAAAAAAAACCACTATCGCATATTACAGTGCTAAATTTGCAAGTGATAGAGAACATGCTGAGGAGACATCCTTTAGAAGCTTACATATATTCATGCCTGTGAGTAACAGGGGCAATATATATATGCATTATTTTAATTTCAATAAAAACAAAAGCAAGTCAAAGTAGATTTGTTTAAGGGTAAATTCAGACATGATGTAGTATATAATGAAAAGTTTAAAGTTTTAAGTAATTCCAGTTCCTCCTTGATATGCCCTGAGCTAACAGGTCTTAAATGACAGCCCTAAAGTAATCCTTTCTCTCTTTGTTCTAATCTTATATGGATTCGTGGCGCTATGGCTGGGCTGATGCAGTTTCTTCTTACATGAAGGCGCAGCTGTATGTCATGTGTTCTTTCTAGGCAGGAAAGGTCTCTGGAGTCCTTGATACAGTGCTCAGCATTGAGTCAGCCTTGTCATCAACTTCCTAATGGATTCCTCCCATCACTAAGTGCCTTGATATAGTTGTGCTCTTGTCTTGTGCTTGCTTGTCCCTTGGGCACTGGAAGCCTATGATTTGATTCCAAGCCCGGTGATAGGATTCTTGCTAGGGTCTGCTTCACTTCTATGCACTGCCCTGCCTGCTACTCCGTCACACCTCAGTCATTGCTGGATTCCTCTGTTGGCAATTGCTTATAGCCCAATTGTTCCTCTGCCAATGTTATGCTGATTCTTCCCCTGCTGTCACCTACAGCATGATATTGGCACCAGTGACAGGCTCTGTAGATTCGAATGTGCCACTAACTTGTTGTTTGACTCTTGGCAAATTAATAAACTTACTTTTTAAAACCAAATTTCTATCTCATATCTAAAATGGTACCTGGTAGGAGAGAGGCAGAGCAAAATGGCAAATAGAAGCCTCTACTGATTGTCCTCCATGCAGGAAGGCCAAATTTAACAACTATCTATATTAAAAAGCACCTTCGTAAGAACTAAAATTCAGGTGACATAATACATGGTTTTAACTTTGTATTCCTGTAACAGGCACTGAAAATGGTAGGAAAGACAGTCTTGAATTGCCAACGCCACTCATTCTCTTTATTTCAGCAGTGACTTTGCAGTGAGGTGAATCTGTGCACTTGGGGGAAAGAGTGCAGTGATCATTGGACTTTGCATTGGAACTCAGTGCTGCCCTGTCACAGTGGAAAGCAACACCAAAGCAACACCAGGCAGAACACAGCTGATGCCTATAGCGGGAGCATTTAGACAAGCCCTAATCAGAGGGGAATCATTCATCCAGACCATGGGAACTCAAGTTCCCATAAGCCTCATCACGTTGGGCTAAAGTGCTTTGGAGTTCTAAATAAACTTGAAAGGTAATCTAGGCCACAAGTACTGCACCTCCTAGGTATGTCTTAGTGCTGTGCTGGGCTCAGAGCCAGTCAACTTCTGGGGGCACGTGACCTAGTGAGACACCAACTGGGGTGACCAAAGGGAGTCCCTGTGCCACCCCTCCCCCAACCACAGGCAGTACATCTCCTAGCTCCTGAAGAGACTCCTTCCCTCTGTTTGAGGAGAGGAGAGCAAAGAGTAAAGAGGGCTTTGTCTTGCAACTTGGATACCAGCTCAGCCACAGTAGGACAGAGCACTGAGCAGAGGTGAAAGGCCTGCATCCCGGCCCTAGCTCCTGGACTACATGTCCAATCACACCCTGGGCCAGAAGTAATCCCACTATCTTGAATGGAAGGACCCAGTCCTGGTAGGATTCATCATCTGCTGTATAAAGAGCCCTTTAGCTCTGAGTAATCAGCAACATTTGCCAGGTAGTAGATGGTGACACTCTGAGATGTGACAGCTTCAGATGTGGCCAAGCACATTTGCAGCTGTGGCAGCTATATGAGGAGAGGCTTTTTCTGTTTGAGACAAGCAGAGGGAACAGTAAAGGGGACTTTGTCTTGCAGTTTAGGTATCAGCTCAGCCAAAGTGGCTCTAGGCGTTCCCGATTCCAGGCCTTGTCTCTTGGACGGCATTTCTGGACCTGTCCTGGGCCACAGGGGAGCCCACTTCCCCGAAGGGTGAGATCCGGGCCTGGCAGAATTCACCACAATTTGACTGAAGAGCCCTTGGGCCTTAAGTGAACATTGGTGATTCCCTGGCAGTACTCTTTGTGGACCTGTGGTGATGGTACACATCGGGAGAGACTCCTCTGCTTCTGGGAAAGGGAGGGAAGAGTGGGAAGGACTCTGTCCTGTGGTTTGGGTGCCATCTCAGCTGCAGTATAATAAAGCACCAAGTAGATTTCTGAGGTTTCTGACTTTAGGCCTTGGCTCCAGGATGGCATCTCTGGACCCGATGGGGTCCAGAGGAATTTGTGGCCCTGAAGGGAAGGACACAAGCCACGCTGTCCTCACCATCTGCTGATTTTAGACCCATTAGGGCATCGAGTGAACATAGATGGTAGCCTGGTGGTAGTTACAGCAGGCCTTGGGTGAAACCCAGTGCTATGCTGCCTTCAGGTCTGATCCAGAGCATTCCCAGTGATGGTGGCCACAGAGGGGTTTGTTTGGGAGAAAGTAAGGACAGAGAAGAAGAGTTGCTGCCTGGAAATCTAGAGAATTCCTCTGGATCTTATCCAAGATGACCAAAATTGTAGGTACCTCTATAAGTATGCAAGAGCCACAGCATACTAATGCAGATATGGCTGCATTTACCAAAAACATAGATCACAACACCCAGTCTCTTCAAATATCTGGAAAGCCTTCCCAAACAGGCCCAGACTGTGAAGGCTTTAATGAATACCCAGCTCTCAATGCCAGGACACTGACAGATTTCTACAAGCATCAAGATCATCCAGGAAAACATGACTTCACCAAACAAACTATATAAGTCACCAGGAATGAATCCCAGAGAGACAGATATGTGACCTTTTAAACAGAGAATTCAAAATAGTTGTTTTGAGGAAACTCAGTGAAATTCAAGATAACACAGAGAAGAAATTTATAATTCTATCATATAAACTTAACTAAGAGATTGAAAAACTAAAAGTAATCAAGCAAAAAATCTGGAGTTGAAAAATTTAATTGACCTACTTAAGTATGCATCAGAGTCTATTAGTTGATCAAGCAGAAGAAAGAATTAGTGAACTTGAAGACAGTCTGTTAAAAAATACACAGTCAGAGGAGGCAAAATGAAAAAGAATAAAAACAATGAAGCATGCCTACAAGATCTAGAAAATAGTTTCAAAAGGGCAAATCTAAGTGTTATTGGCCTTTAAGAGGAAGTAGAGTGAGAGATAGAGGTAAGAAAATTTATTCAAAGGGATAATAATAGTTACTTCCCCAAACCTAGAAAAAGATATAAGTATTCAAGTCTAAGGTCATAGAACACCAAGCAGATTTAACCCAAAGAAGACTACATCAAGGCATTTAGTAGTTGAACTCCCAAAGAACAAGGATAAAGAAAGGATCCTAAAAGCAGCAAGAGAAGAGAAGCGAATAACATACAATGGAGCTCCAATATGTCTGGCATACGTTTTCAGTGGAAGCCTTACAGGCCAAGAGACAGTGGCATGACATTTTTGAAGTGCTGAAGGAAAAGAACTTTTAACTTAGAATAGTACATCTGGTGAAAATATCATTCAAACATGAAGGAGAAATAAAGACTTTACCAGACAAATAAAAGCTGTGGGATTTAATCACACCAGACCTGTCCTGGTGTGCTAAAGAGCTAAAGAGACTAGTTTAATCAGAAGAAAAGGACATTAATGAGCAATAAGACATCATCTGAAGGTATAAAACTCACTCATAATAGTAAGTACACAGGAAAACACAGCATATAATAACACTGTATTTATGCTTTGTAAACTAATCTTATCCTAACTAGAAAGACTAAATGATGAACCAATCAAAAATAATAACTACAACAATATTCCAAGACACAGTACATTCAAAAAATGAACAGAAATGACAAAAAATTAAAAAGGAGGATGAAGTTAATGTGTTAAAGTGAAGTTAAAGAGTTTTTATTAGTTCTCACATTGCTTGTTTGTTTATGCAATCAGTGTAAAGTTTTCATCAGTTTAAAAGAATAGGTTAAAAGATAGTATTTGCAAACTTCCTGATAACTTCAAATAAAAAAAACAACAACATACAATGGATAAACAAAAATAAAAAGCAAGAAGTTAAAACATACCACCAGAGAAAACCACCTTTACTAAAAGGAAGACAGGAAGGATGGAAAGAGGGAAGAGAAGAGCACAAAACAACCAGAAAACAAATAACAAAATGGCAGGAGTAAGTTGCCTTACTTATCAATAATATTGATGGTAAATGGACTAATCTCTCCAATCAAAAGACATAGAGCGGGTGAATGGATAAAAAAGATGAAAACCCATGATTGGTTGCCTATAGGAAACACACTTCACCTATAAAGACACACATAGACAAACAATAAAGGGGTGGAAAAAGATATTGCGTGTCAATGGGAACCATAAAAAAGCAGCAGTAGAGGTCGGGCGTGGTGGCTCACACCTGTAATCCCAGCACACTGGGAGGCTGAGGCGGGCGGATTACGAGGTCAGGAGATCGAGATCATCCTGGCTAACACAGTGAAACCCCGTCTCTACTAAAAATACAAAAAATTAGCCAGGCGTGGCAGCGGGCGCCTGTAGTCCCAGCTACTCGGGAGGCTGAGGCAGGAGAATGGCGTGAACCTGGGAGGCAGAGCTTGCAGTGAGCCAAAATTGCGCCCCTGCACTCCAGCCTGGGGGACAGAGTGCGACTCCGTCTCAAAAAAAAAAAAAAAGCAGTAGATGTACTTATATAAGACAAAATAGATTTGAAGACAAAAACTATAAAAAGAAACAAAGAAGTCATTATATAATGACAAGTCAATTTCAGCAAGAGGATATAAGAATTGTAAATATACATGCATCCATTACTGGAGCATCCATATAAAGCAAATATGATTCAAGCTAGAGAGAGAGAGATTCCAAAACAATAATAGCTGAAGACCTACACATCACCCTTTCAGCACTGGACAGATCTGCCAGACAGAAAATCAGCAAAGAAACACCAGACTTAATCTGCACTACAGACCAAATGGGGGATCTCATAGATATTTACAGAACATTTCATCCAACGGCTGCAGAATACACATTCTCCTCAGCACGTTAGGCTACAAAACAAGTCTTAAAACATTAAAGAAATCACCTGATATTATAGCAAGTATCTTCTCTGATCACAATGGAATAAAACTAGAAATCAAAAACGACGAATTTTGGAAACTGTAAGAACACATGGAAATTAAATAAGATATTCCTTAATGGCCAATAGGTCAATAAAGGGATTAAGAAGGAAATTTAAAAATTTCTTGAAACAAATGCTAATGGAAACAATATACCAAAAGTTACGGGATACAGCTAAAGTAGTACTAAGAGGGAAATTTAAAGTTATAGGTGCCTATATCAAAAAAGAAGAACTTCAAATAAACATCTTTGAGATGTGTCTTAAAGAACTAAAAATGCAAGAGCAAACCAAAACCAAAATTAGTAGAAGAAAATAAATAAAAATCAATGCAGAGGTCGGGCACGGTGGCTCACGCCTGTAATCCTAGCATTTTGGGAGGCCAAGGCGGGCAGATCACAAGGTCAAGAGATCAAGACCATCCCGGCCAACATGGTGAAACCTTGTCTCTACTAAAATACAAAAATTAGCTGGGCATGGTGGCACGTGCCTGTATTCCCAGCTACTTGGGAGGCTAAGGCAGGAGAATTGCTTGAACCCAGGAGGCAGAGGTTGCAGTGAGCCGAGATCACACCACTGCACTCCAGCCTGGTGACAGAGCAAGGCTTCATCTCAAAAAAAAAAAAAATGCAGAAATAAATAATAATACATATGTAATAAATTATAATAATCAGAGAGAAATAAATTAAATGAAAGTGAAAATAGAAAAGATCAATGAATCAAAAAGTCAGGGTTTTGAAAAACTAAACAAAATTGACAAACCTTTAGGCAAGAAAAAGAGAAGACCCCTATGAATAAAATCAGACATGAAAATGGAGACATTACACCAATATCGCAGACGTTCCAAGGATCATTGGAAGCAACTATGAGCAACTATATGTAATAAATTGGAAAACATAGAAGTAATGAATAAATTCCTAGACACATACTGTCTACCAAGATTGAACCATGAAAAAATCCAAAACATTAACAGACCAATGACAAGTAATCAGTCTCCTGGCTAAGAAGAGCCTGGGACCTGATGGCTTCACCATGGAATTCTACCAAACATTTAAAGAAGAACTACTACCAGTCCTACTCAAGCTAATGTGAAAAATGGAGGAATACGGAATACTTCTAAACTTATTCTATGAGGCCAGTGTTATCCTGATACTAAGACCAGACAAAGACACATGAAGCAAAGAAAACTACAGGCTGATATCTTTGATCGACATTGACATAAACATTCCAACAAAAATACTAGCAAGCGTAATTCAACAACACATTAGAAAGATCATTCATTGTGACCAACTGGGATATATCCCCACAATGTAAGAATGGTTTAACATATGCAAATCAATCAATGTGATACATCATATCAACAGAATGAAGGATACAAACCATATGATCATTTCAATTGATGCTGAAAAAGCACTTGATAAAATTCCACATCCTTCATGATTAAAACCATCAAAAAACTGGGGATAGAAGGAACATACCTCAACATAATAAAAACTGTATACAGCAGTCCCGCAGCTAGTATCATACTGAATGGGGAAAAACTGAAATCCCTTCCGCTATGATCTGGAACATGACAAGGATGCCCACTGTCACTACTGATATCGAACATAGTACTGGAAGTCCTAGCTAGAACAATCAGACAAGAGAATGATATAAAGGGCATCCAAATTGGAAAGAAAGAAGTCAAATTATCTTTATTTTCACATGATATGATCTTATATTTAGAAAAAACTAAAGACTCGACCAAAAAATGTTTCAAACTGAAACATATTCAGTGAAGTTGTAGGATACAAGATCAACATACAAAAATCATTAGTATTTCCATATCCAAAAAGCACACAATCTGAAAAAAAAATCAAGATAGTAATCTTATTTATGATGGCCACACATAATAAATAGCCAGAAATTAATGGTAGCCAAAGAAGTGAACATTTCTATAATGAAAACTACTAAAACACTAATGAAAGAAATTGAAGCGGACACCAAAAAATGGAAAAATATTTCATGTTCATGAATTGGAAGAATCAATGTTATTAAAATGTTTGTAATACCCAAAACAATCTACAGATTCAATACAATCACCATGAAATATCAATGACATTCTTCACAGAAATAGAAACAAACAATCCTTTGTGGAATCACCAAAGACCCAGAATAGCCAAAGCTATCCTATGCAAAATGAACAAATCTGGAGGTATCACGTTTCCTGACTTCAAATTATACTACAGAGTTATAGTAATCAAAACAGCATGGTACTGGCATAAAAACAGACCCACAGAGCAGTGGAACAGAATAGAGAACCCAGAAGCAAATCCACACACCTACGATGAGCTCATTTTTGACAAAGGTGTCAAGAACATACATTGGGGAAAGAACAGTCTCTTTAATAAATGTCTTGGAATACTGAATATCCATATTCAGATGAATGAAACTACATCCCTATCTCTTGCCAGATTTATAAGTCAAATAAAAATAGATTAAAATCTTTAAGACATCAAAATATGAAATTACTACAAGAAATTTTGGGGAATATCTCCAGGACATTAGTCTGGGCAAAAATTTCCCGAGTAATACCCAACAAGTACAGGCAACCAAAGCCAAAAATGGACAAATGGGATAACATCAACTTAAAATACTTTTGCACAGCAAAGGAAACAATCAACAAAGTGAAGAGACAACCCACAGAATGGTAGAAAATATTTGCAAATGAACCATATGACAAAGGATTAATAACTAGAATATATAAGGAGCTCAAACAACTGTATAGGAAAATACCTAATAATATGATTTAAAAATGGGCAAAACATCTGAATAGACATTTATAAAAAGCACATATACAAATGGCAAACAGTTACATGAAAACATGCTCAACATTAGAAGGCCCTTGCTATGGAGCCAACTGGCCCTGAAACCTGTTAAGAGTTCAGGTTTGTGGATTCTTTCTGGATTGCTCCAGAGAAAGGGATATGGCAGAGTGCCAGCCCACTGAATGAGCTTTCTGATATTTTGCCTAGAAGTCCTTCTTGCCTAGGCAGAGTTGTCCCATCACAGAGCCCCAGACCATTGGGATGAGTCAGGTTCTCCAAATACCTTCTGCTTTAGTCTCAAATATATTGGCTAAAACTTCCATCATTAAGTCCTGCTTTGGGGTTTTTTGGAGATGTATTCAATTTATCTTGATTAAGCAAGTATGTTATTTGAGAGAGATAACAAATGAATGGGGATTATCTAATGATTAATTTATTAGCAGCCACTGACTCACTCAGCAGAAAATGGGGTCCTGGGAGATCTTCACTTACATTGGACCTGAGGTTGATAAGGCTGGATGCAGTTGGTGGTATAGCATGGGGAGAGAGTGGTAGGGTGAATCAGGCAGGGACCATTTTGTAAATGTGGGCTTAGAAAATGGAAACTCATTTTAGAATCCGATGAGCAGAAGATAATTAGGGAAGTTAAATCTGCTGGGAAAAAAATGAAAAAAAAAATACATGACACCTTTCAAAGCCAAATCGAAATAATTCTTGGATTATTCACAGTTTTAAATGAGCTGTACCATGGCTGGACCTTCTTTGGTACTGAGCCCAGAAAGTAGAGTCTGTCAGTGGGCAGAGTTGTCCAGGGAGCCTTTAAGGACTGCTAGAAGGACTTGGGATTCCCTGCCTCTATCTGTCTTTTATGCCATCAAACTCCATATGGCACAGAGCTGACTCCCCCCTCCTATTTAGGTCTTATCTGTTCTTGAAGGTCCAGTTCAACAACTACCTCTTCTTTGAGACTATCTCCGTCTACTGCAGTATGTAGTGCCTTTCCTCCTGAACACCATAGTAGATGTAGATGGGTATTTGCTTATAGAAAATCTTTTCATGGATTCACATTCTGTCTCTCTGCCTGGACGAGAAGCTCTTGAAGGACAGGGTCCGTTGCTCATTCATGTTTGTAACCCCGTATCACCTGCCACAGAGTCTGCTCTCAATAAATGGTTGAAATCTTGTCTGTGCAAACTTGCAATTTTACTTTTGCCAGTGAAAACACATCTAGGAATTTTTTTTCTTTTAACATTTTCATTTATTATAAATGAGCCACATGACATATGACTACATTGTCATTGTAAAATTTGAAATGATGAAGATAGTGTTAAATTCCCCC
Source organism: Macaca fascicularis (assembly GCF_037993035.2). Taxonomy (NCBI): domain Eukaryota; kingdom Metazoa; phylum Chordata; class Mammalia; order Primates; family Cercopithecidae; genus Macaca; species Macaca fascicularis. The sequence continues at coordinate 110,924,954 of NC_088395.1, forward strand.
TGACCTTGATCATTCTCTTCTTCTTTCTAGAGATAATCACAGTTCACAATTTGGTAGGGAATCTTCCAGTCATTTATCTCTGCATTCAGTACATATATGCAGTAGAGATTATAGAGTTTATGTGTTTTCCTACAAATGGATGTCTTATCTATTATTTTGCAGCTTGTTTTTAAAAATTAATGACTTACCTTTGGTGTCTTCCTAGGTTAGTAAATGAAGATTTACTTCATTCCTTTTTTTTTTTTTTTTTTTTTTTGAGACGTAGTCTCGCTCTGTCACCCAGGCTGGAGTGCAGTGGTGCGATCTCAGCTCACTGCAAGCTCCGCCTCCTGGGTTTACGCCATTCTCCTGCCTCAGCCTCCCAAGTAGCTGGGACTACAGGCGCCTGCCACCTCGCCCGGCTAGTTTTTTGTATTTTTTAGTAGAGACGGGGTTTCACCGTGTTAGCCAGGATGGTCTCGATCTTCTGACCCATGATCCGCCTGTCTCGGCCTCCCAAAGTGCTGGGATTACAGGCTTGAGCCACTGCGTCCGGCCTCCTTCATTCTTTTAAAGAATGAAGCATGGTACTTTACACGATGAATACATTGATTCCCTTTTAATGAATATTTAGGTTTTTTTCTAACTTTTGTCTTTATTAAAACAAAAAACAGTAATGAAAAATCCTTTTAAACAGCTCCTTAGCACACAATGTGTGTGTTCTCTAGAGCAAATATAAAAATTCGGAATTTCTGTGTCATAGGGTATTTGTTTTTAACAAAATTATAATGAAAGCTTCCAGTGTGGATCCTATAGCTCTTTCTAACGTGTGCAAAAGCAGCTGGCAGTGTTTGTCTGCCTGAGAGACACTGCTTATAGCATCAATGGGATTATTTAAAAAAAATTCTTGTCAAGAAGGAGACAACAAAACATTTATACAAGTCATTTCTGGGTTTTATTGCTGCTAGTTGAATACTCCAAAACAGCAGGATTTTATTGCCATGGTACAGCCCTAGGTGGAATTCAGAGTGGTTTTGGGGGTTTTAAAGCCACACACCAGCTAGAGCAGTAGCAGGCAAGGTGGGGCTACTACCAAATAACTTTCTTGTGGGCTTTATTACCACAGGGGTCTGATTGATCCACTCTGTACTCCAGAATGTCAACTGGCAAACAGGTGTTAGTCTTGACAGGCAGTAAGTGAATGAGTTCAGAAGGTTTAGGGACACATTTTTCCACACTTGTGAAAAACAGCCAAAAGCCCACCCTTGTCATCTGGGAGATGGTAAGCCATGTTGGAATACAGACTCTGACCCAGACCAGTGAACATTAACATTAGCAGTACTTCAAAAATAAATGCAGTTCACTTAGCATAATGTCCTCCAGGTTGATCCCTGTTGTGGCTAGCGGCAGGATCTCCTTTTTAAAGACATATATATATGTATACACACATACATATATATGAATTATATATATTATATAATAATTATAAGTGATTATAATGTAATATATAATTATAAATAATATATATAATTATATATATATAATTTCTTGGTGGACATTTCATAATCCAGATACAGAAAGAAAAATTATTGTATGATCCTACTTATGCAGAATGTTTTAAAAAGAGCTCAAATAGGCTGAGTGCAGTGGCTCACGCCTGTAATTCCAACACTCTGGGAGGCCAAGGCGGGAGGATCACTTGAGCCCATGAGTTCCATACCGGTCTTGGCAACATAGCGATACCCTGTCTGTTCAGAAAATTAAAAAAATTAGCCAGACATGGCCATGCATGCCTGTGATCTGAGCTACTTGGGAGACTGAGGCAGGAGAATCGCCTGAACCCATGGGTTCAAGGTTGCCGTGAGCTGTGGTTGCCCCACTGCACTCCAGCCTGAGTGACAGAGTGAGATCCTGTCTCTAAAATAAAAATAAATATAGCTCAAGTGCACAGATAGAGAATTAAACAGTGGTTATCGCAGGCAGGGCCCAGGGGAGATGGGGAAGGGAGACAGGAAACAGGGAGATGTAGATCAAGGGATATGTAAGATGCACAAGTTTGGAGACCTTATGTATAACTCGAGAACTAAAATTCACAAAATTGTATTGTATTGGGATTTTTGTTAAATAAGTAAAATCTAAGTATGTGAGATGATAGATATGTTAATCTGCTTCACTATAGTAACCAATTTACTATCTGTATATATTGTATAGCAGCCATGTTGAAAACCTCAAATATACACAAAATTTATTTGAAAAAATAAAGAAGCAGTTCCATCAAAATAATTGTAAGATTAAATTTTGAAGCAATCTTGGAAATGTGACTATGCACCAGGTTTTATCAAGGAATTGTTAATTTTATTTGATGTGAAATGTCATTATGAATGAGTAATAAAAATGTATGTACATTTAGAGATGCATACGGAAGTATGTAGGGGCTCAATGACATCCTTGAGATTTATTTTAAAATACTTAAGAAATAAAGAAACAGGGTCGGACATGATGGCTCCCACCTTTAATTCTAGCACTTTGGGAGGCCTAGGCTGGAGGATCACTGTGGCCATCCTCAGGGTTCACGGTTACAGCTGTGATCACTCCATCCTGGAAGACGGATTGAGAATCTCTGTCACATTAAAAAAACAAATAAATAAATATAGAAACAACATAACTAAAGCACTTGTTGCAACATTTTGTTCCTTGTTGCTCTCATTGATAGATCTTTATGAGGTCAGTTACAGTATTCTCTCCACACTTTTGTATGTTTGAAAATATTCATAATGCATTTTCATAAAGAAAGCATGATAAAGATCCACTTGGAGAAAAGGCACACTTACAGCAACTTAACTAAAGAGGCTATGGATTCATCTTCTGATACAATTTGTAATGTATAGTCAGTTATTCTATTTTCTGATGAGATTTATTTCAATCTGTCCAAAAGACTGGGGGCTGGTCTGGATGACCTTCAAAGACCCACTTTGGCATTCTGTTCCATGTTAACCCAGGCCCATGTGCGTCTGTACGGAAACCCAAGGTAAGAAAATCTGAATTCTTCAAAGTTGTAAGACTCTAGGGCCATTTTTAAAAAAATAAAAATTCACTGTTTCTTTCAGAACTTATTTAAATATCCAGTTTCCCCTTTGTTTTTTGATTGGATTTTAAAAAAACATACAGTCAAATAATTATACTTACTAGAGTGTAGATAACATATGAGTACATTTTAAAGAATGAAAATGGAGGGAAATAAAATAAGCACTTTACTCCCAGCTTAGGAAAATAGAACATTGCCACTGTTTCTGAAGTCACCTGTCTGCTCTGAGTGTATCCCTCTTGTCACCTGGCAGTAACTGCTACTCTGAAATTCAGAAAAATCATTCCATTGATTTTCTTTACTTTTATCACACATATATAATAATCTCAAAATTCATATAAGTTAAATCATACTGTATATGTACTGTTCCTTTGCTCAGTGTTATGTTGTTGAGATCTTTTCGTGTTGATGCATGTGGCTGTAGTTCATTATAAGTACTGTGTGACATTCAATGGTATAACTATCATGGAATTTACTTATCTATTTTGATTTGTTCAATAACTTGGGCTATTGCCAGGTGTGGTTTTCATATTAAAAGTATTGATGCTATAGGTATTATTTTGCATATTTTCCACTGCACATATATAAGAGTTTTTCACTGTCTATAGCTAGGAAAGGAGTTGTTTGGTTGGTAATATATTCTGTATATTTTCTACTGGAGTTCAGCTGGAATTCTTCCAGAGATGATTTGCATTTGTTCCTGCCAGTAGCCTGGAGGTTACTACCAACCTTGGACCACTTTTTTTTTTTTTTTTTTTTTTTGAGACGGAGTCTCGCTCTGTCGCCCAGTCTGGAGTGCAGTGGCCAGATCTCAGCTCACTGCAAGCTCCACCTCCCGGGTTCACGCCATTCTCCTGCCTCAGCCTCCCGAGTAGTTGGGACTACAGGCGCCCGCCACCGCGCCCGGCTAGTTTTCTGTATTTTTTAGTAGAGACGGGGTTTCACCGTGTTAGCCAGGATGGTCTCGATCTCCTGACCTCGTGATCCGCCCGTCTCGGCCTCCCAAAGTGCTGGGATTACAGGCTTGAGCCACCGCGCCCGGCCAACCTTGGACCACTTTTAGTTCAATTTTTTGCTTGAGGGTTTTTGGACAGGTAGCATGAATCCCAACCAGAAACCCACATGAGGGTCAGACTGCAGTTACAAATTCTCAGGGAAATGCTTCTTTTTTTGAACTACCTTTGCTTACTGTCCAGAGCCCTCAGGTAGTTGTTATTCTGTATTATGTCCTGAATTTATCATTATTATCTGTGAGAGAGTCAATTTGTTAGAAACTCACTTCTCCTTACTGGCCATAATATATTGTTGAGTGAAAAAATTAAGGTACAAAATAGCATAAATGAAGTGATTTTATAGGTTAGTGAAATCTGGAAGTGTATAAACAACTTTTTAGAGAAGTGACATTACAATGTACTTTTACTGTTTACTTTCTATACATTTGTATTATTTGAATGTTCATGAAGATCATGTATTACCTCTATAATCACAAAAACAATAAAGATATTTCTATTTTGCCAATAGGAAGTGTTGCTCCCAGAATAGGCTCTAATCTTTCATTAAAATTACAATGTATGTTTAAGGAAGGATGCTGCCCCTCCTAAGGGTATATGAATCCTAAGGCATCTGTCTTTAAAGCAAAGTGACAGTTTTAATCCAGGGCGTTTGGATCTTTGTCATTTTGGGTCAATACATGACTTTTCAGGAGTGGGACCTTCCCCGGCCTCCAGAGTAACTCTTTTGTCATGGGTCTACATTGAGGTAGTTTATAGGTTAAACCTTTTGAAATAACTGTTCTCTTTCCTTGGGAGCTCTTCCAGTGTTGCTTCGCTTCTGGTAGAACACTAACCTGGAAGACATTAGTGTTGGCAGGAAGATGAATCCTTTTCCATGTGCTCTTATAAGAATAATGTCCTTCAGGGCTTCTTATTGGACCTGGACAAAAGTATAAAGTGGGAAAAGTTGTCTTCCAGCCCCCTTTCCCAAACACTGGATGAGAGCTGCTTCCAGAGCCCAGATCCCTGATTTTTCCCACACTGTATTGACAAATTCTGGTCTGTCTTCTTGGCTTCTCCCTGTGTTCTGCAACCTTCCAGACCCCTATGTTTTTCCATACCCCCTCCAGGCCCTATGCTCCTAAGGTGACAGCAAGCTAAAGTGACACAGACCGCAATGCAAATGTACTTGTGGGTGTCACTGGGTACCCAGGTGTTGCTACATATTTCTCTCATTTTAACATATCTTCATTAAACATAGCCTTACCCCAAAGAAGTGATTCTAATAGTTGGGAATTCAGGCACAATGGCTGACTGGTATGCTATGAGAATGTTCTGGGTAAACAGGCAGGAAGGCAACAGAGTCCTAAAACAATGGTGAAGTTTCAGGGTATAGGGTGAGAGATGTGGAAGATGGAATGAGCTAAGCCCGGCATTAAAAGTTTCTAGGAAGCTGCCGTTGCTTTTGGTGTTTTAGACATGAAGTCTTTGCCCATGCCTATGTCCTGAATGGTACTACCTAGGTTTTCCTCTAGGATTTTTATGGTATTAGGTCTAACATTTAAGTCTCTAATCCATCTTGAATTAATTTTCGTATAAGGAGTAAGGAAAGGATCCAGTTTCAGCTTTCTACTTATGGCTAGCCAATTTTCCCAGCACCATTTATTAAATAGGGAATCCTTTCCCCATTTCTTGTTTCTCTCAGGTTTGTCAAAGATCAGATGGCTGTAGATGTGTGGTATTATTTCTGAGGACTCTGTTCTGTTCCATTGGTCTATATCTCTGTTTTGGTACCAGTACCATGCTGTTTTGGTTACTGTAGCCTTGTAGTATAGTTTGAAGTCAGGTAGCGTGATGCCTCCAGCTTTGTTCTTTTGACTTAGGATTGTCTTGGAGATGCGGGCTCTTTTTTGGTTCCATATGAACTTTAAAGCAGTTTTTTCCAGTTCTGTGAAGAAACTCATTGGGAGCTTGATGGGGATGGCATTGAATCTATAAATAACCTTGGGCAGTATGGCCATTTTCACGATATTGATTCTTCCTATCCATGAGCATGGTATGTTCTTCCATTTGTTTGTGTCCTCTTTTATTTCACTGAGCAGTGGTTTGTAGTTGTCCTTGAAGAGGTCCTTTACATCCCTTGTAAGTTGGATTCCTAGGTATTTTATTCTCTTTGAAGCAATTGTGAATGGAAGTTCATTCCTGATTTGGCTCTCTGTTTGTCTGTTGCTGGTGTATAAGAATGCTTGTGATTTTTGCACATTAATTTTGTATCCTGAGACTTTGCTGAAGTTGCTTATCAGCTTAAGGAGATTTTGGGCTGAGACAATGGGGTTTTCTAAATATACAATCATGTCATCTGCAAACAGGGACAATTTGACTTCTTCTTTTCCTAACTGAATACCCTTGATTTCTTTCTCTTGCCTAATTGCCCTAGCCAGAACTTCCAACACTATGTTGAATAGGAGTGGTGAGAGAGGGCATCCCTGTCTTGTGCCAGTTTTCAAAGGGAATTTTTCCAGTTTTTGCCCATTCAGTATGATATTGGCTGTGGGTTTGTCATAAATAGCTCTTATTATTTTGAGATACGTTCCATCAATACCGAATTTATTGAGCGTTTTTAGCATGAAGGGCTGTTGAGTTTTGTCAAAAGCCTTTTCTGCATCTATTGAGATAATCATGTGGTTCTTGTCTTTGGTTCTGTTGATATGCTGGATTATGTTTATTGATTTGCGAATGTTGAACCAGCCTTGCATCCCAGGGATGAAGCCCACTTGATCATGGTGGATAAGCTTTTTGATGTGTTGCTGAATCCGGTTTGCCAGTATTTTATTGAGGATTTTTGCATCGATGTTCATCAGGGATATTAAAAGCCAAAATTGACAAATGGGATCTCATTAAACTAAAGAGCTTCTGCACAGCAAAAGAAACTACCATCAGAGTGAACAGGCAACCTACAGAATGGGAGAACATTTTTGCAATCTACTCATCTGACAAAGGGCTAATATCCAGAACCTACAAAGAACTCAAACAAATTTACAAGAAAAAAACAAACAACCCCATCAAAAAGTGGGCAAAGGATATGAACAGACATTTCTCAAAAGAAGACATTCATACAGCCAACAGACACATGAAAAAATGCTCATCATCACTGGCCATCAGAGAAATGCAAATCAAAACCACAATGAGATACCATCTCACACCAGTTAGAATGGCGATCATTCAAAAGTGAGGAAACAACAGGTGCTGGAGAGGATGTGGAGAAATAGGAACACTTTTACACTGTTGGTGGGATTGTAAACTAGTTCAACCATTATGGAAAACAGTATGGCGATTCCTCAAGGATCTAGAACTAGATGTACCATATGACCCAGCCATCCCATTACTGGGTATATACCCAAAGGATTATAAATTATGCTGCTATAAAGACACATGCACACGGATGTTGATTGCAGCACTATTCACAATAGCAAAGACTTGGAATCAACCCAAATGTCCATCAGTGACAGATTGGATTAAGAAAATGTGGCACATATACACCATGGAATACTATGCAGCCATCAAAAAGGATGAGTTTGTGTCCTTTGTAGGGACATGGATGCAGCTGGAAACCATCATTCTTAGCAAACTATCACAAGAACAGAAAACCAAACACCGCATGTTCTCACTCATAGGTGGGAACTGAACAATGAGATCACTTGGACTCGGGAAGGGGAACATCACACACCGGGGCCTATCATGGGGAGGGGGGAGGGGTGAGGGATTGCATTGGGAGTTATACCTGATGTAAATGACGAGTTGATGGGTGCAGCACACCAACATGGCACAAGTATACATATGTAACAAACCTGCACGTTATGCACATGTACCCTACAACTTAAAGTATAATAATAATAAATAAATTAAGAAAAAAAGTTTCTAGGAAGCCTGGGTGACTTCTAATAATTCCCTGCTTGATCTTCCTCATTGACCAGGACTTGTTTTTTATGTAAATCACATAGCTGTAGCCCTTTCCTCTCCACTGGCAGGGAGACAGCTCTAGAATTGATGAGCCCTATAGCCTAAAAATGATCATTCTCCTAGTCTTTCCTTCAGGAAAATAGCAGCTGGGCTGATTGCTACACTGGGTTATTTGTCTGTATAGAGACTTATATAGCAAAATCCTGGAGACTAGTGTGTCATCCGACAGCATTTGCCTTCATCTGACGCCAGACCCTTACTATTACTAGTTCAGAAAATGCCTGAACAGCTCTCCTGACTCCCCTTGAGGAGAACAGAAGATGTTCTGTTTTCTCCCAGTCACCATCACCAAACCCCCTTTGAGCCTCACAACTCCTGCTTCTCTTGAATTCCTTCACTGTGTCCTTAGCACATCCTTATCACTACATCCACCCCTTCTCCACAGTCCTCTGCATGCCAATGCATCCTTTCCTCATTCTGTATCTTTGCAAAGAGAAGGTATGCTCCACTCTTCACTTCTTGGACAAAACTAACCCCAGGTGCTCTTTGGAAAATTTCCCGGTTTTATTCCTTCTTTTTTTCTGCATCCTCAACCTTTTTGCTTCCCTCATTTTATTTTCCTTGGCTTGAAAGAAGGCTCAGGGATTACCCTGTGCAAATAAAATAGATGACTTTCCTGAAAACACTTTCCCTTGTTAGGGGGAACAGGAAGAATGGCTTTCTCCCTAAAGCTGCTCTTCTCTCTCCATCCTTTTCTTCCCTGACAAATTGCTTAAAAGACTGGCCTACATTTCCTGCCTCTGCTGCTTTTCCACCTACTCGACTCAACCCACTGCAGGGTGGCTTCCGCCTTCACCACTCCACTGGAACTGCTCTTTTAAAAGTTACCAATGGCTGCATGCATGTTCAAACTAGTGGCCTCTTTTTTAGCCTTTGGTTTAATTAAGGAAGGCTTCCTAGGTACATTGATGTTCTCACTCACTGGTCAAATACAAAAGGCCTAGTCTCTGTTTCTGAGGAAGAAATGAGAACTCGTGATGATGAAGCTTATTCCCGGAATGGCATCATGGTATGGGGGTGGTGGGGGTAGGGAGGAGCTGTGGGCTTGCTTTCTTTTCTGTGTTTAAAAATAAACTAGGCATTCATTCTTTCATTGATTTATTTGACAAATACTTTTGTGTATCCGCCACATGGCAATATCGCTACCCTCAGCTCTCTGGAATGTGGTGAGGCTCCTTTCTGTTCCTGTAAGGACCAAGAGACAGGTAGAACCACAGAATGTCTTTGTATTTAAGCTACCAGTGGCAGGCCCTGTGTAGGTTAAGCAGTCAGTTGCCATACCAGCTTGCCACTCGTCCAGAGCAATGCTCACTTACCTGAGGATGAATTTTAAAAGCCTCACTCTAAGATACAAAATTATCCACATTGCATCATTTTAAAAATACCACTAGGATGAAGTGGGAGGAATGATCTGAGTGTAATTTATTTGAAAACTCGGTTCTGTCGGAGGGAATTTAAGTTAATGTTAATAACAGAGCCTCCTGAAAAGAGGTCAAGGGGGTAACGTCGCTTTAAAAAATTCTGTTTCATAATCCTGTTCATTTAGAAGGAGGAGGAGTTCAGTTTGTCTGAAGGAGGCAAGGGGGAGCCACGGCCTCAGGTCCTTGCTTTGAACTTCTGAGCTTCTTAGCAAAGGGAATCAATATTCAGAAAGATTTCACTACAAGTTGCAAGAACTTGGACTCTTCGTTCAATGTGATTATTTCCTACCCTCTAGCTGTCCATAAGAGAATCTCTTAAACACGCTCTTCAGGCCTGATCAAAACATTAGCCAAGCCTTATGATGTTTGGACATGCTAGGCAACACAGGAGTCATTAATCAGGGGGTTACTGACAGATGTTAAGTACAAGCATCTGTATGTTAAGATTTTTCTTTTACTGATTAACACATAACGGGGCCTGAGGCCTGGAAAAAGGGATAAAATACATTTGGAGATGTGCAGTGCAGGCAGATTTGACCCAGATTCAGGAACCAGAAGATAAAATGCAAAGTGAGAATCTTGACATTAGTAAGTGTATTTGAACAGTATTAAACATCTTAATTCTCCTAATGATCCTGAATGTTTAAAGGATAATTAAGGTTAACTAAAATAAATAGACCTGCTCGTTCAAGTGCACATGGTGAGCATATTCTTAGAAAATGAAATTATCCATTTTTGTTTCCCAGGTAAGAATTAATTTATAGAAAGAATCCACCAGCAGAAAATTGTTTTTAATACTCCTATTTAAGTAGGTACCAATTCCTTAGAAATTTTCTCAGTAACCAGGAAGAAAGTTCCTATATTATTATACCAGTGTAATAGACCAGCATGTTAGTCACTTAAGTCTAGAGGAAATGAATTTATTACAGTGTAATCTATGCTATTAAGTACTCGGGGGATCACCATTAAGCTATAAATCAATGTTGCTGTTGATTCAGGGAAAAAAAAAACAGCAACAAGTCTTCACAGGTTTTTCTCACAGACCCACAAGAATCTAGAAAAAAATGAGAAAAACCTTAACCTTGGGGTTTAATGTGCATGCAATATGACTGCTATACAAGGAAGAATAAAAGTTCCTTCAAGGTAGGTATATTTTAACTCCAATTACATGCAGTAGTTTCCCTTAATCTGTGGGGGATACATTCCAAGGCCACCAGTGAATGCCTGATACCACGGCTAGTACTGAATCCTATATATACTGTTTTTTTTTTTCTGACACATACATCCCTATTGATAAAGTTTAATTTATAAATTAGGTACAGTAAGAGATAACAACAATAGGTAATAATAAAATATCATATAAATCAATGATAACATTATGCAGCATCACTGCTTTTTTGCTTTGGATCTATTACTAGGTAAAATAAGTGCCACTTGAACACAAGCACTACAGTATCACTACAGTTGATCTGATCACTGAGATGACTACTAAGTGACTAACAAGTAGGCAACATGGATATGCTGGACAGAGGGAGGATTCATGTACTGGACATGGTGGAGCAGGGCTGCCTGAGATTTCATAATGCTTCTCAGAAAAGTGTCCAATTTAGGCTGAGTGCAGTGGCTCATGCTTGTAAGCCCAGCACTTTGGGAGGCTGAGGCAGGTGGGTCACCTGAGGTCAGGAGTTCGAGACCAGCCTGGCCAACATGGCGAAACCCTGTCTCCACTAAAAATACAAAATTGGCTGAGTGTGGTGGTGTCCGCCTGTAATCCCAGCTACTTGGGAGTCTGAGGCAGGAGAATCACTTCAAGCAGGGAGGCATGGGTTGCAGTGAGCCGAGATGGCCCCATTGCACTCCAGCCTGGGCAAAAATAGCGAAACTCTGTCTCAAGAAAAAAAAAAGTGTCCAATTTAAAACTTATGAATTGTTTATTTTTGGAATTTTCTACTTAATGTTTTTGGACCACAAGTTGACTGTAGGTAACTGATACCATGGCTAATGGGGGAGGCCATATATACGGATTTGTAAGAAATCTATTGTATAACTGTATACAAGGACAAAATGTTTTTTAATGTGCTTAAGAGGTTTGCAATGAAGAAATGACAAAACCCTTTACAGAACTCAAGCTCCAAAATAAAATAATGGTCAAAATACTGTATTTGTAGCAAAACTTTGTCAAAAATGTGGAATGGAGCAAGGTTATTATTTAGTACTTAACCTTGTATAATTGGGATAGAGAAAGGATCACAGGTACCAGTAGATGTGTGATTGCATGTACTTCACTGAATTGCTTAATTGGCTTCATGAAATTAAGGCACATGGTTCATAAAGAATAATGGTTAAGAATTATTGAGAGCTTAGTGAGTTTCAGACAGTCTTCTACATGTATCACCTCATTTAAGCCCCACAATAACTTTATGCTAAGATTAAGTACTATTATCCCCACTTTACATTATTGTCCTCATTTTACATAAGAGGTAACTAAAGTTTATAAAAGACATCCAGGTTTACACACAGTTAGCAAGGGGTGGAGCTAGGATTCAAACCCACGCAGTCTGATTTTGTGTTCATAATCACTACATAGGGGTCTGCTGCTCTTCCCACTCTACCGAAGGGAATGTTATAGATCAATTCAGACCAAGTCCATCCTACTCCCCCATATCTGTATTGTGGAGATGGCGAACCATAAAGTTCTACTTGGTATCACTTGTCACCATTGTGATTTTACTGTGAGTAGTGAGATTTTTGGGGTTAATGTCTGTCTCTCACATTAGACTGGAAGTTTCTCAGAGTGGAAATCAATAACCCAAGGACTGTGACTTCTGCCGGGATAAGAACTCATCATGTTCAAATATAAGAAGGGTATCCTAAGTCTTTATTTATTGCCAAAATAAATACACAAATAAATAAGTAAAGAAAAGAAACCAGCTCATATGTGCTTGGGTCCTGCCCTTTTGCACATCAGATTAGGGATTGATATGTCAGGGTACTTCAAGGGCTTTAGGGAGTAAGGAGATGGAGGTGGCTTGGTCTTCATGTCAGAAGGGCGTAGCAGGTTTGGGGGTTCTGAGGACAGGGAAGTGCTTGCCAAATGTGTTTCTGTCCCTGGGCTGTGCTAATCCCTGTTGTCTGGAAGGACAACCTGATTCCAAGTCTCTGTGGAAGCTGGCAGCCAAGCCCCAAGTTCAAATGGATTCTAAGATTTCCCTGCTCACTGCACAGGCTTCAAGGTTAATGGGCAGATGGGAGTAGGCAGAAGGGCAAGAGAAATGTGCTTGGAGGGAACAAGAACTGGGAGCAAAGAGCTTTTGATGCAGTCCAGTAGGGAGCTTCTTCCTTTTTCCCACACCATCCCTCAGAACCTCCGCCTCCCCCCTCCAGCTCTGACTAGCCCTTTTACCTTTGTTAAAGGGGATCTTTTAGAACCAGTTCATAAGGAGGTGGAAATTCAGCTGCAATTGGAACAATTAGTCTTAGTTGACACCCCTGCTCATCTTTGGGCACTTAGAGAAAAGAGATAAAATGGTGAGCCCTAAGTTTTAAATCTTTTTATGCAATCAGGCTGCTTTTTTTAAAAAAAAGAAGCCATTATTTTTAGGTTTGTCATGTTTGTCTCACCATGATAAAGTGAACCATCTAACTCAAACGGAGGCCAGAGAACGAGCCCAGTGCAGCTGTCAAAAAGGCTTGGGAAAAAGGAGAAAAAATAGTTTTCACGTGCTGTTCCTTCTGTCTGGAATGCTCTTTCCCCACCTCTTGAGATGGCAACTCAATTGTCACTTCTTAAGGGAAGAATTTCTAATTGTGTGCCCCCTCCTTCCTTCAAGGTCAAAGTTTCCTATTATCTGTTTTCTGAGAATGATATAATTGTCCTTGGTATCACCTGTCACGGTTGTGATTTTACTCTTACTGGTGAAATTCTTTGGATTAGTGTCTGTCTCCCACATTTGATTTGAAGTTTCACAAAGGCAGGGACTTCTGTCCTCACCTACAGGATCCTTAGTGTTGATATAATTTCTGGCACACATAACGTGAACAGTAATGATTTGCTGACTAGATGAATGACTCATCAAACAAGATCCAGCATATGAAAGTAGTTTATTTTGTACCATTTCCTCCTTCAACAGAGACACTATAGTACATGAAGGTAGCTCTGGAGTGAGAATAGTTGGGTTCAAATCCCAGTTTTGGCATTTACTAGTTGTTCAACCTTGGCAAAATTACTTCAGGTCTCTGTCTCAGTTTCCTCATCTGTAAAATGGGAAGAAGACCTTTGTCATAGCACTGTTGTGAGGACTCAATGAATTAATACATGTGAAACACGTGCTTGGCATACTTAGTACGTTCAATCAATGTGAGCTGTTATTTTATTAAACTTCTTGCTTCAGACCACACTGAGCAATTGCCTGCAGCTGCTCGTTATACAAATTATGCCTTCTGACACCAGTGGCGGAGATATTGCACTGCGTTTTAATTCATACACCTAGGGTCCAATCCTGATCCCCTGCATTCTCTGTTTCACTCCATTACTTGGTTTGATGTCACTGAGGCCGGCAGTGAAGGGATCCTTTGCTTTTCAAGGAGAAATAAACATAAGAGTGAAGCATAAATCCAGTAACTGCCTAGGCTATCTCGGTTGCAAAGCAGTAAAATGAAATAAGTGTCTTCTGCGTTGCACTTTGAAGTGACAGGAAAATAAGTGGCCTGTCAACCACCAATACTCAGCAGATCACCAGTGAGGGACTCCGGCTTCCACAAGATTGCCTCAAAGCCAGCTAGGTGCTTGTGGTTCAGTACATCAGCCACTATATTAGTCAATGAAGAGTAATTGAGTGAAGCAAGGGATTTCCATTTATTTGGTGCAGAGACCATGCATGAGGTTATAAGACTTTGAAACAAATACGCGATAATTAAGAGGATGTTGTGAGCTCTGATCTGGCCACCGGTGAGCAACTGTGGTGGGTATCCTATCCACAAACCTGAAAATCCTCGTCTCCTTGGCCCTTTGTACATTGTTGATGAAAAAGACTCTGTTTTGTTTTCTTATGCTTACGTTGTATCTAGAGATTTTAGGATAAGGATTTGTTTTTCTGCTTCCTCTGGGTGTAGCAGCTTGGACTTTTCTTTGAGGGGAGCCTTACGGCTCTAAACTCAGGTTCTGGAATGAGAGAGCCAGCGTTTGACTTCTAGTGTCATCACTTAGGAGTTCTGTGACCTTGTAATGCCACCTAACCTCTCTGTTTCAATTTTCTCATTGGCAAAATGACCCCAATCCTAAAGGTTGTGAAGATTACATGAATTAGTACACGTAAAGCATTAGCATACCAATTCATATAGAGTAAATGGTCAACCGATTATGATTATTAGTGGTAGTTGTATTTGCTGCTTCTTTTTGATATAACTATATGGCCATCTCTGTGTTAAAAACTTTACATACATTATCTTGTTTAGCTCTCTCAATCTTGCCTTTGAGTTAGGTATTATTCTTATCTCCATTTTACAGATGAGAAAGAGATTAAATTGCTTGTCCAGGGTCATGAAATCAGTGAGTCATAGAGCTTCTGCTCTTTGCCACTACATGGGGAAGAAGAAAGGAGATGTAGAGAAGAGGGAGGGCCATCAATCAAGTCTCTAGGCAAGATGTTTGTTCTGTGCTCGGGAAAGACTGAGAAAGGAAGTCCAAGGACCCTGGGCAGTGAGCTGCCCCCACCTAAGCAAAGAATGCAGCATGCCGCCTGGCTTCCCTAACACTTATACTTATTGTCACCATAGTAATTGGTCCTAATGGCATGGAGCTACCTACCCCCTTTTCTCCCTGACTCCAGAATGAGGCAAATAAATATCAGTATAGCCCAGTGACTCAAAGAAGGGCCTCTAGATTCATGCTGCTGTGGTTTAATCTGATAACTTTTTGAGTGATCTTGAACATTCAATCAACTCTCTAGGCCAGTAGTTTTCAAAGTGTGGTCTGAGGATCCAAGGAGGTTCATGAAATCCAAACAATTTCTGTAATAACAGTAAGAACTTACTTGCCTGTTTCATTTCTATTCCCTCATGAATGTACACAGTGAAGATTTCCAGAGGCCCCATGATGAATGATGATTTCATCACTCTGATGGCTAATGGAATGTGTGCTTGTGTGTTGCTGGGTTTTAAAAACTTCAATTTTAATTTCTAATTTGCAAAGTATTGAGATACATATACATATTACACATAAACAAAAGCTTGTTGGGGTTCTCCAAGATTTTTATAAGTTTAAAGTTGCCTTAACAGCAAGGAGTTTGAGGATTACTGCTCTAGGCTTTAGTTTGTTCTACAGATTATGTATAATAACAGTATCAACCTTATAACATTGTTAGAATTAAATAAGATAATGCACATCAAGTTCCTTGCCCATTGCCTGGCATATAGTAGGTGCTCAGTAAATGGTAATAATTTTCAATGCCATTATTGATTTACTTTGTTCTGAGTTTGCTGAGGCTCTGCAGCTAACCTCTTTGGAAACCATAAAGTGGAGTGCATATGATTATTTGTTGATGATCACATTGCTGGGTACAGTGGAAAAAACATGTAAGAGTTTTCAATATGTTTGGAGATACAGGACTTGTGAAACAACATCAAAGCAGGTAAGATGAAATGTAAATTAGATCGAGTAGAGTATAAGTGCAAAACTGAACTGAACAGGACACTTCTGCACTTACATTTTGTAGGAGTTTGGAGAAAAGGGAGACTGAAGCAAGAGATGGATGGCAGACTGACTGGGTGCCACGTGTCCCTGAAATGTCCTAACTGAACCCAATAAGAGTGTGTGCCTTCTCAGGGAGTCTATAGGGCATGTGCCAGGCCCTTAATATCTACACTGAAAATGGCGTGTTCATTTCCAGGAATACTCTGGTGCACTTTAACAAAACAAAAACCAAATTCCTACTTCTGAAATCCTTTTATCAGAAAATGCAGGGATTTGGAGTCAGCTGACCTGTGCCAAATCCCGATTCTGTTACTTCAGTGGCTGTGGGAGCTGGGGCATGTCCAGTCAGCATATGGAATCTCGTGATCCTGATGTGACAAATGGGGTGGTACTAATACCAGTCCTGCCTAGACTTGGCCCCCAATGTAAGGGGAACAAACGAGATCGTGTAGGCGATGCCACTTTGCACATTCTGAAGCACTAAATGAATGTGCAATGGTGTCACCACATGGTCTTTTGCCTCTTTTGCCTATTACATCTCTACCCCCATGATGTTCCGAGACTGGTGGCATCTGCTCCAGAGAGGAAGCAGGCCTGGAATAGCCCGGGTATTTACGGAGGAGATTGGCAGAGTGTGAGTTGTGAAACTCAGTGGTCTGCTCCAGATCATCCTGTTGAGTTCCTCACTCTCATGAGCACTAAATTTACTCTCCCCATTTTTTAAAAATAGCTTCGGAAATTTGTTCTATTATGTTTCTCTTCACTTTATGTTGGGGGGAATTTGAGAATACTTCCATACAAAGGGCTGTTCTTTGACTCGGAATGATTCTGTCAGGCATATAGCTCACCTCTCACTTGTCAGGCACACGGCAGGAGAATGACTTTCTCAGAATTAATGGCCTTTTCTAAACCCATTAAAGAAACTAAAGATTAGGGCTGCTGTTCCCAAGCATGAGGATCATTTTATGTGGATTGGCCGCTTCGAATAAGCTAGTGACTAGTAGAAGAGTAGCTGCAGCCCTGCCCTCTGAAGGCTTGTACTCATAATGAGCTCAAATGTGACCTAAGGACAACTAAACCGGTAAGTCTGAGACTTGGTTACCCTGTAGGCTTTGCAGCCTCCTCCTCTTACTCAGTGTGTGACCTTAGGCAGCTCACTGGACCTCTGTGGGATTCAGTTTCTGCATCTGCCATAGAGGGATCATGAGTATCGATCCTCCAGAGCTGACATGAAAATTGAAGAAGGTAGAGTGTCTACAGTGCTGATCTACATGATTGGCATATAGGCAACACTCTGCAAATGTTAGCTGTTATGACTGTGATGATGCTAGGACCTTGTCACAGTGTAAAGGAAGCCATATCCCTGACCTCTGAGGGCATGTACTCAAAATGAGATAAAATACAGAAAGGCAAGCAATCCAAACGTGGGCAGAAGGGGCAGGGAGGTTGCATTCAGTCCAGGGGGTTCACCGAACCCTCCTTCCCTTCCATCGCCTCCTACCCAAATTGTTGACTTTACCATAGAACAAGGCATTATTTCAACTGCCTAGAAACCAGGGCTTCTTTCGTTTTTTTTTCCCCAAGTGGGGTGAGGGGGAAGGAAAAGAGAGAGGGAAGAAACACCAGCTGGGATGAGAATACGAAGAAAAGACAGGTTTCTTTTTTTCCCATTAAAAAAAAGAATGGAGTAGTGGGGACAGGGAGAAAAATGTGTTTTGAATGTAGAGGGACTGTTGCAAATAGCACGGGGAGTTTCCCTGAGCCGCACTTCTTCCAATCATCTCAGAGCAGGCAGTGCTCTGGCCCCAGCCAATTATTTATTTACACAAGAGGTACAGATGCCAGAGGCAGGTGTCAAAACAATTAATAACACTCCCGAAATGAATAGTCTCTCCCTAACTCTGCCAGTCCATGTAGGCTGGCTCCTCAGGAGAGAGCTCCCTGAGAAACTGCTCCCAGCCAGAACAATGGTCTGGGTCCACTGTGCAAACATTCAGGACTGATCTGTAGCCACACTCTACCGCCCATTGTGTATGAGGGTGAGGGCTTGCCTTTTCAAGGGACTCACCTTCAGCCCTTCTTGAAATACCTAGTACTTCGACAAAGCTGAATCTTTGCTCAAAAGTCTTTGAGTTTTTCTAGCCAGAGAAATGCAGAGACAGACTGGGGGACTCCAAAGTGGTGAGAACTGCTGTTTCTTGAAGATAAATTTGCAATAAAATAATTCTGCAATTGAAGATTCAAAGGATTTCAAATTTAAATTGAATTAAAATTTTAAAACTTAATTCACTTATTTTTCAAAACAACCTTACAAGGTATACACTACTATTATCCCCATTTCCAGATGAAGAAACCGAGTCACAAAAAGGGTAAGTAATTTGCTCAAGTAAGTAGCAGATCTAGAATTTGAACTCAGGTAGGCCGGCTCCAAGGTAAATGCTTTTAACCATTAAACACTTTGCTTTGCTCCCTCCTGTTCATTCCAGAGACTGGACTTCCTTCTCTTGACTCTATAGTCAAAGGTTGTTATTGTGTCATATAAATATACTTTCTATAACTATGTGTGTTGGTATTTGTTTCTCATTGAGGTCGAGAAGGTCTTGGTGCTTTGAACATCTTCCCACCTATTCTGTGCACAACTGCACACACTCCCAAATATGAAAACATTTTTCTTTTTGATTTTACAAGCTGATATTGTTATTTTCTTTGGAGCTTTTGTGTCTTAGAAATGCAATGTAAACTTAATTACAACTCAAATCAGGGGAGTTGTAGTCAGTTTTAAGGGACTGCTTCACCATTCTAGCTGTGGAGAAATGGGAAGTTATTTCCCAGTGGCTCAAACTAGAATTAATGCACTGAGTTCTCCAGACCACAGACAGAATCTTGAGACATTGGGTAAGCATCTGAATCGTGGAATTTTCAGCCTCCTGGCTAACGCTTCTTTTTTCTTCACCACTTCCCCAAGCCTGCCCAGGAGAAGTCCGTGCCTTGGGAAGAAGGGACTTGAGCTAACTATCAGGTTGGCAATCAGTGAATGCTTGTTGGTGGATTGATTGCTAGAATCTGCTAGAGAAGAACTTTTGAAACCTCAGGAGCAAAAGAGTGTGTGCTCTTGATTCTAGGACCAGATCCAATCTCCTCAAAAAATTGAGACAAAGTCAGAGTTTCCCAGACAAAACCCACATTTGGCAGTCTTCAGAAAGTTTGTATCACCTGCAGGATGGAAAAATCATGGTCCCCAGGGAAGGTAATAGGTACTTGTTTCATGTTTTCGCTTTCATTGCAGATGAAAGCAGCAGCAATAGGAACAGCAGCAACACAGCCTCAGACCAACTGAGCATTTAATTGAACACCTAATGGAGTGACACTTTGTTTCCTAGGCAAATTTGTTGCTATTAACAGAGAGGTAGTTATCATGGTTAAATTTACTTATTACAACAAAGTACTAGGGGAGCTTTTTAATATTTATGTGACAATAATTGATCTCTTACCACTGTCAAGTACTGCTAAAGACTTATCAGCTTGCTGTTTCAGCACCATATGTTGTAGCCAAGATGCACTCCATGTGTCCTTCCTGTGCCTTGGGGAGAGAACATTTGCAGTGGATCAGAATAGAAAATGGTATGGGTTTCAGAAAAGCTCCTTGCTCTCAGCTTTCTCGTCAGTGACCGGGGAATGCAAGTTGTGACTATAAAGTAATGAGACTACCTTCCAAAACCACCCGTGAAATGAAGCCTGGACCTTTAATTGTTCTCTTTCCTAGGTTTGAACCAAGAACTGGTCGACCCAATTAAAGAGAATTCCTCGTAAATTCGCCTTGTATTGCATTCAACTTATTTTAAATAGGCCATTCTGTGAAATCTGAAAACCCGCCCACAATTAAAACGCTAACATCTATACCATTTGGTTTTTCTTAATGAGCCATGTGCTGATTTCACTTGTCTTACTTCAGCAATAACAAGGATTAGCATACACATACCATAAATCTCCCAGGAACCTAAGGAGTGGGCTTTTAGAATTTTTCTTGAGGCAGATTTTCATTTGAACTTTATTTATGGGAGTGAGTGAGCTACTTGGGGAAAGAGAGTTTAACCATTTCAAACTGTGAGGGTCCCCTTAAGAAAACTGCATCTGGGAATCATGGTGTGGGTCAAGGAGCTGGAAACATTAAGCATCCCACAGTCATATGCATAGGGAGGCTACCTCAATAGCTCTGCTTTCCTGATGAGGTAGGGTTGCAATGACTCTTGGGTCCTCTGGAAGGTCACAGTTTCAGAAGATGTGGTTAAATAAGGCAAGTGTGTTACCACGACCATGATAATATTTATATTTTAGAAGTATCTTGATGTGGTGGGCCTTATGGAACTGACATTCACAAGTCTTCCCCCAAACACACACTGTCTACTAGGTCAATCACATAATAAGCTGTTAATATTTAAAATCTAAACACAACAAAAATTAAAAAAAAAAATGGATCTGTCAATCACATTAGAATGCTATTTTCCTGTCATCACTGTGCCACCATCTTTTCTGGGATGGAGAATCTCCTTTTCTGTTCATTTGTTAGTTTGCTTTTTTGCACTGTTGGAGGAGAATGTTTTCAAAGCAAATTAAGAGAAAATTGAAGAAATGGACCTTTAACCCTTCCTCAGAGCTACTGATGAGGGCCTGAGAGAAACTTCTCTTTAAAATCCTCTGGAAATCCAGAAAAGCCATTTGAACATGTTCATTAGTGGCCCTTGGCCAATGATGCCTGTACATTTCTTAGACAACTTTTCAAATATTTGGAAAATTCAATCCAGCCCTAATGCCACTGTGGATTATTTCCTTGGGCTCCTGGATATTTTCTGTGTTTCTTCTTCTTCTGTTTTTTTTTTTTGGATCTGATAATTTTTTGTATTTAAAGGAAATAAACCCTCAAACAAATTACTTATTATCATATATTTTATTATTTTTCTGAGGAGTTTCCTATTCATAATCTGACCTGGTCCTCATGAACACTTCTGGGATTGAAATTGTTAAATTTATTTTGACCATATGAGTAGATATAGTAACATTTAGGGCTGATGCCTTGGCTTTGAGGTGTTTCTAGTTTCAATGAGCAGTTATTAGTCAGTTGAATTTGATGTGACTTTATTTAATCAAATTAATTAATTAATTTTTCAGAGACAGGGACTTGCTCTATCCACCAGGCCAGAGTGCAGTTGTGCAATCATAGCTCATCGTAACCTTGAACTCCTGAGCTCAAGGGATTCTCCTGCCTCAGCCCCCCAACCAGCTAAGACCACAGGTGCATACTACCACATCTGGCTCATTTCGTAAAACGTTTTTGTATAGATGGGGTCTCACTAAGTTGTCTAGACTGCTCATGAATTTTTGGCAATATTCCCACCTCAGCTTTGCAAAGTTCTGGGATTACAGGCAGGATAGTACCTGGCCCTCAACTTTATTTTAATATTCTCTCTCAGTTGCTGCTCATTTTTATCTTATTCCTGACTGATTTCTATCTTCTACCTATGCTGTTAGCCTAACTAATTATCTGGGAAAATTTGTGAAGAAATGACTTTCTCCAGAAAAATGCAAAACCATTCAAAATTTTGCTCATGGGTCCATTTATAGTGTGATCCCAAGGAAGGCCATTCCCTAGCTTTTGAATCTCTTTGTTAGATGGTGGTGTACCTGTTTCTGTCATGATCATCGGGTCTCTGAAGCAAACCGTCTTAGAAAGGAGATGACTTAGACCAGGAATTAGAAAATGTTTGTGTGTAAAGGGCTATATGGATAGTATATTGCAATTACTATCCTTTCCTATAGTAGCATGAAAGCAGCCATAGATGATATTTAAATGATGAGCGTGGTTGTGTTCTGTAAACCAAAGTTCTGTCAACAGGAATTTGGAGGAAAGAAACTTTATCACAGTGAGCAGTTTACATGTTTAAAAGGAAGGTGCTTTCCAGGGAACAAAGGGATGGCTAGGGTTTTATAGAAAAAGTTTCCACTCAGGTTCCCAATAAGTTCTGATTATACAAATGAGATTTGAAACTCGATTAGTTCTGATTGGCAGATGTAGCTGTGTTCTAATTGGTCAATACAGATGACCCTGATTGGCCAAGGCAGGTGAGTGCTGACTGGTCAGCTCAGGTGTGCTTTCATTGGTTGGTTCAGGTGAACTCTGAAAGTCCCAGGTTGAATAAGGTATGTAAATAGTATGGAGGCAGAAAAATGATTTTGGGACATCAGTACATTTAAAAAAAATTCCTCAGGTGATTCTGATGTGCAGCCATGGTAGAGAAGAGCTGGTCTAGAGCAGTGTTTTCTAGCTGCAGGTTTAGCCCAAGAGTTTGGAGCCACAAATTCTTAGAGGTTTCAACATACTCCATGGGAGAAAGCAGATATCCAAAACGGGTTTCTGAATAATTTTTAATAGTGCTTAACTTAGCCATCTTCAAGAGGCAGTGCACTGTAGGAGAGAGATTAGATGGGAGGATTGGTGTAGACAAAAAAGAAAATATTAATATAATACAAAAACATTCATTTCCTATGACTACATGCCTATGTCTACAAATGCATAAAATGAAATCTGGCAGGCTGCACCTCAAATAGATAGCCATGGTTACCCCCAGGAAACTAGAACTGGAGGGTTGGGGATGGGGTCAAGAAAGATTTGATTTCAGCCCACTGAAATCCTGACTCAGCCACTTATTAGGTATGTTATCTTACTTCTTGGTGCCTCAGTTTCCTCATCAGGTTATATGTGGGATTTAAATGATTTAAATACATGTTAAATATTCTTAGAGTTGTATCTGGTACATAGTAAATGCTCAGTAAATGTCATTATTATTAAGGATAGCTTGGAAAATATTAATATGAAGCATTATATTGGGAGTTATCAACCTTTTTCCTGCCTCCATACCATTCAAGTGGGTAACTAGATTCTTTGAAGATACTGATTATCACCTAGCAGACATACTCATCCCTTCATGAAGAATAACTCTCTAGAGATTCTGATATGCATTCCAAGTCAGTATGATCCTCTGTCTAGATGAATACAATTATGCTTTCATTCATTGTTGAACAGAAATCAACCTTTTCTCACAAAGATATTGCAGAGTTTGGTTTGTGGAAATAGGAACAAAGTGATGTAATTATGAGGCTTTATACAGAAAAACTCCCTACAACTAACATTGTATTATTTCTCTGACATACAAATAGATCTTCAAAGAAAGGTTAACCGTTTGGAGCACAGCGGCTGACACCTGTAATCCCAGCACTTTGGGAGGCTGAGGCAGGAGGATTGCTTGAGCCCAGGAGTTTGAGACCAGCCTGGGCAAAGTATCAAGACCTTGTCTTTACTAAAAATAAAAAAATAACAAAAAAGAAAGATTAACTGTATGCCACCAGAAGGAATATTGAACCACAGCATGACCTCTTATTTACAACATGTGGTAGTATGTAAAATACTCTGAATCCCCAAGTCCAAGCACTATGAGTTATATGGTATCTGTCACGGATCATTCAAAAAATGAAAAATGAACAGTCTTATCATCTTTCACTTTCTTTTTATAGGTATTATAGTTACCTTCTAAATTATGACCTATTTATATGAATATTAAAATGAGTTTGTAATTTTGAATGGTGAGGGAAACCAGGAATTTATTTGGTATAAATGAAAACATGTCGGCCGGGCGCTGTGGCTCACGCCTGTAATCCCAGCACTTTGGGAGGCCGAGGCGGGCGGATCACGAGGTCAGGAAATCGAAAACATCCTGGCTAACATGGTGAAACCCCGTCTCTACTGAAAATACAAAAAAAACTAGTTGGGCTTGGTGGCGGGTTCCTGTAGTTCCGGCTACTCGGGAGACTGAGGCAGGAGAATGGCGTAAACCCGGGAGGCGGAGCTTGCAGTGAGCTGAGATGGTGCCACTGCACTCCAGCCTGGGCGACAGAGTGACTCCGTAAAAAAACAAAACAAAAAAAAAAAAAAAAAAAGAAAACATGTGTGAGAGGAAAAATTGGTTTAAAATGACCTGTTAAACATACAATTTAAAATGATCTGTACAATAATGTGGTGAAGTGAGAGAGGGTGTAGATTTGGGGGTGTGATCAACAAGGTAGTAGCTTTACCAGAGAATTCAGAGGAAAGAGTAAGAGTCCATGCGTTTTAGTAAAAGCACACTAACATGAAACGTGGTTTCTGGTTCCATCTATCACTGACTTTGGATTCATCAGTTAACCTCTCTGGGCCTCATTTTTCTCCTCCATAATTTGACAAGGCTGGGCTCAGTGAGTTCAAAGGTCTCTTTGGCTTGAATATTCTATTAATTAATTGTTAATAGCAGTGTCCATAGCCATGGAGTGCCGCCTGGGGCCTTCCTCTGAGGCAATCACCTATGGTATTTGAAGGAGAAAAAATGTTCTCTGATTAACCCTCACCCGTAAGTGGAGCCAAATTATATTTTGAATATGTCGGTTTTAATTGAAATGTCATCTGTAGATTGACTGCTAAACAAAGGCATTTTGACACGTCTCTGCATTAGCTGGTAATGGTAAGCTTTGGGAATGTTTTCTAATATGACAGTACATTGGGCTTCTTTTTTCGGAATTAACTTCACCAGAATGGCTCTATCAGGTGTCAGAGAAGATGCCTGAAGGTGACTGAAGCTCTTGCATCAAGTCTACTTGTTTGTGAAACAGTCTCCAGGGAAGCCATACCCTCGCTCCCTTCTTCACTTCCTTTGAACCTCCTGCTATTGCTGTTACTGTTTTTCTAAAAAAAAAAAAAAAAAAAAAAACCAAACAGTGATTCGGATATGGGTTCTTCTTGCTGGACGGTGATGACTGAGAGAAGGCATGGGGCATCTGACTGGGACGACTTCCTTCTTCACACTCCGTGTTGTGAATCTGCTTTTTTACCCAATGTCTCTCCATTGTGGTGGTGACTCCAGCTAAAATGGATTGAGCTAAAATATGAGCATTGTGCTGATTTGGTAGCATTCTTCATTGAGGTCTCTGTTTTTCTTCCTAAGGATATAAATCTGAACCAGCTTTAACCAAATGTTTGCTTTGCTTCAGTCAAAGCTTAAAAAAAACCCATCTAATTCTGTGAATTGCAAAAGTAAGGTTCATGAGAAGCCAGCAAAATTGTGACCACTAGTTTAGCGAAGAACAAAAGTAACAACTATCACTTTCCATTTATAGCATATCTGTATCATCATTTTATTATGCTTTTTGGACCAATTGTATAAACAGGCTATGATGCCTCCATTTTATTAGAATATCAGTAAGTTCAGTGACTTGCCCAAGTCCTGTTAGTTAATGACTGAGCTGAGACTCCAATCCTAGCCTTTGGGCTGTAAGCCTACTGATTGATAAGAGTGGCTCCAGCCCTGCTCCTTTATACTTTTTCTAGAATGTTGTGGTTGGGAACAGGGTGGTGAGCATGGCCTACCTAGGTTTAGGCCACAAGGAGGTGCATTGTGGAGAATCAAAAAACAATAATAAAACCTATTCTAAGTGATGCTGCTTTTTTTTTTTTTTTTTTTTTAAATCATCACTATGCCTCAGTAATTCTAAACAATTTCAGTAATAAAATAATTCTCCCTATTCGGACAAACCACTCTCATCACTCCTTCCTGAAAGGTAAGACTCCTCAGGTTTTCCATCCAATGACATTTTCTGGCCTCCTCCTCACCTCACCCTCAAATGAAGCCAGAGATGCTGCATAAGGCCAGAAGGAAAGACAGGAAACAAGCCAGCAGGCTTTGGACTCAAAAAGCCCCTCCTCAGTAGGGTATTGAATCAATTAGCAAGTGCTTATTGAACACCGATTCCATGCTCAGCACTGGGCCAAGAGCTTGAGGGGGAAAGAGCAGTCAAGCATGGTCTCTGATTCAAGGAGCACACAGTTACCTTGATGAGATAAGACCTAGGGGAAGCAGCTATACTTCACACTTGGCACAGCAAATAATTAAGAATGTGATAGGGCAGATTATACACTGACTTTATTCCTCCAGGGATGGGTCTTGATTTGGAATCATAATTTCTCCATCATTCTCTAGCTCTATCTTCTTGAGCAAGTATCCTAGCCTCTCCATGTCTCTGTTTCCTCATCTGCAAAACTTGGTGGTGATAACAGTACTATAATACTAGCATTATTATTCCTTGAGGATTAATCGAGAGAGGAAATGTTCAGTAGATTTTAGCTATTTTTCATTCATCGACCTTTCAGTGAGTGTCTACTGTTTGCCACAGCACTGTGCTAGTTGTAAATATGGCCAACACCCAAAGAGCTTCTGTGATTCATTCATTGTCACCTAGAGTTTCAAGGCTGTATAGTGTAATGGCTTAGAGCACAGGCTGTGTCTGACATCATATCATCTGGGGTTAAATGCAGCCTCTGTCATCTTCCGCTCATGTGATTTTGCGTGAGTTCCTTAATCTCTGTGTGCTTCATTTCTCTCACCTGCAAAACAGCAATCATAATAGTACATATATCATAGAATTGTTGTGAAGATTAAAAGAATTAATAGATACTAAGTACTTAGAATACTATTCTGGAACATAGCAAGCATAAATTTTAGCAATTACCATTACTACTGTTTGCTCCCTCACCAGAACTAATAACATTAATTTGGAGGTTGGTAAGAGGTTCCTAAATCAGTTAGAGAAATGGTTGAAACTTAGGTGATATTAACCTTTTGGGTGCACTCTGCTTATGCCAATACCATGATTATCCAGAATGGGGCATTCTGCTGAGCTTAATTTTCTAGTTAATTAACCAGGAGTTGACTAGAACACCCTATTTATTTCATTCCTTTTGTTTGGAAATCATTCTGAAGTGTTCCTAGCTTCTTATCCACTTTAGTAAATAGGGTTTAGTGGCTGTCCCTCCAAGTCTGCAGTGGAGGCAAAGGATCTATCCAAGGTTCTGGGTTTGATTTTAGCTAGTCTAATTCGGACTGCAGGGAGCATCATGGCCCCTGATGCCAGCAGAATCCTTGGGGTTTCTAGTTTTCTGTTTAGGCTTCACCAAGGACTACTTTTCATGGTTTTAGTAACCTACAGTGCCAGGAAAAAGTCAATGACTTTATAATTTTTTATGTCCCTAAAGGAGGAACTCAGTTGAAGGTTATTCTGACTATTTCTAAAAGCAAAGGCTATGTAGCTATGTGTCGTTTGTATGGGGCATAAAATGACTTTTTGGAAAATGTTGAGTCTTGGGCAGCAGTAGAGAGAACATTCCGTCCAGACAATGGATACCTCGCAAGAAGTTCAGAATGGTCCTTTTGCTTCCCATATCTGTCCTACCAGCCTTAGCAACCTGCACACGGCCTGTAAGTCCCACCAGTAGAATTACCCTCCAGAGAAACCCTGTCCAATACAAACTACTGTGGTCGTGGAAATATCCTATATTTGTACTATATGGTAGCCACTGGGCACATATGACTTTTGAGCACTTAAAAACCGAAATTTTTAACTATATTTAATTTCTCTTAATTTAAATTAAAATAACCACTGGTGTCATTTAGTGGCTACTGTATCAGGTGCTTTAAGTAAATGTTTAGGCCAGGTACAGTGGCTCATGCATATAATCCGAATACTTTGGGAAGCTAAGGTGGGAGAACCGCTTGAAGCCGGAATTTTGAGACCATTCTGGGCAACATAGTGAGATCCCATCTCTACAAAAAATAAGAAAAGTAGTTGGGCCATGGTGGTGTGGACCCATAGTCCTAGCTACTTGGGAGTCTGAGACAGAAGGATCGCTTAAGCCTAGGAGTTTGAGGCTGCAGTGACCTAAGATTGCTCTACTCTGGGTGACAGAGCAAGACTGTGTCTCAGAAAAAAAAAAAAAAGGTATGTTTACTCTTTTTTCCCCCTAAGGATATTGAAGGTCCCCGTTCCAGGAATGATCCCTGGGGGAAAAAGCATTACTTTATTTTCCTCTGTTCATAACTGTGTGGTGTACACATTTGTTTATTTGTCTTTATAAGAGGACCAAACATGAGATGGGCTTGAACTATTGAGAAATCAGGGTGATGAGTGTTTAAATGGAGAAGAGAATCCAGGCTTGGAGAACACACAAAGAGGACAGGCAGGAGTGTACCATTAAAGGGGCAGAGTGGGAGCTTCATGTTAGGTGCTAAAAAGGACATGGCAAGAGCAGAATCAAATTTGTCCTAATTTCTGCTGTTTAGGGCTGATACAGATTTAAGGAGACAGAATGGGAGTGGAGATGAGGACTTGGGAAGTGAGCTTGGAGTCATGACTACCTCCTCAATGAAATAGCTTCCTTTCCTCACCCTGGCCTGTGTATAGGGGGCTTGTGTGGAGAAGACTATTCCTGTAGTAGAAAGGTCAAGACTGTGTCCCAAAATGCCAACTTTGGTGAGTCGCAGGCAAAGGGACTGAAGGAAAGAGGGCAGAGGATGGCTTTGTAAAAGATTCATTTCCTTGAGAGACTTTCACTAACCTGCCCATGGAGGTGAAATCCAGCATCTTCTCTTCAGTGGATGTCCTTAGTACTTAGATGAAATGCCAATCAGGAAACAACTGCTTCTCTCTGGGATCCCTGAGGCTTCTGCTGGCCAGACTGCTCACGGACAAGCCAGCCTGTTCAGCAAAGAAACAACTGAATGATTTCCTTATTATTCGGAAGTGTGGTGCATCGGACATACAGCAGCTACTCATGGTGAAACAATTGCTGTTTCAAATGTACTTGAAACCGAATGAGCTGCTGCAGACAGCATTAGCAGTGCCCAGACTCTTGGATGGGGCTTGTTTTACTGGAGATCATCAGTTTTTAGTGGCTTAATTTTTCTCTCATCCGGTTTAAGTGTTTGACATTAAAGAAGTTTTATGCTTTCAAGATTTACCCTGGAAAAGATCAACAACCCCACGGTGAAAGTTAATAGTCAGTGTCGAGCACTAATCACATTCCTGAAGGGGGGTAAGCACCAGGGTATTGGGAATCTGGAGCTTGTGAAAGGCAGTTTCCTCCTTGTCAGAACCAAGTGTTGAATGTTGAATGAAGGACAGGGAAGTGTTTGGACTATTTGTGAAGGAGAGAGCAGGGTTCCATGGGTTAGGACACTCATCAGGGCACTCAGGGCTGCCAGATGCTTTCCTACTGAGAGGCCTTAGAGTTTATCTTTAAAGCACATCTGCCCAGCGATATTCACACACTAAAGGTGCTGGGAGGAAGGCTTACTTAGAGAACCAGCTGGGGATGTAGAGGACTTTATTGAGACCTAAATTTGAACATAGGCATGGACAAATATCCGACATAGGTTATAGAATGTTTGAAATTAGGCCTATTCTGGAAATTTTCAGAGTCATGATGGATTCTGCTGTAGATTACACTCTCCTGCCAAAAAGGAAATTCTATTTTGCAAGCCACCTGTTCTGTTTTGTTGTGAAGGGTGAGGGAGGAGCTACCACCCCTCTGCTTCTTCCATGTAATTGGTAAGAACAAGGCAGAACCAACAGGCAATCTTCCATCTAAGATCTGTAGGGCACAGATCAATGTTACAAATGGGGACATCTGGTCTGTGGCCTACTCACCCACTGCCCTCTCATATTCCTACCCTTGACTCTCTTCTCCTATCCCTGGCTCTCTTTCCACACTACAAGAAGGTTCAAGCACGTGGACATGCCAGCCTACACGTCCAAGCTCTATCTAGCACTCTAATGTCCAAAACAACTGGCCATTGGTCACCCAACAGGCTAGGACTTGTACACCTGTGGCACTGCATACCCTTAGAGGGATAACTCCCAGCAGGAGTCCTGCACAACCACCCTCCCATCAGTAGTCTTCATGCTGTTTGAGCAGAAAATTCTGGGGTTCATTTACCTAAATTTTGTTCTAGAAGCTAAGGGTCTGAACTCAAAATGTGCATGTCCCTGTGGCCCCATGGCCCACTCTGTGGGGAGAGTTGCAACCATAGGAGAGTCAGAGCAGGGCCCTTCAAAATGTGGGCCTCAGGGCAGTGCCTCTTGCCTGGGTTAACCTGACACCAGTATATACAATTAAAAAATGTGGCGTTCCACTGGCCATCTTTGGTCAGAAACTCCAACAGTCAGTGATGAAGTGCTGTGAAAATAACTTCAGCAAGCTGATAAAGGGGTGTATACCAAGGACCAGCTGAAGTGATGACCATCCACTCCTGCTGCTTAGCATGCAGCTATTCCTGTGCAGCTGAGCACTGTGAGGACGAGACTCTAGAGCTTATAGTAGTTAGCTGGGTGTAAGCAGCTTAAATGCAGTGAGGCATGAATAGGCCTTAATAGCCATAGGTTTCAGGTGTTGATGCATGAGAAAGTACTAGAATCACAGTATAAAGTTGTGTCCCACTATGGGGTTTGCTTCATGGAGCTCTCCTGGGTACCATTCCTAGTAACAGAGCAATTATTGGCATTACCGGTGGGAGGAGGTATCCGAGGAGTTGACATTTTGCCTTTGTCATTTTGAGGTAGCAGCCTCCAAAGAGCTGTATGTCTGCACAGCCTGGGGGCCCTTCTGGCTGTGCTGGTCATTGGTGAACTGGAGAGCTCAGGAGCCACATTATCCATGCTCCCATCCACTCCTGTGTCCTGCTTGTACATTGTGCCGTCTTGAGGCAGCCAGACAGCTTCTCTGCCCTAGGTGTTCTCCTGAGAAAAACCCATGGACATTTCATTAGATAATATCACTGATAAGAGTGGCTGCTATACAGTGGTTTTTATTTGCCAGACTGTGCTAAGTGATTGACATGCGACTTACTGAATTCTCACATCAGCACTGTGAAAATTTGTTCTCACCCCCATTTCCTGAATGAGCAAATTGAGGTTGAAAGAGGTTAAGTAATTTGCTCTAAGTGACAGGTAGTAAGTGACAGAGACAATATACAAACTCAGATCTGCTTGACTTAAAGGCCTAAGACCTTAACTGGAACCCTAACCTCCCGGCTATTCTCTCCCCTATCCAGGCCTGGTGTCTCTGCATAGAATTAATAATGAACTTCTCCCCACTTGTTACTTAGGGTTCACGCTAAACGTACCCATGTAGTCAATTCTTACTGCATGCACAGTCCACTATGCTGTGGTGGAAGCTCAGAGAGTAAGGCAGGGATGTGAAGGCACGCACAGCAGACAGTGGCCAGAGCTGAGTGAGTTAAATTAGGTAAAGGACAACCTCAACCTCATCACACTTCTGTCTCCTTGACAGGGCAAAGAATTAAGCTAACCTTTACCCTCTGTGCTTGGCAAAATCCTTTTTCTGTCTCCTATACCATCCCTGCCTCGCAGAGGACCAGAGTACATTTAGCCAGGGCCTACCTGAATAGAAGGGAAGAATGCTGTTGACAGTCTAGGTAGAAGCTGGATTTCAGTCCCAGCTCTGTCGCTTGCTAGCTCTGTGACCTTGAGAAATTTACTTAATCTCTTTATGCTTCAGTTTCTACATGTGTCAAATGGAGATCATAATGGTATCCATCTCATGGGGTTGTTGTGAGTATCAAATGAAATATGCATGTGACAATGGGTCTGGCATATAGTAGGCACTCAAAATTTGTTGGCTATTACTAATATTAGCTCTGT
The DNA here is from genome assembly GCF_037993035.2 of Macaca fascicularis. Taxonomy (NCBI): domain Eukaryota; kingdom Metazoa; phylum Chordata; class Mammalia; order Primates; family Cercopithecidae; genus Macaca; species Macaca fascicularis. The sequence goes on from NC_088395.1 coordinate 110,956,715, forward strand.
TTAGAAACTTGATGACATCCAAGCAACCATCGGAAATGCTTATCTCAAAGCCCTTTCCAAAAGCAAGAATACACCCAATATTCATAGAATTTAGTTCATCTACTTTTGAAGATACACAGATACACACACACACACACACACACACACACACACACACACACACAGACTCACACTGTGTCACTGAATTTTAATCACACACACAGATTCACACTGTATTACTTAATTTTAATCAAAGGCTGTACAATTTGAAAGCTCTGAGTTTTACTGTAACATGCAAAGTTATAAAAGGGAGAGGAAATGTATGACTTAAGTATGAATACTGGGTACGCACATGATAAATGGTCTTTTTTCCTCTTTTCTTTTTTTTGATGGAGTCTGGCTCTGTTGCCCAGGCTGGAGTGCAGTGGCATGATCTCAGCTCACTGCAGCCTCTGCATCCTGGGTTCAAGTGATTCTCCTGCCTCAGCCTCCCGAGTAGCTAGGATTACAGAAGTGCACCACCATGCCTGGCTAATTTTGTAGTTTTGGTAGAGGTGGGGTTTCTCCATGTTGGTCAGGTTGGTCTTGAGCTCCTGACCTCAGGTGATCGCCCGCCTTGGCCTCCCAAAGAGCTGGGATTACAGGTGAGAGCCACAGTGCCTGGCCAAGCAGTTTTTTTTTTCCCATAAGTATAAAGGATATTTGCTTTTTTTAAATGAAGAAAATACAATTTTTGAAAATAATAGACTATTATTTGAAACTATAGTTTAATTCTAAAATGCTTCTCTTGGCTGGGTGCGCTGGCTCACACCTTGTAATCCCAACAATTTGGGAAGCTGAGGTGGGAGGATCACTTGAGCTCAGGAGTTTGAGACCAGCCTGAGCAACATAGTGAAACCTCCTCTCTACAAAAAAATACAAAAGAAACTAGCTGGGAGCTATGGTGAATGCCTGTGGTCCCAGTTACTCTGGAGGTTGAGTCAGGAGGATTGTTTTAGCTCCAGAGTTCGAGGCTGCAGTGAGCCGAGATGGTACAAAGTGAGACCCTGTCTCAAATAAATAAATAAATAAATAAATAAATAAATAAATAAATAAAAAGGTTCTCAGTTACCAGCTCAACAAGGTCTGGGGATAGGGCCTGGATCCTAAATTGCATTTAAGTGAAGGATGGATAGTCTGGATCTACTGTCCAAGCTGAGTAGAGTAATGAACTCATTCATTCATTAGAGACTTCAATATATTTCTTTGGTCAGCACTAATTGCTTATCTGACCTAAGCTCTCCTGCTTTCACTGCAGTCATTAGTATTGTCAGGGAGCAAGTACATTTTTTGAGTTTCCACAAGAATGAGTGATTTTTCAATCTTTCATCAGGTGCCAACTCTTATTCAATAGGTTCATTTGCAGAATCTATCCAATGATAGTGCTAACAAACTGAGACAGTATTTACTACATGCCAAGCACTGTCTAAGAAGCAGTTTACATCCATTAACACAATGACTTTTCATAGGAACCCATTTAGTTTTTCAGAAGAAGAAACTGAGGCCATAAGTAAAATAAATTGCTCAAGGCCACACAGGTGATAATGAGGTGACATTCAAACACAGGTATTCTGGTTCCATAGTTTGTGCTCCTAAAATACTACACTATTTTGCCTCCAGAAGGCTAAAGAGGATTTTGCTAAATTCCTGATTAGTTAGACTTGCCTGCAGTCAAACGCATTATTATAGCTTGAGCTTTCAGGAAGTTTGGACTGTGTTTTTCAGCATTCTCTCCGCCCCAGAGCCTCACCCGCGTATTTGAAAGTGAGAGCCCTATAATTTGGTGGTTAATTTCAGGAGCCCAAGCAGTTTGGGAGATGAGATTTTGAAGGGGAGAATAAATAGCACCCTCTTCCCTACCCAAGCTCTGAAGCAATTCAACTGTAGTACAGATAAAGAGTAAAAACAGTATAAAGTACAAAACATTGCCTTTATCCCACGTAAAGTCTGGCTTGGAGGAGATAGCTTAGTGTGAAATAGTTCCTAGTTAATAGAAGCTATTATTTCTCATGCTTGTTCCTACCCCTGTGCTCCCTGGAAGCCCCACTCCTCTGCCAAATTGAAAGCCTACACCTTGTCTAAAGTGAATTCATACAAGTAAATCAGCTGGCCTCATGCCTTTCTTTCCCCTTCTAACGTATATTGACTTTTTCCTGGACTCTTAATTTTCTGTACCAGACAATGTTGTATGATTTCATAATAAATGCTATGTAGCATTCCATGGTCGTTTTGTGCTTGTCTGTCCAACTAGAATATATCTTTATGGACAGGACGCCTCTCTCATATGTCATTAAAATAAGATGAGGTGTTCGAATGCACATAGCATAATGTCATGTGCATAGCAGGAGCTCAGAAATACTTTTTCTCTTATTCATCCTCTCCTTTCTGTTTTTCTCTCCCTTTAATTATCTTTTTGTTCTTTCTCCTTCATATCCACTAAAGCACTTACTGTAGTGCTGAAGTCCCAAGAAGTACTAAATAAATACATGTGAACATAGTTTACTATATTTTACTGTCCAGAACCCCCCCTTTTTTTCCTGAGAATGTGAGGTTCCTTTCTGTAAAATGCCTGATGTTAAGTTTATTCAAAATGATTCCTTTCTTCCCTCATTAACTCTGAGGAGAGAAATAAGCAATAGCCAAGTTAGAGGCATGTGTTGGATTCAGTTGGACCCTAATAATATGTCTAGCATCCTCATTAGGTTTCCTCTGAATATCCTTGAGTGAATGCTGGACTGTAAATTATGCCAAGATAAGCACTGTGTAGTGTTCTATGCTGTATTCCCAGTACCAAAATGTGGAAACAATACAAATGTCGATCAACTGATAAATAGTTGACCAACAAAAAGTGGTATATCCATACAATGGAATATTATTCAGTCATAAAAATGTATGAAGTATTGATTCACGAGACATTATATTTGAACCTTGAAAATTTTATGTAAATTATAAGCAATCCAACAAAAAAATGCCACTTATTATATGATCCCATTTATATGAAATGTCCAGAATAGGCAAATCTATATAGACAGAAAGTAGAATCATATTTTTTTTTTAGGGCCAGGGTGGGGATGAGGACATGGGGAATGGTACTGATACCTAATGTGTGCAGGATTTCTTTCTTTAAATTTTACTTTAATTATCCCAAAACCCAAATCCTTAAGTATTATTATTCCCATTTTCCAATTAGGAAATTGAAATAGCAAAGGTTAAATAATGTCCAAAGTTATACAAAGTGTGAGTCTAGGCTGGGATTGTCTCCAGTCAGGGTTTCTTTTTGGGATGATGCAAATGTTCTCAAGTTGACTGTAGACTGGGTGTGGTGGCTCACGCCTGTAATCCCAGCACCTTGGGAAGCTGAGGTGGGCAGATCACTTGAGGTCAGGAGTTTGAGCGCAGCTTGGGCAACATTGTGAAACCCTGTCTCTACTAAAAATACAAAAATTAGCCGGATGTGGTAGTGCCCACCTGCAGTCCCACCTAGTTGGGAGGCTGAGGCATGAGAATGGCTTGAACCCGGGAGGCAGACTTTGCAGTGAGCCAAGATTGCATCACTGCACTCCAGCCTGGGTGACAGGGCAAGACACTGTCTCAATAAATAAATAAATAAATAAATAAATAAATAAATAAATAAAGTTGACTGTAATGGTTGTACATCTCTGCGAATACACTAAAAGCTATTCAATTATATACTTCAAATGATTGAATTTTATTCATGTGAATTTTATGTCAATAAATGGGTTAGCAAACTAACCCCAAAGTATACGCTTAATAAATATTATTATTACCAGTGAAAAAAATCAGAAACCCTGGGGATGAGCTTCAAGATTCAGTAATTTTTAAAAGCTTCCAAAGTGATTCTAATATTCAGCTGCAACTAAGAAGCTCTTTGCTAAGTGAATGAATTCCTGAGTTCTATGTAAGCACTGATTGAATAAATCAGTGAATGGATTGATGACAGGGTTGAGCCTTGCTCCTCTTTTTGTTTTTCTCTTTTTGAGGCAGGGTCTCAGGCTGGAGTGCAGTGGTATGATCACTGGTCACTGTAGCCTTGATCTCCAGGGCTCAAGTGATCCTCCTACCTCAGCCTCCCTAGTAGCTAGGATTATAGGCACATGCCACTGTGCTCAGCTAATGTTTGTAAATTTTTTCTTTTTTTTCTTTCTTTTTTTTTTTTTGTTGAGACAGGGTTTCGCCATGTTGCTCAGACTGATCTCAAACTCCTGGGCTCAAGCAATCCTCCTGCACTGGCCTCCCAAAGTGATGGGATTGCAGGCGTGAGCCACTGCACCCTGCCTTGCCTTGCTTCTTTTGCCTGGCTGGGAAAGTCCAAATATCTGGAACATTGCAGGAGATGTCAATTTGATCTGGAAGCTCAATTGTTTCTCATGTCACAGAATGATGTGCAGGGTGGGGTCCTACCAACACTTCCATGACATGCCTATCTGCACCCTGACTTCTGGGTAGTTCAGCAAGTGGGCTGCACATCCTTAGAGAGCATCCGTCAAGGGATAAGAGCTCTTTTCAAGGAAGGAACTCTGTCAACACAAAGCACAATATTATTGCATTTTTATAAAGCTGTATGAATTTTCACATACCATCTGCCTGTTATTTTTACAAGTTCCTGCCTAAAAGTAGGTTTGCATTTATGCTGTCAGAATTTGAAGGCATAATTGTCATAGTGTTCCTTATAATTATTATTGTATTGTCTTCCCAGTGGCTATTTGTTTTATTATGAGTTTTATTTTTCTCCCAGGAAAACCTCCATGAGTGAATCAAATGCATATAAATGAGGGCACTCAGATGCCATCCATAGAGAGCATAAGGTGGTCAGACTCTCAAAGTTAATGAGCTAACGTATTGCTAATCAACCCAGCTTACAACATAATGTAATAGATATAATTGAAATACTGAATAGAATCAAGCATGTAGCATTTTGAACTATTTCTATTCTGCATTCACTTTCATTAAACAGAAGTTAGAAGTGTGTGTGTGTGGCCTTACTCTTTTGTTAGCCATGCCTAATGTCAGCAAACATATTGGAACAGGTACACTGAACTTTTAATCCAGAGCTCTCTAAGCACACATCACTTATATTGACCAGTTATGATTCTTAGCCCTTAGCGCATGATAAAAAAAAAAAAAAATCCCAGGACAGTTGGGCCTGCACAACCCAATGTACAGCCCAGACACCAAGCAGCTTTCCTGACTCTGGGTTCAGTGTGACCCTTTCTGGAAGAACTGAAAGGCATGGGCAACGTGCTGTACCCCAGCATGAGGCATGGCAGATAGGACTGCTTGCCTTTAAATGCCAGGCCGAAACTCAGTACCCTGCACAGAACCTGTCATGCCCTGAAATTCTCCTTTCTACAGGGGACTTCTTGCTCTTTTTGGTATGTGGTTTCATTATCTGTTATCCTTTGACATCACTGGTTCTTGGGCCCCTTACTTCACAGTTAGGCCTTCAGTTCGAACACTCCTGAAATCTCACAGGTTCTGTGAGTTTTTATCAATGCATCTTCTTGTAATATTCATGACAAACTTTGCACCTGCTTAGGTTAAAGATGAGACCTGCCAGATATAGTGATCTTACTTAGTTTACCAAAATTGTCACACACAGATGCACACGTGCACACACACACACACACACACACACACACTCTAAACTCAACCCTGTAGAGAAGTATAATATGTTCATATTGGCAACATGGAAAAATCATTTCTAGCAAATCAAAATTTACAGAATCCTGCCCAAAGTACTATATTCTTCATTAATATTAATTAGATGTTAGTGTCCAGTATTATGGAAAATACAAATGCCAAATTCATAGAGAACATCAAGGACAGGTAGTGGGAAGCATAATGAATGCATAGTAGGTGTTCAAAAAATATTTCAATTCATTTCACAGAAAGCAATGATTTAATAATTGCATACAACTGTGGAGACACAAAACAAAATGAAACAAAGCAACAGGCTTCCTCTCAATGGCATGTTTTGATTGGAAGTTCAGAGGAAAATGCAGATTGGAATAATCCTGAAAGACAACTGAGCAACTCTTTTCCAGACTTCAAAAATCTTTGTTAAATCACAAGCATTCCTATACATCAATAACAGACAAACAGAGAGCCAAATCGTGAATGAACTTCCATTCACAATTGCTACAAAGAGAATAAAATCCTAGGAATACAACTTACAAGGGATGTGAAGTACTTCGACTTTGTTTTGAAACTTAAAAGGCCCAGTGAAAGGACAGAAAAGGTCTTAAGTCACTTATGTTACTGAACAAAAATTCTAAGAGAAATAAGTCCCTTGCTTACATGGAGAATAAGGACTGTTAATGAGTTAACAGTCATTTTAAACATTTTCAGTTAACAGTTGGTGAATTTGAGGTCAGACTGGTTCCCTGCTCTCGAACCCTGTTTTCTGTTGTTTAAGATGTTTATCAAGACAATATGTACACAGCTGAACATAGACCCTTATCAAGAGTTTTTGGGCTGGGCGTGGTGGCTCAAGCCTGTAATCCCAGCACTTTGGGAGGCCGAGACGGGCGGATCACGAGGTCAGGAGATCGAGACCATCCTGGCTAACATGGTGAAACCCCGTCTCTACTAAAAAAAAAAAAAAATACAAAAAACTAGCTGGGCGAGGTGGCAGGCGCCTGTAGTCCCAGCTACTCGGGAGGCTGAGGCAGGAGAATGGCGTGAACCCGGGAGGCGGAGCTTGCAGTGAGCTGAGATCCGGCCACTGCACGCCAGCCTAGGCGACAGAGCGAGACTCCGTCCCCCTCCCCCCAAAAAAAAAAAAAAAGAGTTTTTGATTTTGCCCTTTGCCTTGTGATCTTTGTGACCTACTCCCTGTTCATACACCCCCTCCCCTTTTGAAGTCCTTAATAAAAACCTGCTGATTTTCCTGCTCAGGTGGGCATCATGATCCTACTGATATGTGATGTCACCCCTGGGGGCCCAGCTGTAAAATTCCTCTCTTTGTACTCTTTCTCTTTATTTCTCAGCTGGTCGACACTTAGGGAAAATAGAAAGAACCTATGTTGAAATATTGGGGGTGGGTTCCCCTGATACCCCACTTTTCTGCTTTTCCAGGATCATCTTGTGAAGGGCTCAGTCTATCTCTCTCACTACTGGCACTTAGGAGGTTGAGCTCAGGGATGCTGCTAAATATCTTGCAATGCATTTGGTAGCCCTCTAACAACAAAGAATTATGTTAGCCCCAAGTGTCAATAGTTTCATGGTTGAGAAACTCTATGCTTTCACTTCTCAAATTGCTGTCAGAGGATAGTATACACTATTTTGCAGAGTCAGGGCAAACACCTTCATAAAGCATCATGTTTGTTCATAGATCTTGGGACCCCTTTTCAAGCATTAAAGCAAAAATGGATATTATATAGTGTAGAATACAAAATATTTTAAGATACTACTTTTAAAACAATTTTATGGGCACATATACACCATGGAATACTATGCAGCCATAAAAAAGGATGAGTTCATGTCCTTTGTAGGGACATAGATGAAGCTGGAAACCATCATTTTCAGCAAACTATTGCAAGGACAAAAAACCAAACCTCGCATGTTCTCACTTGTAGGTGGGAACTGAACAATGAGAACACTTGGACACAGGAAGGGGAACATCACACACTGGGGCCTGTTGTGGGGTTGGGGGAGCGGGGAGGGATAGCATTAGGAGATGTACCTAATGTAAACGATGAGTTAATGGGTGCAGCACACCAACATGGCACATGTATACATATGTAACAAACCTGCACATTGTGCACATGTACCCAAGAACTTAAAGTATAATTACAAACACAAACAAAAACAAAACCATGCATGGGGCCTGTAGCCCCTTTGTTTTGGACAATGCCACCTATTTGGAATGGCTGTATTTACCTAATGCCTGTACCCCCATTGTGTCTAAGAAGTAACTGACTTGCTTTTGATTTCATAGGCTCATAGGCAGAAGGGACTTGCTTTGTCTCAGATGAGACTTTGGACGGTGAACTTCTGAGTTAATGCTGAAATGAGTTAAGACTTTGGGGGACTGTTGGGAAGGCATGATTGGTTTTGAAATGTGAGGACATGAGACTTGGGAGGGACCAGGGGTGGAATGATATGGTTTGGATATATTCTCACCTAAATTTCGTCTTGAATTCCCACATGTTGTGGGAGGGACCTGGTGGGAGGTAATTGAATCACAGGGGCAGGTCTTTCCCTTGCTGTTCTCATTATAGTGAGTATGTCTCATGATATCTGATGGTTATTATAAAGGATGTACAAGCTCTTTGCTTGCTGCCATCCTTGTAAGATGTGACTTGCTCCTCCTTGCCTTCTGCCATGATTGTGAGGCTTCCCCAGCCACATGGAACTGTAAGTCCAATTAAACCTCTTTCTTTTGTAAAAAACAACAACAACAACAACAACAAAATTTCATAAATTCTATTCACATAGTATTATCATCAGAATTAGAAGTATTATAGTAGGCAGTTAACTTTTTGTATTGTGGTAAAAGACATAGAACATAATATTTATCATTTTAACAATTTTCAAGTGTACAGTTCAGTGGCATTAAGTAAATTCACATTGTTGTACAATCATCACCACTATGCTTCTCTAGAACTTTCTCATCTTCCCAAGCTGAAACTCCTTACTCATTAAATGCTAACTTCTCGTTCGCTCCTCCCCTCAGGCCTGGCACCCATCATTCTGTCTCTATGAGTTTGACTATTCTAGGTATTGGATATAAGTGGAATCAGATTATTCCTTCTATGACTGGCATATTTTACTTACAATGATGTCTTCAATGTTCATCTATGTTCTAGCATGTGTCAGTATTTCCCTCCTTTTAAAAGCTGAAAAATATTCCATTGTATTCGTGTACCACATTTTGTTTATCTGTTCATCTGTTGATGGATACTGGGTTGCTTCTGCATTTTTAGCTATTGTGATTATGGGTATACTAATGTCCACTTGAATCCCTGCTTTCAATTCTCTAGGTTATATCCCCAGAAGGGGAATTGCTTTCTATGTTTTTTTGAGGGACTGCCATACCATTTTCCACAGCAGCTGCATCATTTTACAATCCCACCAGCAATACACAGGAGTTCTAATTTCTCTACAACTTCATCAACACTTCGGTTTTTTTTGGGGGGGGTGGAGAGGTGGGCGGCGGTTGTTGTTATTAATAGCCACACTAGCACATGTGAAGTAGTTGTGCATTGTGGTTTTGTTTTGCATATCCTTAATGATTTGTGATGGTGAGCAGCTTTTCATGTGTCTATCTGCCATTTCTATACCTCTTTAAAGAAATGGCTATTCAAGTCTTTTGCCCATTTTAAAATTGGGGTTTTTTTTGTTTGTTTCTTTTTGTGGTTGTTGTATTGTAATGACAAAACTCTTGAAGTACAAGTTTGAATCTGCTCTGCTTTCTGGCTCTGTCTCCAGAACACTAGGGCTCACTCTTTCTTGGAATTCAGCAAAGACCTTGGGATCTTGGGTTTCAGCTCTTGGTCATTTGTTGATGAATTTAGCACTAATAATTTAATGGCTGATGATAGGCTAATACATGACCTAATACATTAAACTTATATGTGTGGTTCCCAGAAAAGATGATGTCTTAACTCAAAGAAATGAGTTCCAGTTGGTGAAACTTCTGCCACATAGGGGAAATTATCTTTGAGTAGAGCAACTTTGTTTCTCACTCCATACCATTTAGGCGGTCCTGCACTCACGAATTTGATTTTACAAATTGCATGTGTCCTTTCCAACTTTTTGCTCCTATATACAATAGAAGAAAAACTAATAACCCCACATTTGTATTGGGTTCATCAGAATGAGCTTGAGGGCATGTTTTTCCTTACTTTAACAACAGATTAAGAGTCCGCTTATGATGCTGTGCTGCTTCTTTTTCTGATTGTTTGAATTCATACATAAAAACTGAGTAGGTCTGAACTGAAAGATTTTGTTTCCACATGTCAGATACTGAAACTCACCCAAATATGTTGGAATTCTGTGCACGGGCAATTAGAGCTGCCATGTCTTTTTAATGGAATGGGCATCTGCCTCATTTGTTCCTATGATCAAGTTCATGCATATATCTTCCTGAGAGGATAATCACAGATGAGATTTCTATAGTGCTTACTATCTGCCAGGTGTGGTAACTCCTCTCTCTCTGTCATTAAATGGCTTGGAACCCACTTCCAGAGCTTTCACTGCCATGTTTCTAGAGTTTCTTCTCCCAAAGGCAAACTACACCATTACTGTGCATACCTCTACCCTGAAGAAGTGGTTCTTCTGATGACTGTAGATCATACTCAGATTAGAGTGTCCACCCACATACATAAAAGACAGGATGGTGCAGTATTGAGCTAGGAGAAGAAGGGGGTGGGCTGACTTTCCTTTGTGAAAGGAAAATAAATCTCGATACCCTCCAAATCACTAAGCCAAAGGGAAAAGTCAAGCTGGGAATTGCTTAGGGCAAACCTGCCTCCCATTCTATTCAAATAAAAGATTGCTACTAAGATAAAAAAAAACAAAAACAAACAAACAAACAAACAAACAAACCAAAACTACATACCTCCCTCACAATTTGTGGACAAATGACAGACAGAACTCAAAGTCATCCCTGTGCTCACTGAGATAAATGCATATGTGATTGCTTCCTATGGAAAAGCTAATCAGAAACTCAAAAGAATGCAACCGTTTGTCTCTTATCTACCTATGACCTGGAATCCCCCTCCCTGCTTCAAGTTGTCCTGCCTTTCCAGACTGAACCAATGCACATCTTACATATATTGATTGATGTCTCATGTTTCCCTAAAATGTCTAAAACCAAGCTGTGCTCCAACCACCTTGGGCATATATTGTCAGGACCTCCTGAGGTTGTGTCACAGGCACGTGTCCTTAACCTTGGCAAAATAAACTTTCTAAATTGGTTGAGACTTGTCTCAGGTATTTTGGGCTCACACCTTATACCACCAAATTCTTGTGAAGAACTCTGAGGAGTCATGGAATTCTGCAAACCTGGACTTCCAGGTTGTTACAAAGGTATGTTTATAAAGGTAAGAGAGTTAAACATGTTTTATTCATCAGTTCGTTAACCTTTTTTAGACTTATGGTATGTGGACCTGTATTTGTACTCTTGCCCCAGTTTTCCAGAAATGTTAGGGGCAGGTATCTTTTAGGCTTTGTGTTTGTAAGTGTAGCCAGAAGTTCTGAAAAGTCTACCAGTGAAATTGAGTAGTAGTGGTTGGTGGAGGTGAGGGAAGAAGAGAAGGAGGACAAATACTTATCTGGGCTTCTCATTTTCCATTTAACTGGAAAATTCCAGTAAAATGAATGGCTTAGTTCTGTAAACTCTGGAACCAGACACTCTCTGTTTTAATCTTGCCTGTGCAGTGTGCTAGCTGTGTAACCTTAGGCAAGTCACTTAACCCCTGTGTTTTTCAGTGTTCTCATCTGTAAAATGGGGAGGACATTAATCTATCTTGTATGATATTAACATGCTTAAAACAGTTCTTCACAAGTTGTATGTTCCATGGGTTTACTTTTTAAAATTATTTTCATTTGAGCATAGTGCGACATGGTATGCAAAGATCCTGAGGAATCTCTACACAGGGGCATTCCTATTCAGTCCCCAGGATAATATGAGCACCCCAGAAGATGATCAAAGTGAAACAAGTTATTCTGAATGTGGGCTTCCCTAAAGGGTGGGAGGAGGAAAATTTGGTTGGGGCATGCCTGTCACTTGTTTTTGGCCTCCCAAAGTAGTAGGAAGGCCTGGGTAGTGATCTCTTCTGGGCAAGTGTTTGTGGTGAGAGTCCCTGGAGGGTTGGTGAGCCTCTGCTTGGAGGGCTGGGTAGTCACCTGCCCCATTATAGGCCAAGACTATAAGATGGACAGCAGTGTTCCTCTGTTCCTGACGTCACTTCCTATTGACCTTGGCATCTTTGGAATTGGCTAGGCAGAGGCTGTGGCCACATTTGAATAACACATATTGAAATAATGTGCCATGGAGGCCACATAATAGTTTCTAAGGTCCATCGCCCCGAAGCAGTAGTGACTTCAGCCAGATCAAACTTTCAGGTTGGAATGTTTCCTACTAGGCACCTTCAGAACCCAAGGTTGTGGAGTTCTGTCACAGCCAGCTGCATCAGTAAGGGATGACTGGCAGGGTTTATGGACCCCAGTAAGCACTCCTGATGGTTTCTATCTATATTCTTTAAAAGACTGAACTTTCTTTCTTAATTTTAATTTTAATTTTTTGTTTTACTTTAAGTTCTGGGATACATGTGCTGAACGTGCAGGTTTGTTACATAGGTGTACATGTGTCATGGTGGTTTGCTGCACCTATCAACCCATCATCTAGGTTTTAAGCCTTGCATGCGTTAGATATTTGTCCTAATGCTCTCCTTCTCCTTTTCCCTCACCCTCTGACGGGCCCCAGTGTGTGATGTTCTCCTCCCTGTGTCCATGAGTTCTCACCGTCAACATCCACTTATGATTGAGAACATGTGGTGTTTGGTTTTCTGTTCCTGTGTTAGTTTGCTGAGGTTGATGGTTTCCAGCTTCATCCATGTCCCTGCAAAGGACATGAAATCATTCTTTTTTTATGGCTGCATAGTATTCCATGGTGTATATGTACCACATTTTCTTTATCCAGTCTATCATTGATGGGCATTTGGGTTGGTTCCAAGTCTTTGCTATTGTAAATAGTGCTGCAATAAACATACGTGTGCATGTGAACAGACTGAATTTTCTACACTGAAACAGATGGGATCTCAGGGCTATTGTGATTTCTGTAATAGGGTTAAATGTGACCTCATTTGTATTCACTGGTTGGCAAGGCCCAGGACATTTGGGTTCCCCCACATTTTTAAAGAATGGAAAGACATGGTTATATTTGAGACTTTGGACATGCTGGTATATGTGGAAATGAGGTGGGAGTTTAAGAGAAGTAGGAGTTAAGAAATGATTATAGTAGTGTTCTGGTGCTAAATGATGAGGGACTAAACTAAGACAGTGACAGTAGGATGGAGTGGAGGGGGGAGTTTTTTTCCTATAAGTTATTGGGGCACAGGTGGTATTTGGTTACATGAGTAAGGTTTTTATTGGTGATTTGTGAGAATTTGGTGCACCCATCACCCGAGCAGTATACACTCCACCATATTTGTAGTCTTTTATACCTCGCCCCCCTCCCACTCTTCCCCCAAAGTCCCCAAAGTCCATTGTATCATTCTTATGCTTTTGTGTCCTCATAGTTTAGCTCCCGCATATCAATGAGAACATACAATGCTTGGTTTTCCATTGCTGAGTTACTTCACTTAGAATAATAGTCTACAATCTCATCCAGATTATTGCAAATGCTGTTAAAGATGTGAATCTCTAATGGTGGAAGTTTCCAATTACATGGAATAGAGGGAAGTGGCTTGCAGAGAGGATATTTAATTCTTATAAAAGGAAAAACAAAAACTCAGAAATCTTAATAGATTTGACTGATGCCATACTGAGACAGAGATGAGATCATTTTCTATTCTTTTATCCCAAACTACCACTCCTTCACTCTCCCTAGTTTCCTTGTCTCTGCTGGAACCCCTGCTATGCATCATTGCATGTCCACAAAGCCCCATCACCAGCCATCTGGGTGATTGATAATGGTTTTGCTTTGGACTTCAGGCTGTGTCTGCTTGGCTGTGTCTTCTGTGTCCTCTACTCTGGGGTGGATTTCCCACAGTCAGGCTACAGCCTCTTCTCATGGCTACGCTGTCTGGTTGCCAGTAAACTATGTTGATTTGAGGATAAATTCCAAAATGTGATAATCACCTATGAAAACAAATGGTGTAAAGATGGAACAAGTGACAGTTGAAATGTGTTTACCCCTGCTGGGGTTCTTGTTTTGGTGACAGAAAGTGTGTATAATGTTAGGTAGGCTGTCCCAGACTGTGGATAGGAACATTATCTTTGAAGAGATCCTATAATAAGAGGAAAGATAATTAGGATTTGGGAAAGTGGCCAAGGGGTGAGGAAGGAAATATGTAGCAGCAGATAATATAATTTTACATGGGGATGGAAGCACAGGAAATCTGGCTTTTTAAATGCAAAGTTTGAGACTTTAATCATAATAACAAGAGAAGCTACTGTGTCATAAGAAGTTTCTAGGCATTATATCTCATTTCATCCTCTAACAACCTGTAAGGTAGCTACTAATATTATCCCCAGTTTGCAGATGGGATAATCGAGGCTTAAAGAAGTGAATTAACTCTCATGAGGTCACATAGCTAGTATGGTGTAGAGTTCGCAATGGCACTTGGGCCAAACTTGTCTCCACAGATCTCTGGTTAACATTTACTAGAGGCCAGGCACTTTACATGTAATGTACCATTTAAGCCTTACAATAGTGCTATGATATAGCTGCTATTAGGATTCTAAATTTATAGATGAGGAAACGGCCACATATAGAATTTTAAAACCCTGCCTATTTAATAAGTTGCAGTTAGTGCTCTTATCCAGCATGCCATAAGCACAAGGCACACTACACGAGGCTAAAGGGAAATTCAAAAGTAAAAAATTGGTGTAAGATTTAAGATTAGGAGTGGATCGTTGAGAGGCCAAGGCATAAGTCACAGCTAACAGAGTCATAAAGTGGGAGATGGGTTTGATAAGGCCACATGTAGCTTCTTGATTTAGACTCTTTTAATCATTGAATGAACTCTATTATCCAACCAGGATTTAGGATGAATCCTGACAGCCCATAGCACCTTTTGAAGAAGGTGACTAATTTGGATGATTCACTAATATTATGTTATCAGGTCATATGCAACATTTAATTTATGGCTTTGTCCATAATCTTGAAACAAAATGGGACCTAGTGATAATTTAGTAAACATTAATCCTATAAGTTCCTATAAGTTATGGGTCCCACTACCCCTCCCATCTCATCTATGACTGACTTTCATATACTACTCTAGCACTCCTGGACTTGTTGCTGTACTTTGAATAATACAAGTTCCTACTTACTGTAGCCCAATGCCTAGTAAGTGTTTGGCATATAGAAGGCACTTAACAAATATTTGTTGAATGATATTAGGCTCTTAGTATAAATGGAAGAGATGGGATATGTGGTACAGGTAGAGGAATTTACCTTAGGTAGGAGGAATGCTTAGTTCCTTTATCATAACAGGAAGAAAGGAGAATAATAATAATGTCTAATATATCAGGCAGTTAAATAGGGCTTACTGTGAACTGGGCACTTTACATATATTAACTCATTAAATTTATAATCTTGTTAATTAGGTACTATTATTCCTTTTTTATAAAAAACAAAAAAGCACAGAAAGCCTGTGATATGACAAAATTCCCAGTTCGTATGTGGTAGAGCTGGCTTTTCACTGAAAAATCCAGTGGTGTAGGTAGGCTTTTTTTGTTTGTAATCGGGTAAAGGAGAGCATTTATGTCTAATGGCTTCAATTTTCTCTGTAATCTGTGCAAAGAGAGGGAGGAGGATGGACTCAAGGAGTGGAGGTTTGAGGAAAATGGAGGAAATTTGAAGTAGTCTGTGGAGAGTGGGAAATGGAATCGATCAAAGATCTGCAATTAGGATGGCATATGACATTGAGAACATGTATGAGGTTGGCAGTCATGAAGGTGTATGTTCCAAGTCTTTCTCTTGTGTAACTTTATCCAGCAGGTATTTATCAATCTGACACAGGTATGGTGAAAGTGGACAATAGCATTCTTCCAGATTTTGCCAGATGGATAAAATGAAATGACAGAGAGGTGAGGAAGTTTAGGATGTTTACAAGAGTTATTCAAAGGACCAAGGGGAGGGATCCAATGGACAAAAAGCAAAGTAAAGAAAAACTTAGCTGATGGATTGGGAAAATGTGATTAAGTTAATGGACTGGCGATCTTAATGAAGTCAAAGAATGGTTGTAGTGGAAGTACTTGAACATACAAAGTGGAAAAAGGAGAGGTTATGGACAGAGAAGGGGATGATGGAGTTAGTGATATGAAAGGTGAAGAAGATCCAAGAATCTTAGGGATGGGTAGTTAAAATGGGGTGCAAGGGAAGGTCAATAGAAATGAGGAGGTCAAGGAACTAAGAAGCCAGGAGTTTGGAAATCCATCTATATTGATATTGATATTATTGAGAACAGTGACAGGGCTTGGGTAGGGTTGGAAGATGCCAAGGTCTGATAAGTGAAGGAATTGTTGACAGTGACACAAAGAGAGAGGCTGGTATAGTCAGAAGATATAAGCCAAAAGGAAGGTTTACAGGAGAAAAGAGGACTAGGAATAGCAATGGCGAACATAGATGACACGTAATAAGCTTCTTGGCCCTGAGGTAGTTGAGGTGTGAGAAAATAATCAGCCACCACTGGAGAGTGCTGCAGGAAAAGCAGGGTTTGGATTCCATGATGTATTTCAGTTTCTGTGTACCTGCAGATTCTCCTCCTTGTTTTTCTCTCCCTTGAATATGTGTTATATATTGATCAGGGTGTGTGTGTGTGTATGCACACGCATTATCATATTAAACAAGACTCAGGCAATCATTGATCGTTTCTTAGAAAAATTCTACTTCAGATGATAAACTTTCACCTTGTTAAGAAACTGTCTTCTCAGGTGCTGTCCAATAGCTCACACTGGAACTATTTATAGCAGGTTTAGGTGGAGATAATTTTTGAAATAATCCCCTCTAAAAACCTAAAGCTCTTCTGTACCAGCCTGGAGATGTCAGAGAGCTGTAGGGAGAGTTCTGAATATCTAGGAGCAGAAGTGGGCCTGCTGTGTGTGTTTCACACAAAGCAGTGCCTTGAGGGGTCTAGTCAGCTGCTGCCTTCAGCACAGTTACTTCAATTAACTTGTTGGAGAGTTAAATGTCTGATAAGCTGGAGTATTTCCTGGACCCGTGGTGGGAAATGACATCCTCTTATCTTCAAGATTCTTTTTGAGGGTGATATGAGAGAGAGAGAGAGAGAGAGAGAGAGAGAGAGAATGAGAGAACAAGAACTAACTCAGGTGCCATTTCAAGCAAACAGCCCTGCTCTATTTAGTCTCCTTTACAATGAACAAGTACCAAGTCTTGGATTGTAGTTAGATCTCATCTCCTTTAATCCAGTCCTCATCTGGGCTTGCCTGGCTTAATTAGTTCTGGAGATTTCGTCAGCGTAGCAACAAACTTGCCTGGAAAACTGAGGCAAGAGTTAACTGTGCTAAACCCAGGACAAGCAGGGAGCCAGGGCATGTGGTGTCTGTTAAGTTTTCTTTTGTCTATTCTCAGGATCTTCTTCTGTAAGGGTTTTTGGGTTGAATTCAGAAGCAGGACATTTTTACATAGTCATTTTGAAACACATGAGCATTGAGAGATCTCTGTAAAATTATAAAAGCACTGGTTATTTTTAAATATCAGTAATATTTACAAGACACATCCTTGACCTTTGAGTCAGCCTAACTTGTACCCCGTGCTGAGACCCTTTCACTGTATAGTTTGCTACTTGGTAGTATGGAATAATGGTTAAGCTAGGTTAAGTTAGATCCCATCATATGTTCAAGTCCTGTCTCTGCCACTTCTCACTCATGTGATCTCAGGACAGATACATGATCTCTCTCAGCCTTAATTTTCTCTTCTGTAAAATGGGAATGATAGTAGTTTTGGGATCTATATGAGTTAGCATAGTACCTTAGTAAATGTTTAGTCAGTATCATCTTATTATCACTTTATTTAGTAGTTTTAAATTTTTTATGAGTATATATTAATTTAGTCATCAATAGAGCAATAAAGATTTTCAAAAAGGCTGTTAGAATTGGGTTAGCCTCTTGTCCTATTTTAAAAAGTCACTATAAAGAAATGTACTGTTATTAAGTGTATGTATATTTAGTAAGAGTTCTTCAGGAACTGTTTAGTCTGGAATTGAAAATAACGAATCGTGTTGCAGTTCACCTGTTTTTCCTCTAACACTGTGTAGTAGATATTTGATAACATAAAATTTGTATGATTAGGAAGCCTACAAAACTCAGAGGTGCCCATCTTCTAGATTTTCTAGTGGAAAACTGTAAGTTTTATTGTCAAGCAGTTAAATTAATCACTAAAAGTAAATCGTAACTCTGAAGAAGCACTAGAAAAATTTTGTCAAGGAGACTATTCAGGCAGGAAGTGAATTCCCCGGGCACTCTGCTCAGAATGAGTAATTGCCCTTTTTGAGGTGAGCACATGGAATAACCATGGACTCTTGGTTAAATATGGAGCGAATGCAAGATGTGTCTGACCCTTGCCTTATCTCCAACCTCGTCTGTGATTCTATTTTGCACATTACTTAGTCATTAAAGAAACCAAAAGCAAAAGGGTCATGGTGGCTTGTTTTTAGGCTTCATAAAAATGATTGAATCAGGAAGGGAGTATCAAAATATCACCTCCCACAGTCTAGCACTATCATTGACTTGAGGACCAGAGGAGACAATCAGCCACATTTCGGTACCAGTCTTCAGTCCCCTTTCCCTCTCATTCTCTACCCCTTTCTCCTGCATACCTGTTCAGGGCTTTCATCAGTCAGGTTTTTCCCTGGCTCTCCTCAGTGGTGCTCCTTCTGCAATGCCTTCACTCAAAGTGCCTTAGAGTCCGCCTTCGTCCTTCATCCCTCCTCTTCACTAACCAATCAGTTTTGTCCTGTAGCTGGCTGATAGGATATAGTATTACACATATTGTGTCAGTAGCTGATCATGCTTAAATTTTATTTTTTATTTATTTATTTTTTTACTTATATATATATATATATATATTTATTTATTTATTTGAGACGGAGTCTCGCTGTGTCACCCAGGCTGGAGTGCAGTGGCACGATCTCGGCTCACTGCAAGCTCCGCCTCCCAGGTTCACGCCATTCTCCTGCCTCAGCCTCCGGAGTAGCTGGGACTACAGGCGCCCGCCACCACGCCTGGCTAATTTTTTATATTTTTAGTAGAGATGGGGTTTCACCGTGTTAGCCAGGATAGTCTCGATCTCCTGACCTCGTGATCCACCCACCTTGGCCTCCCAAAGTGCTGGGATTACAGGCGTGAGCCACAGTGCCCGGCCCTATTTTTTGTTTTTAAAGATGATCACATTATAGAAGTGTAGGGAAGGAAGAAAGAGAGGAAGTGCTCTGAGAGCAGATAATGGATGAAATTAGCCTTCTCTGAGGGCACTGGGATGGTCAGCCTGGAGAACAAACACTTAGAGCAAAACCTGAAGAATTAGTAGGGGTTATTTGGATGAAGAGGTATAAGGATAAAGGGCATTCCAGGCAGAGGGCCTGGTCAAAGGCCCAGAGATGGGAAGAAGCTTAACACTAATGAGGAACTCCAAGAAGGCCAGTGTGAAAGGAACATACAAATGAGTCTGGGGAAGTAAACAGGGGCCAGGGGCCAGATGATTCAGTTCTTATAGGCCATGGTAGGGATTTTGACTTTATCCTAAAAGTAGTGATAGGCTGTTAAAAGGTTTTGAGCACTAAAGTAATATGATTAGATTTGTATTTTGAATGGGGGACTACATCTTTCTTGGTTTCAGCCAATGCTAGGCCTAGTTTACCTGATCTTGATTCAGTTTTCTTTCCATTTCAATATTGTCCTTCTTTATAAATGCAATATAGAGATGGTATACTAATATGGGCAATCCAAGATTTGGCTGGTTGATTCTGGAAGTGTGTCTCTTTAAATCTCATGTGTTTTTCCGTTGGGGTCACGTCCTCACCCTTTTAAAACTTTTTATTCTTGGAGGAGGTGACACATCAAGTCTTCTGAATCAAATCATAAAGGCTTTTAAGTCAAGCCTCATTCTAAGGTCCAGGTGACAGCTTCTGAATTGCTAAAATGTGTCCCATGTGTTCCTCAGCCTGAGTAGGTAGACATTGGATTGCCACCTAAACCCAGTGCTGAACACTCAATATCGATACTATTGCTTTTGTCTTTGAGGCTGAATAACACGCCAGTATTGGTAATGGAATGATTTACTGTTCTTTAGGGTGGTTACATTTCATGGAGGCAGCCTAAATGGAGCTAACTGTGAGATAATTAAGTGCTCCCTGCTTCTCTCTCAAGTTCTCCCTTGGGCATTGGCTGCAGTGAGTTGTGCAAGTCGCAGGAAACTGTAAATTATGACTCAGCTGAAAGAAAAATGGATTGCTTTTCTAATACTTATTGAACACTTAAAACAGATGTTTAAATCTCTGCAAGTTTTAGATAATTAAAATTATAAATCTGTGCTCTTTGAACAGGAACATGAGTAGGGATCAGAGGTATAAATAGTACCATGCTGGGGAGATTCATCTTGTGACTTCAGGTTTATTACTGTAACTAGGGCTGTCCCCAGGTAAAATAGCAAAGAGGAGAAATTTGTTTTTGTTGCCTCTGCATCTCCCCGGACTCTAGATCTCCTCAGTGCTCTCAGGCTGCCGGATACCTCTTACTGTAGGACCATCTAATGCTAGTTCTTCCCTCTGACATCAAAGGTTTATCTGTTCTGTCTTTCATTCCCTGAAGGGTTTGCTGGATGTTAGATTAATCGAGCTGCAGTAACAGTAAAACCCCCACATCTCAGTGGCTTGACAGAGTCCTTGATTTTTCATGCATAGAAAGTCCAAACTGGGTGGTTCTGATTGGCTGGAGGCACCCCCTCTACGGACTCATGCTACTTTCATCTTATGACTCTATCATCTTCAATTTGTCTATCGTAAGGTTGCTGTGATTTTCTGAATCAGCTCCAGAAGACGAAAGGGCACAGAGAACCATGTGTGAGGTTTTTTATGATCCTGGACTGGAAGTGTAGCCTGTGCTCACAGTCCACGGTCACATCTGATGGCAAGAAAGAATGGGAAATATACTTTAACTGTGTGTCTAAGACGGAGAGGAAATGAGCTTGATGGAGAGCTAATCAGTTTCTGCCATTCTTGGTGACAGAGCAAATCTGATAAACAAGTTTGCAGTAAGGCATTAGTGGCTTGCCCCCTCCTTTGGTATTTTTATTTCAAGTGCTGCTTTCTGGAAAAAGGATATATTGTCTGAGAACTGGTTGTATAGTAAATGGGGGATCACTTTTATTTCTTTGGCTTTTTTAGTTACACGTCAAATCTGTGCAAACGTCTCCAAATACCTGATATGATAGAATATGCATTTGTTGTCATAGAGTGCTCTCTTTCTCGGTCTTTCCTGCTGTCTTGCTCTTTTGCTTGCCCCATCCCTCCTCCTCCTCTCTCTCTCTGTCTGTCTCTCTCTGTCTCTGTCTCTCTCTCTCTCTCTCTGTGTGTGTGTGTGTGATCATTGAAAAAAGTAATGATATGTTTTTCTTGGGGCATTTTCTTCCTAAATTCAATTGAGATTTCTGGTGAGGAATGCTGTGATCATAATTCCAGTATTTTTGCCATTGAAACAGTTATTTGAATGTTCAATCATCAAATTATTAATCCATTCTAATAAGTAATTGGTGGCTTAAGTTGTTTCTAAATCCAAGAGTCTTCTAATATTTTACATTCACTAAGCAATATGAAAATTAAATAAGTAATCTAGTGAATTCACATTTTTTTATGGTGAGTTGGGATCAAGCACATTTGAAAAATGTAAGCCAGCAATTTAGCCAGAGGATTTTATATAAGAATCTGTTCTATTTTTCTTGGGTAATAATGCAAAATTAACAAATATATCAGTTTTTTCTTTGCTTCTTTATCAATTTATTAGGATAACAAGAACCTTAATAAAAGTTAAATACATTTATAAGCTTTATTCAGGTCTTTATTTTCAACCAGTCAGTTGATTTCCTTTAAATGGAATTTTAGTTCATTACCCAGAAACTGGCTCTAACCTTTAAACTATCCTTGCTGTGGGCTAAAAACATTTCTTGTCCTGTATCAATGTCACAATGTACAGATGCAGTGATGACTATTACTAAGTCACTTTAGGATTAAAAGAAGTTCTTAAAGCAATTGGAGACACATTTTTAGGAGCAAATACTGTAATAATTCTATTGTTGAGCTGGTAAAATTTTAAGAGCCTGACTCACAAGAGTCCCTAAGGATAATTTCAAAACTGTTACCCCATCTTTGATAAAGGCATTTTATATCTCCCCAATTAAGAACCTTCATGGTGTTTCGGTTGTATTCTCTTATCCGGTTTTCCCCTGCTTTCCACATATTAAAGTCTAGGCTATGACAAATTTCATCCTATCGTGCTAAATGTGGTCTCAGTGCCCTTGGAGATTTACTTTCTCTGAAACTCCAGGTTAAGACTTTTCGAGATACAGTGCCCAAGTCTTTTTCCTTTCATCTCGCCCCTCCACACAAACTCCACTCCCAACTCTACCCTTTACCTAATATCTGAAACTTAATTTTTTTTCAGGCAGTAACATCTCTCACATTGTCCTGCATTGTGGGAAGTTTGTAATACCAATTTTCTAATTTCTGTGCACAGATTACATGAAACTTGTGCTTTCAGGAAGCTTATGTTCACTGATAGAAAATATCATGGCCAAATAGACCGACTAAAAATGACTCCTTGGAATTTTTCAGTGTGAAAAATTTCAATGTGAAAAATTTTCTATGTGAAATTCCTCCACTGATATCAATGATGTGTCTGTTAGCACATCATTATTGTGTCGTTATGTGTCGTTATGTCGTCCCTGAAGTCAAACAACTCTGTGTTCAAATCCAGCTCAGCCAGTTCTCAGCTACATGACTTTGGCAAGTTATCTAATTTCTGGATTCTCAGTTTCCTCTTTTGTAAAGAATGATGATAGTACCTACTCATGGATTGTTGAATGGATGAAATTAGAAAATAGACCATTAGACAATGTACATTATATAATGTAAATTAGCACTGACTGACACTAAATAAACATCCTATAAATGTAAGCTGTCATATTTGCAAGTGGTTCTTGTGTAATCCCTGATTATGGGCCCCTGACCAGGAGATTAAAGAGATTTGCCAAAGTTAAAGAGCTAAACATTCTTTCCCTCCCCTCAGTCATCCCCCACCCACACTCCCCATTCAGACAAGTTCAGGGGACAACGACATATTGCATCATATCAATCATCATTCTGTGATTTCAGAATGGGCAGGGAATAACAGGGTAATATCTGGAAATTTCCCAATGTTCTGGTGCTAAAGGAATGGATTGATTCTTCCTTCTAAGGGGCTGATGTGGGCCCAGCTGCATGCCAGAACCAGGGCCTCCAGGCTTGGTTTGGGATATACAAGGTTTTGTTGCCAGAGTGAGAAGATATGGGAGCCTTAAACTTATTGAATGCTCAAGATTAAAACCGGAGAAGGCTGGGCTCATATTTTATGTACTAAGGTTGATAGCAGAAAGAGAAACAGGAGATGAAATCAAAGTCTCACAGGCGGGCAGAATTTGTTTGGAGCAAGGGAGCAGTGTAGCAGGACAACAGGAGCAAGAATAGTGGAAAATTGAGAGAGGCGTGGAGCTGAACACTGGAAATATGGCCAGAGTACCTGCAACTTATTTTTATGAGCTCATGACCACATAGTGCACGGGTTAGTGGCATAGTCTAACTATGTATGGTTGGTTACGCAGCATTTGCTCAATTTTGCCACAACTCTGCCCCTGCAAAAGGTCTTCCTCATTGTGTTAACAAAGGTTTTATATATATATATGCACAAGGGTTTAGTTG
The DNA here is from genome assembly GCF_037993035.2 of Macaca fascicularis. Classification (NCBI taxonomy): domain Eukaryota; kingdom Metazoa; phylum Chordata; class Mammalia; order Primates; family Cercopithecidae; genus Macaca; species Macaca fascicularis. The sequence continues at coordinate 110,980,396 of NC_088395.1, forward strand.
AAGGGGAAGGTGGTATGGCTTTTGTGAGTGACATCAAAACTCTCATAGGTTAGGGATGTCCTCCTGCTTACCAGATTCTGTCGATGTCCTGTATTGGTCCTACAGTTTTGTGAATGAATCATATTTAAGCTATGTATACATTATCTTCTTGAAGGGAAGAAATTCTTTGTGCTCATTAATCATGGTGCAGAGTAGTTCATCTTTTTGCTTCTCTTCACCTTTATTTGAATGTGATTTTTTAGTTGTTGTTGAGCTAGGGGAGACAAATTCTAGTCTTGCTAGAAACAAATGATTCAGTTCTTATTTCTTCTAACTTCGCCATTCATGATTTTCTGGGCTCTCATCACATCCTTTCTGAGTCTTTACCTTTCCAGTTTGAAAGATCATCTTTATCTAGTGCATTTTACATAGCAGCTATCTGTTCTACTGTTCAATCCACAATCAATTAGCAATACATTTTAAGCTTCTATTATGTGCCCAGTGTGACATTAGACACTGTGGGGGAAATAATAGGAGATAAAAATCATTTTCTCAGCCTACAGAAAGGGTAAGATTTTGTTGAAGATTACTTGGAGATGGAAAAAATTTAGAGAAAGATTGTAATCTTGCATAATCAAGACCAGAGACTGCAAGCCTTCTAGATCAGTGATCTCATACACGAGTGTGCTTTAGAATCACCCGAGATCTCTGAATTACTGAACTCCATAGGGCCCAATTCTTCAGGTTGTGAGTGGTGCCTGGGACCATGCATTTTATCAAGCTCTCTAACTGATTCTGTTGCTGGGGATCCCTAAACTATCCTTTGGGAAGCAGAAGGCTAAAAATATCTGTGAAAATTGGGAGGCACATACGGTTTGTGATTGACTAGGAAAGGTACGATTGGAGCCTGGAAGGGTGGGAAGAACCAGGAGAATAAGTAGTTGGAGGAAATTCATGGAAGGGCTACTGGAAGTGAGAATGAGAATGGGATATGTTGCAGAGATGAGCTAATTGTTCACCAGTTCCGTTTTCTTTTCTTCCTAGTAACACAGTCTATATTTCCTTACCTCTCCAGTGAAGTTTGGCTGTTTGGGTTCTGGCCAATGGAATGTGGACAGAAATTTTGGTACTTTTAGGCCAAAATTATGGGTGGATGTCTCATAACACCCCACCCCCAACTGTTTCTCTTCTCCCATCTGCTTGCTAGATGTTGATGCTTAGAGTGACCTTGGAATCATTGTGGTGAAGCTGACAGCCTCCACTGGCATGTGTGCCTGAGTGACTGTGACTCCCCGTGACCAAAAGAAATATCCATATTGGACTTCATATGAGTAAGACTTCTATTGTGTTAAGCTATTGAGATTTCGGGGTTTTTCTGTGAGAGCTTCTACTATAATCTTAACATTCAAGGGACCAGGCTATACCTATATTCAATCTTCCAGATAAATATCATCATGAATCATAGCAACATTTTCAAGATGCTTTGTGTGTATTTCTGTGTAACCTTTAACCAACAGGACTCCTAGCTGGACATTCCTTTACCCCTAAAACCCTTTGCTGAGAAGTGGAGGGAATGAAAACAAAATTTCACAGCAATAGAGGAGTTCAATTGCTCTGGACCCTTTAAAGCCTTCTTGGATAAGACAAAGGTAGGTAAAAGCATAATAGAATGCATTGGGAAGGACTTAATTCATCTCGCACCCATGTCCTGCCTTTCCCCTGATCCACACCTTCCTAATGGCTCCTGGGAATTAGGTTGGCTGGCTGCAATTAAACTCAAGTGCCTCCTCAAGCACTTGGTAAAAAACAGCTTTGGCATGATGATGCTCCTTCTCCTACTGTATAGAAGGGAACGAAAAGAGCTGAAAATCATTAGCAATTGTCTTAAAATCTTGTGAAGGTCTTACTCTTTAAATTTCCATAATTAGTTGGTTATTTTATTATTCCTGATAATGGGTGTCTTATGCATTTTTTTCACAGAATTCATCACTTTAATATTAATTGTTTTTTACTAAAAAACAGGGACTTACTTTCAGTGGGACAGGGGTTGGCTGGCTTTGTGCAGTTCATAGTTCATCTTGCTTGGGAGCACCTTCTCATATTCTGCCATCTGCTTTTCAGTGATGGATGCAGCAAAAGAATTGCTAACCTGCAGATGCCTTGTGATCTGGAACCATCCTGCTATTGAATACTTTCGATGATGTGATCTGCATGCCATTGTCTTACCTCAAAGTTTTCTCCTGACCTGAAGGATCTCTCCCTGGCCTGACAGGTGCCTAGTATTTCCATTATTGGAGGAACTATTTGGGGACCATAATATTATCTCAAAAAATTTTCCTGTAAAAATACAATAAATTACAAGGGCTAGAGTAACCCATTAACCATTAACATAAATGAACTTGTGTTACTATTGTATAAAAAATGGGAGAATGATAGAATGGCATTCCAGGTGGAAAAAAACTGAGCCAAAGGGGCGCCGTCTGCTTTAGTGGGTCATCCTGGTAGAGAGGAAAGGATTCCTTAGAATGTTTGGGGGCCAAGGGAAACCCCTGGCAACTTGGGAAAGTGCACTGTGAACCCCACCTTGAAGAATCTTAGAAGGGGTGTATTCTACAGAACACCAGAAATGGTAGAGAGTTGTGGGAACTAAAGGAATAGCATTTAGAAAGGCAGAGAAAACAATGGAGACTGGAAAAGGAATGAGAAGCTTAAAATGGAAAACAGGAGCAAGGGTTTCAAAAGTGAGATGTCAGCAGATCAAACCACATCCCTGGAGAAAATCACTTAGAGGAATAACAGAAGAATAGGCCAGGCCACGTTACTGGGTTAGAATAAAGCCATATTTTTTGCTCCTTTCCATGAAGCCCTTACTTGCCTCACTAACCCTGTTTTCTTTTCACACATATGTTATGCAAATATTAATGTTATTCATTATCTTTTTAGTATCTGGGTTGAGCCTGCTGAAGTCATCCTGCACCAGCTGGGCTGCTGCTAAAGCTCATACCACTAGCTTCACAGAGCAAAACATGGAGGTGCCTAGATAAGCAATTCAGATACATCCATCACATCCTTTCAATGAATATCTGACTACAAGAGCTATCACATATAGTCAGAGATAAAAGTACATTCTCTGATTAATGCCTGTCAATCACCATGAAATTTCTGCTGACCTTTCTCTTCTTTCTAGATTTCCTTCGGTTAACTCATGGCCACCATTTTTGGGCGGTACTGGCAACTCAGAGTCATGTTTGCTGAGCTTCGTAAATAAATGGATTGTGTTTCATTTTCTGTCTTCAAGGCTAATTATTAGTGTTATTGTTGTTGTTTATATATAGGTTATTTAATGAAAAAGAATAGACATTACTACAAGAAGAGAATGCCAATCTAATGCTGTTTATTCATTATTAGTAACCATGATCTGTAGGATACTGTCATTCTTAACAGGCACATCTTCCCAGTTTTCAGTTAAGCAGAAAGTTACCCCAAAAGTTCATCTGTTTCCTGGAGACTGAAACCAGTTTAAGTGGCCAGGAGCCCTGAAGACCTGTCTTTTGTCTTTACCTTAAGATCTACTGTTTTCTTCTTTGAGTACTTCTTCTGTAGTCTTTGAGTACTGTATTGACACTTTTCCTTTAGCTTCACTCAAGCAATTGAAATCTTGCACCTGGATCAGCACAAGAGATAAACCTGCAGTTTATCCTCCATATTTTTTGCCAGGATAAAAAACACTCTTGCCTGTCAGGGGAATCCAAGCAATATTCTCCTGTGTGAATACTTTTTACTAGCCTGTCAGAAAAAGGTTACAGAAATTCCTCTTTGGGGAGAATGCCATGAAGACTTTTTCTTCCCACCTAGTAAATTTCATGCAGATGGACCTCTCTGGGTACCGTAGCTGCAATTCCCTGTGGAAGTTCACCTGGCATAAATGCACCATGTAGGGAAATTCCCATTGTGGTAATGCATTGCAAATGTATCTCCCTTGAAACAAATATAGAATGTTTTCCTATTGTGCTGATTTGCACGGTCCTCGTCTTTTAGGCACTGTGGGCCACCTTCATAACTTAATTGGGGAATAGGATAAACATTCTTGTTGGACTCCAAGCCTGTTATAGGAAGCTATATTTTGGAGACTAGGATTTGACCTGTGGTATGTCTAAAACTGAGTACTATTACCTTGCCTATCAGTACCTAGGAATTCAGATGTCGGACAGTCATGGCGTCTGAGCAGATGTACTGGTGCCCAGGGCCTGTGAGGTGATTTTCCAGCTGGTAGCCAGGTTGACACCTACCCACCATTGCTTAAAAGAGCTATGCCAAAAAATTCTACCCCAGTGACTCCGAAGCTCAGAGGCTTCCCCGAACTCAGCATTCACTACAGAGTTATTGCTATGTCACCAGTGTTGCCTCCTTATTTTGCTTTGCTATGTTGCTCACAGCTTATGTCATTGTAAGCTTCCAGCCCTTTCATATAGATTTATTGATGTGGACAGAACAACCACTGAAATGTTCAACACTGAACAAAGACCCTTAACTATAGTTACAGTCTGATGAACTAAACTGACTTGAACCAAGGACCAGAAATGATCTCTTTAATGTAGAATCTGCCTTGACAAAATCAAATCAACAGTGGAAATAGTAGAACCTTAGCCCCTGCAATAATAATACCTAGCATGTATTGAGCTCTTACTATATGCTAGTCATTGGTATAAACAAGTATGCGCTACTTGTAATCCTCACCACAATGCAATGAGGTGTTACTATTATTTCCTCCAGGTTACAGATGAAACAACTGATGTACAGAGAGGTGAAGTCTCTTTCTCAAGTTCGCATGGCTGGTAAAATGGCAGTGCTATGATACCAACACCTTGTGAGTCTGGCTCTGACATCAAAGCTCTTAGCTCTTAACCACTACCTATACTACCTCTCTGCTGCTGTCAGTGAGGAAAGTAAAACTAGTGTTCTACATTAGGATTTTTTACTAATACTTCATTTTATCTGTATGGAAATATTCTTGATTTCAGAAATTCTTCACCCAGTTTAGAAACAGTGATAGGTACTACCACTGACTTGCTGTGTCACCTTTGCAGTTCACTTGACTTCCCAAGCCCTCATTTCCACATCTAAAAGTATGGCGAATAACATTTGTCCCACCCACCTGCCTGTGTTGTGAGATGATGTGAAGTCAGTGTTTTTGAAAGTAGTTCTTCATTTAAAACTGGTTTCTGTTAAATTTCTCTGTCTGAGGGTTAGGGAGTCTCAAATGATAGGCAGCAGTGAAGGTAAAATACAGCATAGGTTCCAAGTTAAATGAAAGGGAAGATTAATGCCAAGTTCAGGCTAGGGTAGGGAGGAAGGAAGCTGACCTCCGCACAGACCAAGGGGACCTAACAAACTAGAAGAAACACTGACAGGTCAGGGTCAGAGGAACAAAGAGGAAAGGTATGTTTGAGCATCAGCTGGCTCTTTGCTTGTTAATCTTAGTGATTTGCTTTTTCCTGACAAAAGAGCATCCTTTGAAGGGAGAAAGAATGGGGTGGAAATCAGAGTGCCTCATGCATGAGGTTTTGAAAAATGCAATCTGTAGCACACAGAGAGCTACAGACACTGAGAGGAGCTCACATTCTAGGACAGTACACACATAAGATCACTCTTTCATGCCAGAATTTTCCAGCTGAGAAAGTAGTCATGTCATTTGGCTGCTGTGGGAAAGGTCTAGAGTCACCCAGGGCCTCAGAGGAGTATCATGGAATTAGAGGAATGAATTACATTAAAAATATTCTGAGCTTGGCGTGGTGGCATGTGCATATGGTCCCAGCTAGTTGGGAAGCTTAGGCAGGAGGATTGCTTGAGACCAGGAATTCCAGTCCAGTCTGGGCAATATAGCAAGACTCCATCTCTAGAAAGAAAAGATATTTTGTCCTACAGAAAATCACATTGCATCCAAACATTGTTCTTAAAACACTAAGAGGCTCAGTATTCATTCCTAGAGTAGAAAAAAAAAAGCTATTAGACTTCCTGGAGCATTTGATCTCCATTATGTTCATAGTTTCATGACAGTAACAAAACAACAATAATAATAATACCCATTCATTTTATGCCTATAATATGACAGGGATATGCTGGATGCTTTATATATATTATTTCTAACTTGCAACAATCTTATGAGGTCAGAACTCTTATTATCCTCATTTCCTTGGTCAGAAAACTGTCCCTGAAAGATTAGAGACTTGCCCCTTGTTACATAGCTAGTTACAAACCTTGTTAGAGGCTTTCTATCTAAAGTAGGACTTCTCTTTTAGGTTCCATCTCTCTACCTTGTTTTCTTTCCACTCACAACCATTACCAGTAAATATCTGAAATTAATTTGTTTCCTTGTTTACTGTCTTTCTCCCAGGCTAAAATGAAAATGCCATGAGGGCAGAGATTTTATTAAATTCGTTAACACAGTCTTAGAATAGTTCCAGGCATATAGTAGATGTGTGTTGTTCATAGCTGTTGAATGAATGACATAGTGGTGGAGGTGGAACTCAATCCCACATGTAACCACCTCCAAAGTCCCTGATCTTTCAATGACTACATGTTGCTTTATATGTATATATACACATATATTATATATACTTATTATATATTATATATGTATTTATTATATGTATATATTTAAGAGGATTAAAAAGTTGAAAAGTATACAGCTTTCTGTTTTTACCCGTGTTCAACTTCTCAGCAATGACACCAAGAGCAAATAATTGGCTGAGGATTTTTGACTTAATTTAACCTAAAAATACAAACCAAAACAAAGGCCCGCTTTCTATAAGTAAAATTCCTCCAAGAAGGAAACAAGAACAAAATGAATAAAAAGATAAAGAATTAACTATAAATTGCAGCATGGGAAATTTGATCTCTTTGGGAATTTTGTTATTATTGTTATTGTGATTTGTGTGGTGGGTGGGGTGGGAATTTGTTTTTCATTCTTATCAGTAGGTGGCAGCAATTTTCTTAGGCTGAGATAAGCTTAACAGTTAAAAGGGAATCTAGTAAACCTTGTCCAGATGATGATAGATAAAGAGATTTTTTTAAAGCTGAAGTTCATAAGTTCACCTTTCTTGGAATGTGGTTAACTTCTAATTGAAATATAAATTGAATAACACCATCTGTTGAACATAATGTCAGTTCAGGAGAATTTCTAACAACTGTATCCATCGACTCTGGTAACCATTTTGGAGAGTCTAATATGACTTACACGGTTGTATCATAATCATATGTAACATAAATGTGATTTATTGGTCATTCATGGTCTGCTTTTGTAACCTCCAATCTCTCCCTCCATCTTGTAAGAAATTGCTTAGAATCGATTCACCTCATAGGTGTGACCAAGCAGGAACATTCTTCCTGCGTGGGTTTTTCTCCTTTTGTAGAGAGTGCACAGAGGATGTAGGGACAGATATGCTTAGGTCTATGTGGACTGGGATTGAATCCTATTATGGCATGCTTCCACAATACAGCCCTTGCATAACTGGCTTCAGCAGAGGTGGTCACCGGTTGCTCATTTACTTGTTTGTCTTCTTCACTGGTTTGAGAAAATGAATCATGTTTTGATTTTCTAGTACTCAGCACAAAACTTAGGATGTAGTAGGTGCTCAATAAATATTTGTTCCTTGGATTTTTTTTTTTTTTTTTTTTTTTAAGACAGGTTCTCACTCTGTCACCCAGGCTGGTGTGCAGTGGCATAATCAAAGCTCACTGTAATCTCAAATTCCTGGGAGATATGATTTGGCCCTGTGTCCCCACCCAAATCTCTTGTTGTAGCTCCCATAATTCCTACATGTTGTGGGAGGGACCCGGTAGGAGATTATTGAATCACGGGGGCAGGTCTTTCCCGTGCTGTTCTTGTGATAGTAAATGGGTTTCACAAGATCTGATGGTTTTAAAAGTGTGAGTTTCTCTGCGCAATCTCTATTTTCGCCTGCTGCCATCCACATAAGGTGTGACTTGCTCCTCCTTGCCTTCTGCCATGATTGTGAGGCCTCCCCTGCCACATGGAACTGTGAATCCAATTAAATCTCTTTCTTTTGTAAATTGCCCAGTCTGGGGTATGTCTTTATCAGCAGCATGAAAATGGGCTCAACTGACCCTCCCACCTCAGCCTCCCAAGTAGCTAGGACTATAGGCATGTGCCACCATGCCTGGATAATTTTTAAAAAATATTTGTAGAGACAGGTTCTTGGTATGTTTCCCAGGCTGGCCTCAAACTCCTGGCCTCAAGTGATCCTCCTGCCCTGACCTCCCAAAGTGCTGGGATCACCTTGCCTGGTCTGTTGCTTGGATTTTTGATGGTATTATCCTGAAGCTTGCACAGTATATGGGAATCCTGTTGGACTTTATAAGTTCTGGTTGAGTGTTTCTCATTCAGTGTTATTTGTGGGACATGGCTAAAGAAAATGCCTAAATGTACATTCCTGTGTATAAATCTGTGCAAATGTAAAGTTTTACTTGGTCAATTTGGTTCTTGTTTGTCGATCCCTTAGGCAAGCTTGTCCAACTGGTGGCCTGCAGGCCACATGTGGCTCAGGATGGATTTGAATGTGGCCCAACACAAATTCATAAACTTTCTTAAACATTATGTGTTTTTTTTGATTTTTTAATTTTTTTTAAGCTCATTAGCTATTGTTAGTGTTAGTGTATTTTACGTGTGGCCCAAGCCAATTATTCCTCCAAAGTGGTCCAGGGAAGCCAAAAGATTGGACACCCCCCTTCCTTAGAGCCTTGAAAGACACATTGATATACTCACATTCTCCTCATCCTCATCTACTGAGATAAATTTTATGCTAGAATCTGGCATGCAAGTTTCTGCCTTTAAGCTCTGTACTGCAAGATACGTCCGTGCAATCATGAGGAACAGTATATCTTACCACAGATTCCAAGTGCTTAGTTAACAAGCATGAGCAGGAAGAACTCAGATAACATTATAAACTTTGGCCAAGAGGTTGTGCTAAAAGATATAAGTAGTCTGGTTATTTGAAGCCCCCTGGATAATTGAAATTTTTCATTTTTATTGGAATGTTTGCTCTTGTTGTTGTAGTAGAAACATAGCCATGCTGTGCTCGATGCTGGATGTTCACCTCTCTTCTAACATATTTAGTGCATAAATTAGCCCCAAAGAGACTAAAAACCTAATGGTTGCTTTTTTTTTTTTTAAATTTATTATTATTATACTTTAAGTTGTAGGGTACATGTGCCTAATGTGCAGGTTTGTTACATATGTATACTTGTGCCATATTGGTGTGCCGCACCCATCAAATCGTCATTTACATCAGGTATAACTCCCAATGCAATCCCTCACCCCTCCCCCCTCCCCCCTCCCCATGATAGGCCTCTGTGTGTGATGTTCCCCTCCCTGAGTCCAAGTGATCTCATTGTTCAGTTCCCACCTATGAGTGAGAACATGCGGTGTTTGGTTTTCTGTTCTTGTGATAGTTTGCTAAGAATGATGGTTTCCAGCTGCATCCATGTCCCTACGAAGGACACAAACTCATCCTTTTTTATGGCTGCATAGTATTCCATGGTGTATATGTGCCACATTTTCTTAATCCAATCTGTCACTGATGGACATTTGGGTTGATTCCAAGTCTTTGCTATTGTGAATAGTGCTGCAATCAACATCCGTGTGCATGTGTCTTTATAGCAGCATAATTTATAATCCTTTGGGTATATACCCAGTAATGGGATGGCTGGGTCATATGGTACATCTAGTTCTAGATCCTTGAGGAATCGCCATACTGTTTTCCATAATGGTTGAACTAGTTTACAATCCCACCAACAGTGTAAAAGTGTTCCTATTTCTCCACATCCTCTCCAGCACCTGTTGTTTCCTGATTTTTTAATGATCGCCATTCCAACTGGTGTGAGATGGTATCTCATTGTGGTTTTGATTTGCATTTCTCTGATGGCCAGTGATGATGAGCATTTTTTCATGTGTCTGTTGGCTGTATGAATGTCTTCTTTTGAGAAATGTCTGTTCATATCCTTTGCCCACTTTTTGATGGGGTTGTTTGTTTTTTTCTTGTAAATTTGTTTGAGTTCTTTGTAGGTTCTGGATATTAGCCCTTTGTCAGATGAGTAGATTGCAAAAATTTTCTCCCATTCTGTAGGTTGCCTGTTCACTCTGATGGTAGTTTCTTTTGCTGTGCAGAAGCTCTTTAGTTAAATGAGATCCAATTTTTCAATTTTGGCTTTTGCTGCCATTGCTTTTGGTGTTTTAGACATGAAGTCTTTGCCCATGCCTATGTCCTGAATGGTACTACCTAGGTTTTCCTCTAGGATTTTTATGGTATTAGGTCTAACATTTAAGTCTCTAATCCATCTTGAATTAATTTTCGTATAAGGAGTAAGGAAAGGATCCAGTTTCAGCTTTCTACTTATGGCTAGCCAATTTTCCCAGCACCATTTATTAAATAGGGAATCCTTTCCCCATTTCTTGTTTCTCTCAGGTTTGTCAAAGATCAGATGGCTGTAGATGTGTGGTATTATTTCTGAGGACTCTGTTCTGTTCCATTGGTCTATATCTCTGTTTTGGTACCAGTACCATGCTGTTTTGGTTACTATAGCCTTGTATTATAGTTTGAAGTCAGGTAGCGTGATGCCTCCAGCTTTGTTCTTTTGACTTAGGATTGTCTTGGAGATGCGGGCTCTTTTTTGGTTCCATATGAACTTTAAAGCAGTTTTTTCCAATTCTGTGAAGAAACTCATTGGGAGCTTGATGGGGATGGCATTGAATCTATAAATAACCTTGGGCAGTATGGCCATTTTCACGATATTGATTCTTCCTATCCATGAGCATGGTATGTTCTTCCATTTGTTTGTGTCCTCCTTTATTTCACTGAGCAGTGGTTTGTAGTTCTCCTTGAGGAGGTCCTTTACATCCCTTGTAAGTTGGATTCCTAGGTATTTTATTCTCTTTGAAGCAATTGTGAATGGAAGTTCATTCCTGATTTGGCTCTCTGTTTGTCTGTTGCTGGTGTATAAGAATGCTTGTGATTTTTGCACATTAATTTTGTATCCTGAGACTTTGCTGAAGTTGCTTATCAGCTTAAGGAGATTTTGGGCTGAGACAATGGGGTTTTCTAAATATACAATCATGTCATCTGCAAACAGGGACAGTTTGACTTCTTCTTTTCCTAACTGAATACCCTTGATTTCTTTCTCTTGCCTAATTGCCCTAGCCAGAACTTCCAACACTATGTTGAATAGGAGTGGTGAGAGAGGGCATCCCTGTCTTGTGCTAGTTTTCAAAGGGAATTTTTCCAGTTTTTGCCCATTCAGTATGATATTGGCTGTGGGTTTGTCATAAATAGCTCTTATTATTTTGAGGTACGTTCCATCAATACCGAATTTATTGAGCGTTTTTAGCATGAAGGGCTGTTGAATTTTGTCAAAAGCCTTTTCTGCATCTATTGAGATAATCATGTGGTTCTTGTCTTTGGTTCTGTTGATATGCTGGATTATGTTTATTGATTTGCGAATGTTGAACCAGCCTTGCATCCCAGGGATGAAGCCCACTTGATCATGGTGGATAAGCTTTTTGATGTGTTGCTGAATCCGGTTTGCCAGTATTTTATTGAGGATTTTTGCATCGATGTTCATCAGGGATATTGGTCTAAAATTCTCTTTTTTTGTTGTGTCTCTGCCAGGCTTTGGTATCAGGATGATGTTGGCCTCATAAAATGAGTTAGGGAGGATTCCCTCTTTTTCTATTGATTGGAATAGTTTCAGAAGGAATGGTACCAACTCCTCCTTGTACCTCTGGTAGAATTCAGCTGTGAATCCATCTGGTCCTGGACTTCTTTTGGTTGGTAGGCTATTAATTATTGCCTCAATTTCAGAGCCTGCTATTGGTCTATTCAGGGATTCAACTTCTTCCTCGTTTAGTCTTGGGAGAGTGTAAGTGTCCAGGAAATTATCCATTTCTTCTAGATTTTCCAGTTTATTTGCATAGAGGTGTTTATAGTATTCTCTGATGGTAGTTTGTATTTCTGTGGGGTCAGTGGTGATATCCCCTTTATCATTTTTAATTGCGTCGATTTGATTCTTCTCTCTTTTCTTCTGTATTAGTCTTGCTAGTGGTCTGTCAATTTTGTTGATCTTTTCAAAAAACCAACTCCTGGATTCATTGATTTTTTGGAGAGATTTTTGTGTCTCTATCTCCTTCAGCTCTGCTCTGATCTTAGTTATTTCTAGCCTTCTGCTAGCTTTCGAATGTGTTTGCTCTCTAGTTCTTTTAATTGCGATGTTAGGGTGTCAATTTTTGATCTTTCCTGCTTTCTCTTGTGGGCATTTAGTGCTATAAATTTCCCTCTACACACTGCTTTAAATGTGTCCCAGAGATTCTGGTATGTTGTATCTTTGTTCTCATTGGTTTCAAAGAACATCTTTATTTCTGCCTTCATTTTGTTATGTACCCAGTAGTCATTCAGGAGCAGGTTGTTCAGTTTCCATGTAGTTGAGCGGTTTTGATTGAGTTTCTTAGTCCTGAGTTCTAGTTTGATTGCACTGTGGTCTGAGAGACAGTTTGTTATAATTTCTGTTCTTGTACATTTGCTGAGGAGTGCTTTACTTCCAATTATGTGGTCGATTTTGGAGTAAGTACGATGTGTTGCTGAGAAGAATGTATATTCTGTTGATTTGGGGTGGAGAGTTCTATAGATGTCTATTAGCTCTGCTTGCTGCAGAGATGAGTTCAATTCCTGGATATCCTTGTTAACTTTCTGTCTCGTTGATCTGTCTAATGTTGACAGTGGAGTGTTGAAGTCTCCCATTATTATTGTATGGGAGTCTAAGTCTCTTTGTAAGTCTCTAAGGACTTGCTTTATGAATCTGGGTGCTCCTGTATTGGGTGCATATATATTTAGGATAGTTAGCTCTTCCTGTTGAATTGATCCCTTTACCATTATGTAATGGCCTTCTTTGTCTCTTTTGATCTTTGATGGTTTAAAGTCTGTTTTATCAGAGACTAGTATTGCAACCCCCACTTTTTTTTGTTCTCCCTTTGCTTGGTAAATCTTCCTCCATCCCTTTATTTTGAGCCTATGTATGTCTCTGCGTGTGAGATGGGTCTCCTGAATACAGCAGACTGATGGGTCTTGACTCTTTATCCAGTTTGCCAGTCTGTGTCTTTTAATTGGAGCATTTAGTCCATTTACATTTAAGGTTAAGATTGTTATGTGTGAACTTGATCCTGCCATTATGATATTAACTGGTTATTTTGCTCGTTAGTTGATGCAGTTTCTTCCTAGCCTCGATGGTCTTTACATTTTGGCATGTTTTTGCAATGGCTGGTACCGGTTGTTCCTTTCCATGTTTAGTGCTTCTTTCAGGGTCTCTTGTAAGGCAGGCCTAGTGGTGACAAAATCTCTAAGCATTTGCTTATCTGTAAAGGATTTTATTTCTCCTTCACTTATGAAATTTAGTTTGGCTGGATATGAAATTCTGGGTTTAAAATTCTTTTCTTTAAGAATGTTGAATATTGGCCCCCACTCTCTTCTGGCTTGTAGAGTTTCTGCCGAGAGATCTGCTGTTAGTCTGATGGGCTTCCCTTTGTGGGTAACCCGACCTTTCTCTCTGGCTGCCCTTAAGATTTTTTCCTTCATTTCAACTTTGGTGAATCTGGCAATTATGTGTCTTGGAGTTGCTCTTCTCGAGGAGTATCTTTGTGGCGATCTCTGTATTTCCTGGATTTGAATGTTGGCCTGCCCTACTAGGTTGGGGAAGTTCTCCTGGATGATATCCTGAAGAGTGTTTTCCAACTTGGTTCCATTTTCCCCCTCACTTTCAGGCACCCCAATCAGACGTAGATTTGGTCTTTTTACATAATCCCATACTTCTTGCAGGCTTTGTTCATTTCTTTTTCTTCTTTTTTCTTTTGGTTTCTCTTCTCGCTTCATTTCATTCATTTGATCCTCAATCACTGATACTCTTTCTTCCAGTTGATCGAGTCGGTTACTGAAGCTTGTGCATTTGTCACGTATTTCTCGTGTCATGGTTTTCATCTCTTTCATTTCGTTTATGACCTTCTCTGCATTAATTACTGTAGCCATCAATTCTTCCACTTTTTTTTCAAGATTTTTAGTTTCTTTGCGCTGGGTACGTAATTCCTCCTTTATCTCCGAGAAATTTGATGGACTGAAGCCTTCTTCTCTCATCTCGTCAAAGTCATTCTCTGTCCAGCTTTGATCCGTTGCTGGCGATGAGCTGCGCTCCTTTGCCGGGGGAGATGCGCTCTTATTTTTTGAATTTCCAGCTTTTCTGCCCTGCTTTTTCCCCATCTTTGTGGTTTTATCTGCCTCTGGTCTTTGATGATGGTGATGTACTGATGGGGTTTTGGTGTAGGTGTCCTTCCTGTTTGATAGTTTTCCTTCTAACAGTCAGGACCCTCAGCTGTAGGTCTGTTGGAGATTGCTTGAGGTCCACTCCAGACCCTGTTTGCCTGGGTATCAGCAGCAGAGGCTGCAGAAGATAGAATATTTCTGAACAGCGAGTGTACCTGTCTGATTCTTGCTTTGGAAGCTTCCTCTCAGGGGTGTACTCCACCCTGTGAGGTGTGGGGTGTCAGACTGCCCCTAGTGGGGGATGTCTCCCAGTTAGGCTACTCAGGGGTCAGGGACCCACTTGAGCAGGGAGTCTGTCCCTTCTCAGATCTCAACCTCCGTTTTGGGAGATCCACTGCTCTCTTCAAAGCTGTCAGACAGAGTCGTTTGCCTCTGCAGAGGTTTAGGCTGTGTTTGTTATTGCCCTGTCCCCAGAGGTGGAGTCTACAGAGACAGGCAGGTTTCCTTGAGCTGCTGTGAGCTCCACCCAGTTCGAGCTTCCCAGCGGCTTTGTTTACCTACTTAAGCCTCAGCAATGGCGGGCGCCCCTCCCCCAGCCTCGCTGCTGCCTTGCTGGTAGATCACAGACTGCTGTGCTAGCAATGAGGGAGGCTCCGTGGGTGTGGGACCCTCCCGGCCAGGTGTGGGATATGATCTCCTGGTGTGCCTGTTTGCTTAAAGCGCAGTATTGGGGTGGGAGTTACCCGATTTTCCAGGTGTTGTGTGTCTCAGTTCCCCTGGCTAGGAAAAGGGATTCCCTTCCCCCTTGCGCTTCCCAGGTGAGGCAATGCCTCGCCCTGCTTCAGCTCTCGCTGGTCGGGCTGCAGCAGCTGACCAGCACTGATCGTCCGGCACTCCCCAGTGAGATGAACCCAGTACCTCAGTTGAAAATGCAGAAATCACCGGTCTTCTGTGTCGCTCGCGCTGGGAGTTGGAGACTGGAGCTGTTCCTATTCGGCCATCTTGCTCCGCCCCCCGCTTTTTTTTTAAAGAAATTATTTGCTGAATCAGTTACATTTTCATATGCTAATAATAGGTGAAAGAACATGCCATGAATAGCTTCATAAAGTGATGGAGATTTTAGTTTTCATAGTTAATTTTAGCCTAAGCTGGCTAAAAAGAAGTGAAAAGCTCCAAGATCAAAACCATGAATTTGATGAAAAGCAATTGTTTGATTATTTATACAAACTACTTAGAGAAGAATGATTTGAAAAGCAAACAGAACTGTATTTTCATGATAACAGTTATTCCCATTTTGTTGTCTTTAAAAAATTCTCATGTGTAATATAGAAATTTGCAAATACAAGATAAAGAGTAAGAGTAATGCCATTTAGGGATTACAAAATATAAGTTGGGATAAGGGGCATCAAAATGATGATAAAACCAGATAAGCTCCATCAACTTTAAGTGAACACACTATCTTCTTTGAAAGGAAAAAATAACCTAGTGATTTTCATTGCTGTTTTCAAATAATACTTGGTGATGATTAAAACCCAGTGCATTTGCTATTGACTAGTGTTAAGGAATTGACTTTATGCCACTACCCCTACCCCTGGCCCTGGTCCTTACTTTCCTACTATTCTGACCCCAGGGTCTTATCCAAGATGCATTGATTTCTATATCGATGATTCCTTTCGAGTAGTTAACTCATTCATCAATCCTACAAGATTCACTACATCTCCAACTGCTATGGCTAATTTCTAAAGTTTATGGTCCTTTTCATAAAGTCTTGTAAATCACTCCTTACTTCCTTTTAATTATGTGTCTCTGCAGAATCCATGTGCCAGCATTGCTTCAAATTTATATGTGAGGCCCAGAACCGGAAAATCTTATCATGGGATAATTGTTTCAAATCCTATTAAGGTCTTTTCTGTATTAAAATGGCTAAAGTTAAGAATAGCAAGTAGGACAATCAACTCTGTTCTTTTTCATTTAAGGTTTGGCACAAGACTCATTTATTCTTAGAAGACTTCTCTGAGCATCTATCCCTTCAAACACAACTACAACTACAACCCTCTCTGCACTCATAGCCCACAGTAGCCGTGAATGTTACTTGCATTTCTTGGCATTTAAGTGTAGAGTTCTAACTTTAATGCTATGCTATATATGCATGTATTTTGCATTACAGCTTGGTAGTTAATAGCTCTAACTCTGGAGTCAGACTGTTAGGGTTTGGTGCTAGCTCTGCTGTGTGTTACTGGTATAATTTGAGGCAATTTACTTAACCTATTCATATCTCACTTTTCTCATCTATGACAGGGAGATGATAATAATAGCACCTCCCTTGTAGGAGTGTGAGGCAGAAAACAGTTAAAATGTTTAAATGATAAGCACATACTTGGCCCATAGTATTATGTAAATGTTAGCTCTATTGCTGTACTTTTGAGTGTTTCTCATTTCTGAATTATTTTGGAGGCTATTTGAATGCAAGATGCATGTTTTCAATATTCACATACCCTCTCTATGCCCATAGTGTCATGCTTAGTGCCATGAATGTATATAGTGTTTCCCGAAATAATAAAAAAAGAATAGATTGTTCTAGTGATTCTAGATGTACCTATATCATAAGCTCAATATACATCATACATTCAGAAAAATATAATAGTGAAAGCAAATTCAAGCAAATGTTACTATTAAAGGAGGCAACGGATGACTAAGAATTGGTCATACTCCACCTGAATTGAGATCTGGGTATGAGGAGTGTTTTCGGAAGTCTTCCTTGAAGAAGACTCATTTCAGAATTCAGAGAGGCTTAAAAATTATATTCTGAGAAACAACGATGGCAGCTGAAAGTAAAAACATACTTTGAGTGAGGTAGACATGTTAGCTGTCCTCTGATGTAAATGAAGGATGAACTTTAATTTATGTTGCCCCAGTGTATAGAGTTAAGACCAATAGATCAAAATTACAGGATGGAATATTTGGGTTCAATATAAAGAAACACTTTCTAACCACCTAGGCTAAAGTGGAATGAGTGGCTTTGTAATTAGTTTGGCTGGGTTCACAGGCAGCCACTTTACATTCACCCTGAATAGATATAAAACTGTCACTTCTGTGGTGGGGAGTTTCGAGTTGCTTTCAAGGCCAACACAGAGGCAAGATCAAATGCAGTGTCACACTGGAAGCAGTAAGAAGAGAGCTTATTTCTTCCTTTACTTCCCATTAATGGAAGAAAGAAGGTGGACAAAGGTTGTTAGTGCTGTAGTACTTGTCCAGGTAACATGCTAGGAGAGCTCAAAGGAAGAAGAGTGTGATATTTGTCCTTGATGTAGATCATTCAGTATCTGTTGATCTTAAAAATCACATAGGTCACTGGTCACCAAATTTAGATTTTGCTAATTAGTAAAATTCCCTGTACCCTAGCAAATGCATAGCGTTGCCATCATTTTTTCTTGCCAAGTAAGGACATTGAAAAACCAAAACTCACCTACCATTGCCTTAAATTATCATTTTATAAAATAATGAATATTTTATTCTATTTATTTATTTTTCTAGTTTTTTCTTCAAGGTCTCAGTATGCTGCCCAGGCTGGTCTCAACTTCCTGAGACTCAAGTGATCCTCCCCACTTAGCCTCCCAGGGTGCCAGGATTACAGGCATAAGCCACCACACCTGGCCCATTATAAAATAATCAATATTTTTTTAAAAAAGGAAGTGGAGCATAATCCCACAATAAAACACCGAATTGTTTAGGGTGATGAAAAATACACATTGTCCATATTCTGCTCATTTCACTTTGGTCTGGTCAAATAGAATCCTCGGCATGTATTGGGAAGAGTTCTCATTCAAACACTTGTGAAGCATTATTTAGACTTTAGTGATAACGTGATTGCTTCATGTGAGATTCCTAACCCCCATCCCTTCCTGGCTCCTTTTAACCCTCTTATTATGGCACTGGTGCTTTAAACCGTAATTCCCCAAAGTAACATTTATCCCATAGATGTCACTGAACTCCACTGGTAGATTGTCCCAACCTTATTTTGGTTTGACATAATCTGTAGGATCCTAACAAAAACCTAGCATTTAGTTAGTAAGCCTGTGCTGGGGTGGTGTCTTCCAACTACTCTAAAGACCCATTAAATAATATGGTATAATGTCACTATTTCAAAATGCTAAACATCTACGAATTATAGATGCTAAAATAATGTAATCCATAAGGAATAAGGACTTTAGGAGTCTTTGTTGTCTCCTAAAAGCCCTTTGAACCTGCCGACATAATAAATGAGGTCAAATTCTATTTTTTCTGTAATAGATAATGTATTGAAGGAGCTTTTGGGTAAAAATGTTCTAAATATCTACCCTGACAAAAGAAGGACTCCTATCATTTTTAAAACTTTAATTCCATTTCAGAAACATTGATATGCAACTGCTTGCTACTGAACTGGAATTTGTCTACATGTGAAATCACTTTTTTGAAGCATGTTATCTGCTAATGGAATTGTAGAGCATTTTCTGGAGAGGAAAAAAAAAAAAGACTAATTTTCTGGCTCCACAGCATAGACAGTAGATTACCATTTGGATTAATGGCTTCTGTATTATATTGTTTTATTTTTAAATGCTAAGGTTCTTATTTTAAAGTTACATTATTCAGAAGCTCTTCAGATGTGTTGACATCTCAGTTTTGAGTATAATGAATGTAGAGTTTTATGCCCTTGTGAAAATTCCATTCCTAGTAGGATTCCAAATGGGGATCTTATTCCCTATTTAATAAATGGTGCTGGGAAAATTGGCTAGCCATAAGTAGAAAGCTGAAACTGGATCCTTTCCTTACTCCTTATACGAAAATTAATTCAAGATGGATTAGAGACTTAAATGTTAGACCTAATACCATAAAAATCCTAGAGGAAAACCTAGGTAGTACCATTCAGGACATAGGCATGGGCAAAGACTTCATGTCTAAAACACCAAAAGCAACGGCAGCAAAAGCCAAAATTGACAAATTGGATCTCATTAAACTAAAGAGCTTCTGCACAGCAAAAGAAACTACCATCAGAGTGAACAGGCAACCTACAGAATGGGAGAAAATTTTTGCAATCTACTCATCTGACAAAGGGCTAATATCCAGAACCTACAAAGAACTCAAACAAATTTACAAGAAAAAAACAAACAACCCCATCAAAAAGTGGACAAAGGATATGAACAGACATTTCTCAAAAGAAGACATTCATACAGCCAACAGACACATGAAAAAATGCTCATCATCACTGGCCATCAGAGAAATGCAAATCAAAACCACAATGAGATACCATCTCACACCAGTTAGAATGGCGATCATTCAAAAGTGAGGAAACAACAGGTGCTGGAGAGGATGTGGAGAAATAGGAACACTTTTACACTGTTGGTGGGATTGTAAACTAGTTCAACCATTATGGAAAACAGTATGGCGATTCCTCAAGGATCTAGAACTAGATGTACCATATGACCCAGCCATCCCATTACTGGGTATATACCCAAAGGATTATAAATTATGCTGCTATAAAGACACATGCACACGTATGTTGATTGCAGCACTATTCACAATAGCAAAGACTTGGAATCAACCCAAATGTCCATCAGTGACAGATTGGATTAAGAAAATGTGGCACATATACACCATGGAATACTATGCAGCCATCAAAAAGGATGAGTTTGTGTCCTTTGTAGGGACATGGATGCAGCTGGAAACCATCATTCTTAGCAAACTATCACAAGAACAGAAAACCAAACACCGCATGTTCTCACTCATAGGTGGGAACTGAACAATGAGATCACTTGGACTCAGGAAGGGGAACATCACACACCGGGGCCTATCATGGGGAGGGGGGAGGGGGGAGGGATTGCATTGGGAGTTATACCTGATGTAAATGACGAGTTGATGGGTGCAGCACAGCAACATGGCACAAGTATACATATGTAACAAACCTGCACGTTATGCACATGTACCCTACAACTTAAAGTATAATAATAATGAATAAATTTAAAAAAAATATCCACATGGTCTGAATGGCTAAAATCCAGCAAATATATCTAGAACGTGACAATGCTGGGAGAATCCTGCTGAGATCATTGCTTGAGGTACTGAGAACATTCCCAGACAAACCAATCCAACTGTAACTAATGAACAAGTTCCATTTATGATCTATAGTTTGAGAATACTCCAGGAAGAATCTCCTCTTCTCGACCATTACCACCCCCACCACCTTATTCTAGGCTCTCACTTGCGCTATTGCAAGGACTGCTTAACTTACCTGGCCTCTTAAATTCTATTTTGTGCCCACCTGATTGCCACTCACAGTGATCTTAAAACTTTATTTCGTGACTCCCTTGCATAAAATTCTTCTTAAATGGCTTCTCCTTGCACATAAATAAAATAGAAACCCTCAACTCTTGCTTGCAAGACCTTGCATGGCATGATGCCTGCTTACGTCTACATTCATGCATGCATTCGATCATTCAGTAAATACATATTAAATCCTTAGCCTTTGTAAGGGGAGCAAAACAGCGAAAGATCTCTGCTCTGATGGATTTGACATTCTGGTTGAAAGAAGCAGAAAATTGATGAAACAGAAAGGTAAAATATATAGTGTATAGCAGGATTCAGTTACCTAGGACTTGAAGGATCAAGAGGAAAGTGAAGTCACCAGAACGAGGAGAGATTGAGGATTGTATGGAAAAGCTTCTGACAAACACTGGGACCTTAGACCAGGGGACTCAGACAGCCCTAGATGGCCCCGTTGGGAGGGAGTTGGATGAATAAATACTCTGTCTTTCCTATTTCAGATCTCCTCCTAGTCTTCTCTGCTAGTCAAACATAACAGGAAACTAGAACGATGAAGGGAGCTCATTGATGTAGCCCAACTAATCAGTCTTGGAGAGAGGAATGGAGAACAGGATGAAGAAGGTTGGAGAGTGTGGAGGACAAAAAGAAGGGATGTGGTACAAGGTTGTGATTTTAAGTTGGGTGATCAGGGAAGTCCTCACTGAAAGCTTCATCTCAACAAAGTGTCCCTGTCACTCTCTTTTGTCTAAATGCACTGACTTTCTTACATATACTCAGCTCTGCCTCGCTCCCACCTATCTGGGCTCAGGGTCTTTGCATATGTTGATACCCCTATCTGAAATGGTTCTTATTTTCCTTCCCCTTTAATTAGTTAACTTAATTGAGTTGGAGTTAGTTGCTTAATTAACTCCTGTTCCACAGATGGAAGCTCTGGTGTCCTTTCTTCAAGGAAGCCTTCCCTGAGACCTTAGACTATTCAGATACCCACTGTTTTGTGCTCTATCTTCTGTACTTCTCCTGCTGTGTGCCATCCATATTTATTTGACTAATTAATATTTGTCCTGCTCACTCGACCTTAAGGTACATAAAGACAGGGAATATGTCCATGTTCTCCTTCACTATATTCACAGAGTTTGGAATGCAGTATGTAGTGAATAAATATTTAATTATTGAGTGATTGAAGATTAATAAATAGGAAAAAGTCACACTGAGAGATCCCTTGCCCTAAACTCCTCATTACTTTATATCTATTGTCTTTTTTTGTGACTATGTATCTTTGGGTTATCAGAGTTCTAAATCCTCCATGAAAACTCTTTTGGACTTCTCTGGTTCACATTAAACTCTTCTTTTTCTGGACTCAAATTGAGGGTATGTTCAGAATCTCACAGTTCAGCACCTAGAACTGATACCTTAAGATCTGTGCATTTTACTGTATATATCTCAATATAAATGGGACAAGAACCTATACATGACACTGCAAATATTGAAAAAATAAACATTTTAAAAAGATTCATAGTAACATGCTAACATTCTTGACTATAGGGATAAGGGATGCGAATTTGGATAAAAATAAATAAATAAATAAAACTAGTGAGCAATTATGATGGTAGCATAAATGAAAACATGCACATGCACATATACACCAAAGGCCACCAGGACTGGGACCTGTGTATTGATACAGTTTGTCTCTGTGTCCCCACCCAAATCTCATGTTGAATTGTAATTCCTAGTGTTGGGTGAGGGACCCAGTGGGAAGTGATTGGATCATGGGAGTGGATTTCCTACATGCTGGTCTCATGATAGTGAGTAAGTTCTCACCAGATTTGATGGTTTAAAAGTGTGTTGCACTTTCCCACTTGCTCCTTCTCTCTCTCTTGCTCCGCCATGGTAAGATGTGCTTGCTTTCACCTCGCCTTCTGCCATGATTGTGTTTCCTTCCCTCCCAGTCATGCTTCCTGTTAAGCCTGTGGAGCTGTGAATCAATTAAATATCTTTTCTTCATAAATTACCTGGTCTCAGGTAGATCTTTACAGCAGTGTGAAAACAGACTAATACAGGTATGTGTATCGCCCCTGGAAATTGTAATGTTGCCTTCCCACCTCACATCTATTTTTTGGTGGCTCAATATGATTTTATAGCAACATGGCTTCTTCACCAATAATAGCCACTTCAGAAATCTTTAAATGATATGGACTTGTTGAGTTAAAAAGTAATTCAACTACCTTCGTGCCCAGTAGAATCCAGGATAATAGAATATGGCATCTGCCCTTCACATTGCAGGATTATCTGTGCCTCCTTGGATTTCCCTCCAGTCCAGTGCATCTGTTTATATTCAAGTCAGGATCTTTCTGCTAGATGTTGGTATATGTGTCATTCACACACTCTCAGTTACGTGGTAAGGTAAGCATTGGCTATTCAAGAATTGGTTTCTGCCTTCACTAGAGTCACAGAAACCCTATGCATAGGACAAAGCAGAATGGCTCAGTTGTCCAGGTCATTTTCATTGCTGTTCCCTTGGCCCCTCCCTTTTTCTCTACCTGTAGTCCTCTTGGGGACTGCCTATTGGCTTGAATTTTCATATTTCCACCTTGCTCTGACGCTGATGTCCATGACTTCCTGGTGTTAATCTACTTACTGAACTTCTGACTCCATGAACTCTGTGCCTCATGTTGCCTATGTACCCTGACTCCAGCTTGCCTAGTTGGCTCTGACTTGCTGCTTTGCTCTGACCTTTGGTTTCTCTCTCCCCACCTTTACCTGAATTCTGGAATGCTTACACTAGCCTTCACCTTTGCCCCTGGGTACCAGATCCTATCCCAGGACTACCTCACTCTTCTGCCAATTCCCTTTGCCCCGTCTCAGATTTACCTCCACCCTCCTTATCCCAGCTCCCACTTTTCATCCATGACCCACTGCCACATATATTACTCAAAACTCACGATCTAGAAAACTCTCCCATCCCCACCACTGCCACCAGCAATGAAGGACATAAGTTTATATTTTGAAGCAGTGTCAGCAACATTCTGTGAGCTGTTGGGAGGAAGACACAGGATGTGACCTCTTAGCATAGATGAACAATATTGCCACTTACCAAATGGGAAAGTATAATAATAATTACCAAGAAGGGATTTTTTTGAGTACTTGGTGCCTCAGGGGCCAGAGGCCCTTGTTCTCACTTGGGAGACAGAGAGAGCAGAGGATTTGTCTGAAAAAGAAGATTTTTAAGGGTCATATCACACTTGTAGTTCCCATTTTGAGTTTGGTCGAGGAGAAAGAGAGCCGCATTGATTTTCATAATTAAAAACATGTTTTTACCATTGTGGGGGCAGTAGGGTAGGGCTACGGGGCAGTGAGCAAAAGGGAAATCAATTGGTTAGGAATCTCAGAGAGTTAATGGAATACGTGAATTGAAGTCCATTAGATTGCATGGTTTTTTCCTTGGTATGAAAGATTTACAGTTCCAGAACTCACATTAGCATTAATGAGGATTTCACATGTAAATTCTCAGCAAATCCAAAGAACTGTTAATTCCTTACACCTGGATGGTGTTCTGAACCATCGTTTTTTTCCCCCTAGCTTTTTATAATCCAATGGCTATTAAAGAGCACAACTTTAAAAATTGCCCATCCAAATGACACAAGTTAAAAAAAAGACAAGGTGTTTACAGAAACCTCCTTGCTTCTAAAACAGGAGAGGCACTAATACGATCTTTGTTATTAGCTGGCATTCAAAGAAAAGGTGTTATATAAATTCAAGGTACAGTCTTGTCATTTCCTATTATTATCACTATATGCTGTTGAATTTTTAAAATTATGCTGATTATTAGTCCAATGTTTTTGCAGGAAATTATAGCAGTTAACTACTTCTAGAGATGAAAGAGAAAGGTTATCAGCTTCCTGTCTTATTTCCTTGTCCACATGGAGAAAGAATGATCAATTTTAATATAGTAAGAGTCTACCAAAAATGTTTTACTTCCTTGAGAATGAGGAGTAGGGAAAATTATGAACCATGGGTCAAAATTGTAAGAAGGCAGATTTCAGGTCAGTATAAGAAAAAATTTTAAAACGTCAGATCTGCCTCTAACTGCATAGGGATCCTTTGTTGTGGAGTGCATTTCCTGTTAATAGAGATATTCAAACCAAGTAACAGTATGTTAGGGATACTGTGCAAGAGATGTCCACATCAGCTAATTTAGATAGCTTCCAAGGTCCCATTCAGCTCTGAGACTCTTTTCCCCAATATTCCAAAGTGTTGGTTTGAAAGAAAGGAATCAAATTTTTACACTTTTAAGAAGTGATAAATATGAAATATGAAGAACCTCAGAACCATGACATCATTTTCCCTTTTTAAAAATGTTTTTGTTTTGAAATATTTATAGGCTCACAGAATATTGCAAAAAAAGTATCCAAGAAGTCCCTGTACCCTTCACCCACTTTCCCCTAATAGTAACATATTCCATAACTATAGTAAGATGTTACAACCAGGAAATTGACCTGACAGTTATTTTTATTAAAATAAATTACTTCACTTGAAGAGTCTAAGGTTCCTGGATAATGTTTTCTTCATTTTTTCATGTGCATATGATTATAGTCACATGTATGGGAACTGCTTCAGGGCTCTATATGTTTGTAAGGGATGGTAGAAGAAACACACTTGCCACCTAATATGGTCTATGTTTTTCCTTTTTTAATTATTTTTTTTGAGACAGAGTCTCACTCTGTTGCCCAGGCTGGAGTGCAATGGTGCAATGTTGGCTCACTGCAACCTCTGCCTTCTGGGTTCAAGCAATTCTCCTGCCTCAGCCTCCTGAGTAGCTGGGATTACAGGTGCCCACCCCCATGCCTGGCTAATTTTTGTATTTTTTTTTTTTTTTTTAGTAGAGGCAGGGTTTCACCATGTCGGTCAGGCTGGTCTCGAACTCCTGACCTCAAATGATCTGCCCTCCTCAGCCTCCCAAAGTGCTGGGATTACAGGAGTAACCCAACACATCTGGACTAATTCTGTGTAATTTTATTACATGTGTAGATTCATGTTTAAACCACCAAAATCAAGTTACAAAACAGTTCCATCACCACAAAGATGGTTTTGCTACCTTTTTGTAGTCGCAGCCACCCCTGTGACTTCCCTCTCTGACAACCACAAATCTTTCCTCCATCTCTATAATTTTTTTCACTTCAAGAATGTTATGTAAATGGAACCATACATTATATAATCTTTTGAGATTGGCTGCTATAAACATTCATGTACAGGTTTCTAGGTCAATGTAAGTATTCAGTTCTTTGGGATAAATATCTAGGTATGCATATAATTAGTTTTATGGTAGTGGCATATTTAATTTTGTAGGACTTCATCATACTCTTTTCCATAGTAGCTGTGCCAATGGCATTAACAGTCTTCTTGAGTTGTTATTTATTTTATGCTAACCACATCCCAGGTCCTATATTAAGTACCTCACATGCATCATCTCATTTAATCCTCAAAAAATTCCTCCATTTTAACATTGTGGAAATTGAAGCCCAGAAAAGTTAAGTAATTTTTTCAAAATCATGAGTCATAAACCTGGGAAGTGGCAGAGCTAGTTTAACCCAGGCCAATCTGATTCTAGTGCCTGTATGCACTCTTTAACAATGACGCTATCCTACCTACTCCTTTGGAAAAGGACTTTCAGTATAGCAGATGGAAAGCTGTCTAATTCATTGTTGAGCAAATAAGTAAAACAGCAAACTCCTTAGAAGGTATTGGTTTGGTATCCATGTTTTTTCTACTTTGGTTAAATTGGAATTGATACTCCTAGTAGTTTGGCTGTGGTAGTGTAGGAAATACAGTAGATGTGTAATCAGAACACCTGAGCTCACATTTTGGCTTTCTCACTTACTAGATGTGTGACCTTCAGTAAGTCACTTAACCTCACCAAGATTCAGCTAGGTTCTTGTCTATAAAATGGGGGCTAATGACACCTTTCTCACTGGGTTTTTGTGAATATTAGATAAGCTGATGGATGTAAATGCACTTTATAAGCTCCAAAACACTATATAATTAGAATGGGTTATTATTGTTATTATCTCCAATTATTGCAGCAGGATTGCAGATACAATGCATAGTACAATTTGGCTGTGCAAAGAAAATCAAATTTTACAATTGAGTCTCCACCTAATCTGACCTTTCTCTTGAGCCCAGAGAGGTGGGTGGGTACCAAAATCTTAAATATCCAATTAGGTTTAAAACTTAGTCTGATTTGGTACTTTAAACCAAAAATTATCAAACCTTTTTGTAGAGAACTGAATAGTAAATATTTTAGCCTTTGTGAGCCATATGGTTTCTATTGCAAGTATAGTCATCCCTCAGTACCCAAAGGGAATTGGTTCCAGACCTCCCCCAACCCCCACCCTTGGATACCAAAACTCACTGATGCTCAAGAATCAGATATAAATTGGAGTAGAATTTGCATGTAACCTATGCACATCCTCCCGAGTATTTTAAGTTATCTCTAGATTGCTTATAATACCTAATGCCACGTCTAAACATCACATTGTTTCTGTGGATTCAATGTAGTATTCAGTGCACAGCAAATATACGTTTTGCTTTTTGTTACTTTGTGGATTTTTTTCCCCTAATATTTTCTATCCAGAGTTGGTTGAATCCATGCTTGTGGAACCCAGGGATATGGAGGGCTGATTGTTCTCAACTCTGAGAGCTAAAGTGTCCATAAGAGAGTATGTAAGTGACCAGGAGTGGCTAAGTTCTAATAAAACTTTATTTACAAAAACACATGGCAGATTTGGCCCGTAGGTCATACTTGGCCATCCTCTAGTTTTAATGATAGTTTTCAGTTTTTCTTGGAAAAAAATACTATCTCAGATAAACATCTTCTGCTTCTTGTTATAAACTGGTGTCTGAGTATATGGGGAGAAGGCTTGTGGAAACTTTTAATGTTAGGGGATTGTATTAGTCTGTTTTCATAATGCTATAAAGAAATACCAGAGACTGGATAATTTATAAAGGAAAGAGGTTTAACTGACTCACAGTTCTGCAGGCTGTACAGGAAGCATGATGCTGATATATTTGACTTCTGGGGAGGTGTAGTAGTCCATTCTCACACTGCTATAAAAAACTCCCCAAGACTGGGTAATTCATAAAGAAAAGAGGTTTAATTGATTCACAGTTCTGCATGGCTGGGGAGGCCTCAAGAAACTTACAATCATGGCAGAAGGCAAAAGAGAACCAAGTACCTTCTTCACAAGGTGGCAGGAAAGAGAACAAAGGGGGAAGTGCCAGACACTTATCAAACAACCAGATCTAGTGAGAACTCCCTTACTATCACGAGAATAGCATGGGGAAAACCATTCCCATGATCCAATCACCTCCCAACAGGTCCCTCCTTCGACACATGGGGATTACAACTCAAGATGAGATTTGAGTAGGGACACAGAGCCAAACCATGCTGCGATGATGGGAATTATTGGATCTTTGTAGCCTCTGTATTGCCCTCTGGCTATTCCGGTGGCTGGCTGATGTCCCTTGTCTCCTATTTGCTGCTTGCTCTATTTGCATTTATAGCTGAAGTTTATAATTTCCTCAATAGTGATTTGGTTCCTCTTTCTTGGTTTGGCCAGAGCCTGGCAATATGGCCTAGTTGCCTCTGCTTCCTCTCATTCTCATTATAGATTCTGGGTCTCTGCCATATCTTCCATTAGCCCACTGGCCAGTATCTGTAGTGGGCTCATTTCTTTGCCACAGTGGTTCTCATGACAGACTTAATGGCCTTTACCTCAATGTCCATTTCTTATGAAAACTAAGGGCAGTTGGGGAAAGCTAAATTTCGGGGATCTCTCTGCCTCACCAAGGACACTTTCATGTAGTTGACCCTACACTGGAAGTTATAGGCAAGTCTATGAGGTAGCCTCCTCCTATAGTTCAAGCGGGGAGTAGTGTTACCCTTATCTTACTGTGCTTCTTCCTATAGACTTATCTCTCTTTTCTAGCATTCCCTCTCCTTTTTCCTTCCACATTTCCCCAAGGCTGGAAAGGTACAATGTTCTTTTACCTCCCCTAGAGTGTATCCTACTTCTACCATATAGTTGGCCTAGCTGTCACAGGGAAATGGATAATATTTCTGGGGTTCTCTTTGAGATCAACCCTCAAAACAGCCCTTGATTTTACTAAAGGAAGAGATTGAGGAATTTGGATATATACAGGTATATTTTTTACATAGAACCGAACGTGATTTATGTGTATATGTGTGTGTGTGTGTGTGTGTCATCCCTAGCAAGAAGTATAAGAGTAGAGACATTCATGCAGTAATAAAAAAATTATCAGTTATACTGTTGACATTGCTTTAAGACACTAGCCTGACTTGTAAAGCTGTTGCCCTACTGCATGATCCTATTTTACATATAAGAAGAGAACATTGTCCTTTCTCTGTTTATTCCTTCTCCCTCTGTCATAAATGCTAATCTCTCTGCTATCTACCTCTACCTCCTCCCCAAATGGCTACCTCAGACAAACTAGGATGTAAGTTAAGCACCTAAAAAGGCAATAGAGAAGTGTATAGTAATAATTTTCAAGCTATGTCTTCTTTTAGATGATTGTTTACCTCTTGTCAGAGTTGATCTGACTATGAGCACCAGTAAAATACAGTGATTAAAAGCATAAGCTTTGAAGTCATCCATATCTGGTTTTAAGTCTCAATATCACCACACACTATCTTTGTCATCTTGGGAAGTTGTTTAATTCCTTGATACTTCACATTCCAAAACTGAAAAATACAGGCATTAATAGTAATTAATACCATTAAATTATTGATTACTTACTGTTGCTAAGCACTTTACATGTTTATCTAATTTCATTCTAACTAATCAATAAGAGATAGCTATTTATTTTTATTGCTTGCAACAATGGTGCAGCCATTAAACAAATGAGCTAGACTCTGCATCTGGGTTACTATCTCAGCATCTAATGTTGGCATGTCAACACAGATTCATTTCTTTTGGGAGAAATGTAGGAGAGGTTGTGCAAGTCACAATTGGCGTGTCCTGCTTGGTCATAGGGAGAAAGCAGGAAAAGGGGATTTCTCTCTCTCTTTTTTTTTTTTTAATCTTCTTTCAAAAACTCACTTAGTCTGTCTGGAGCATAGAAAGGATAAACTAGAAGTGGGAAAAGGAAAGAAAAGGAGACTGTACAGAGTGGCTTTCTCTCAGGAATCGAGGGTTCAACTGAAGACTTCCCAGGCAGATCTACAGCAAACATCTCTCCCATAAAATCCACCCTGAGTCCTGGTACCACAACAATTAGAGAAGACCACTGTGATTTTTGCTGAAAATCAAAGCAAACTGGAGGCTGTAGACCACATGGAGTTTGGGCACGATAGTTACACAGTGCTATTTCATGGAAATACATGGGGGAATACAAGTGGAGGGAGTGTTTGATATTGCTTTGCAAATAACTGTATGCCCAGGGAGAGGTTTGAAGCATGCCAGGAAAGGAGAAAACTATATTGATTTCATCTGTAATGACCTGTGTATCTTGAAAGGTGAAGGAACAATTGGTTTTCAAAGACTGGGCTCTGATGAAAGTTTGTTACTTATATACTGTTTTGCTTCTGTCTTTGATGTACTGAGCACTATTTTATGAAAGGCAAAAAATAGTGCCTGCATTTTTCTTTCTTTTTTGCTTGCATCCAGCACCCTTATTTTCATTAAATTGTCTCTGGATCCTGTGAAGTGAGGCTCATCTCTCCCACTCTGTGCAGTAGAGGAAAAACAAACAAGAACTGAAAAAACTGGAAGGTGAAATGTCAAGTACCTAAGGCATTCCAGTCTAACCTTGGGCAGAGGCCAGCTACTGAACGCAGAAGGTAAAAAGACAAATTCCAGAGTGTGTTTTTATAATGGGATGGCTTGCAAGCCATGCTGACAGTGGGCTATACTCTCACAGCTCTATTTATTTATAGCTCCCCCTCCACCCAAATGCTACAGAACAACAAGTATTCTGACAAGTTGGAATGCTAATAGATTACGTGAAAAGCAAATCAATAAAAACCCATTCCAAAATGTCTACCTTCCCCCAGTAATTATGTAGGATATAGGAGAATGGGGATTCTTTTTCAAATCTAGTGAGGTTTAGGGATCAGGACAGGAGGTGAGGATGAAATATATGCTGTTTGACCTGATTAGAAGGATAGGAAGGATTCAGTTAGATTTCGAGGCTCCAGAAAACATCTGATATTTATACAAGTCTATTCCTCTGGTTAGCACCTCTGGGTCCTCCAATTCCTGTGGTCCGGTGGTCTCCGAGATCAGTTATGTGTCATGGTATTTAAATTTGGAGAGTGTTGCACATTCTAACTAAAAACAGGGCAACTGTGTCCTGGCTCTTTAAACATGGCCCTGACTGGTCTACCTTTTCTCCCTGATTTTTCATTTAGCAAAAACTATTCACTGTATAGACAGATGGGGCCCTACGGGATACATGAGGGTATCTAATAATTAGGGACAGCTGCTTCAGGTAAATGCAGTTTGCAGATGGCAAGGGAACACCAGATTATGCTAATTTTCCCAAAATAACTCTTCATAAAAGCTTATAGCAGAGCTGATTCTTCTATTGTGTTCTGGAAACAATGATAATGCAAAGAGTAAAGGGTCTGAGTGAAGTTTCTCCCCTCTTCGCTCCCCACCCCACTTCTAACGGCTTCAGTCTTGGAGAATTTTGCAGAATGGCCAAGAAGGCAAAATACACCTAAGTGGAGGAAGCAATCTGCTTGCTTATTCTGGTTCCTGTTAACTAGCACCATGTTTTATGAGCTATCAGCAGAAAAACATGATGTAGCACCCAAAATGATGCCAGCCTGGTAGACTATGAAACGTACTTTTCAGCTATATCTTTCTGTGACTTGAGCCTGGCACAATGTAATGGTCTCTGGACAGAGTATTGAAGCCTGAGTCCTAATTTTATCTTAGTTGCTTAACTTGTTGTGTGACCTGGGGCAAAGCAGTCTCTAGGTTTCTGTTTATTCATCTGTCAAATGGCGAAGGGTGAGTTCACGGAGGTATTATTGAGGATCCATTTAGTTAATACAAGTGCTTCAAAGAAAATGGGTAAATTTTTACAGAAAAGTATTTCATAACTCAGACATTTTTCAGTGCCTTATTCAGTGCTGGAGATAGTTTCTTTACTAAACAAATATTTGTGTACTAGATATGTTTCCAAAAATCCTAAAATGCCATTTACTGAACCATATTTCACTCTGACCACTCCATTAGTTTGCTAGGCCTGAGTATGTTGCCTTCACCATACAAAGTGACACTTGCCTCTAGATTTTCCTGTAAGCATTATTCTGGTTTCTTTCCTACGTGTTTTGCCTTTTTATCATCAGAACAGGGCTTCTCAATGTTTGCTCTTATACCACATGCACCAGAATCACTTGCTATAATGTGAATACCTGGGCCAGTGCCCTGAGATTCTCGTGAAGTACATCTAGTAAGGGACTTTGCAATATGAATTTTTTTACTAAAGTTTGAGACCTGTACCACTAAGCTTTCCTAGGCCAGAAGTGAAGTGGTAAACGAATTCCATCTGACATAGTCTAAAGATCAGTGTTGGCTGGATGCGGTGGCTCACGCCTGCAATCCCAGCACTTTGGGAGGCCAAGGTAGGTGGATCTTCTGAGGTCAGGAGTTCAAGACCAGTCTGAACAACATGGTGAAACCTGTCTCTACTAAAAATAAAAAAAAATTAGCCAGGCGTGTTGGCAGACACCTGTAATCTCAGCTACTCAGGAGGCTGAGGCAGGAGAATCACTTGAACTCAGGAGGCAGAGGTTGCAGCGAGCCGAGATCACGCCGCTGCACTCCAGCCTAGGTGACAAAAGCAAAACTCTGTCTCAAAAAAAAAAAAAAAAAAAAAAAAAAAATCAGTGTTTAACAAACATGGACAGGCTAACTCATATATTATATGTCATATTTATCCCTCTTATTTCTTAGCATATGTGTGAGTTACCCCACCCTGTGCAGACTTGCTTAGTTGTAGAAAAGGGATTGGAGGAAAATATACAGTCCTTTTCTTCAGATTGGCACACACATACAGATTCTCCTTTTTCTCTCCGATTCTGTGCCCTGGGAGTCTTTTTGGAACTCTAGAGTCAGAGTCAGTCAGGCAGGCACGTTCATATTGACAGTGGCTCTCAAAGTGTGGTGCCTGGACCAGTAGCATCAGCCTCACTTGGGAATTAGTTAGACAGGCAGACTCTCAGCCCTCCGCTCCCACTATATCTACAGAATCATTCATTACCACAATACATTTGTGCTGTCTGTGAAGAAAATGCATTTAGAGTTATTTTTTCCAAGCATGTCATTGCACAGAAACATCCACCCTTGCTTCTGAGGGTAGAAACCCTCAGAAACTGAGGTGGGCTCAACAATCTGTGATTTAATTACCTCTTCAGGGGATTCTGATGTATGTTGAAGTCTGAGAACCATTGCCTTAAAACATTTTCTATCCCCAAACTTCATTCTCTCTGAACTGGCAGCTGGGACAGTAAAGGGGGTGTTGATTTAAACAGAAAAATAGGGGCGGCCGGGCGCGGTGGCTCACGCCTGTAATCCCAGCACTTTGGGAGGCCGAGGCGGGCGGATCACAAGGTCAGGAGATCAAGACCATGGTGAAACCCCGTCTCTACTAAAAATACAAAAAATTAGCTGGGCGCGGTTGTGGGCGCCTGTAGTCCCAGCTACTCGGGAGGCTGAGGCAGGAGAATGGTGTGAACCCGGGAGGCGGAGCTTGTCATGTGTCAGATGTAGTGGACATTAGTGGAAAGATTACTGATTTAGGAGGTAGATGACCTGGGTTATTATCCCAGGACTACTAATATCTAGTTTGATCATCTTGGGGACAGTAGGTTTTCCCTTATTAGCCTATTTCTTTATGTGTAAAGTATAGACATTAGATATGACCTCTAATACCATACCTTTTCTAACGTTCTGTGACTTGTGCATATTGGATCCTCAACCTACATGACTTTGTCATTTGTTGTCTTGATTCTTTAAGAATAACATTTCAGGTCCATGGTGGACAAGTTTGTCATTTTACTAAGACATGAAACTGAATTTCCCATTTGAGCCTGGAGTAGGGTTGAGTCATTCAGCTAGCAAGTGAGCCTAACTGACCTCTTATCACCTTCATCTCAATAGGGTTCTATTGTTGGCTGGGCATGGTGGCTCATGCCTGTAATCCCAGCACTTTGAGAGGTTGAGGCAGGTGGATCACCTGAAATCAGGAGTTGAAGACCAGCCTGATCAACATGGTGAAACCCCATATCTACTAAAAATACAAAACTTAGCTGGGTGTGGTGGCGCATGCCTGTAGTCCCAGCTACTCAGGAGTCTGAGGCAGGAGAATTGCTTTAACCCAGGAGGTGGAGGTTACAGTGAGCCAAGATCACACCATTGCACTCCAGTCTGGGTGACAGAGAGAGACTCTGTCTCAAAAAACAAACAAACAAACAAACAACATACCAAAAACCCAAACCAGGGTTCTGTTGTTCTCTACTTAATAGATACAGTTTCGTGAGGGAAATTGTATACAATGGCGAATTCGGAGATTTGGAAACATAACCTTTGTTTATATCAAGGGCCTATTACACAGTATACTTGAGATTGAAAGTCACAGCAAATCAAAGCCAGTCCAGTCTTACATTCTTTGTACTTCAATTTTCTTATCTGTTAAAGAAGGAAGCAGTGATCAGAGGCTTATTTCTTTCTCATGCAAGACCAGTGTGGGAAAGAAAGACATGGAGGTAGCTCTTATCTGTCTCACCCCCTAAATGATGTATCTCTTCTGCTCATATTTTATTGACCAGAACTAGTCACAAGGCCTCAGCTTAACTGCAAAAGAGGCTGAGAAATGTAAGGGAATACATGGCACTAATGGTCACTGCCACAAGGGATAATTCCTTTCCTCTAACAGCATACAAGAATGTTAACAACAACTACTATTATTATTTATTATTATTTATTATGTGCTAGGTACTTTTCTAAACGCTGTACATATATTATCTCATTTAATCATCATAACATTGTGAGGTAGGAACTATTATTATGTTTACAAATGAGAAACCAAGGCACAGAAGAGATTTAGAGACTAGTACAAAGTCACATAGCTAATAAGTAACAAAGATAGTATGTTAACCTGGGTTGAGATAGAATTACATTTGGAAGGCAATGAAACTGTCCTAGGTAAATGGTACCCAGGCCAGTTCTTGGATTGGCTTTTACAATAGAATTATATTGCCTGCAGGGGGGGTTTGGAATATTGGGAGTATTTTTTTTTTATATCTTTATTTATTTATTTTTATTTTTATTATTATACTTTAAGTTCTAGGGTACATGTGCATAACATGCGGGTTTGTTACATATGTATACTTGTGCCATGTTGGTGTGCTGCACCCATCAACTCGTCAGCACCCATCAACTCGTCATTTACATCAGGTATAACTCCCAGTGCAATCCCTCCCCCCTCCCCCCTTCCCCCTCCCCATGATAGGCCCCGGTGTGTGATGTTCCCCTTCCCGAGTCCAAGTGATCTCATTGTTCAGTTCCCACCTATGAGTGAGAACATGCGGTGTTTGGTTTTCTGTTCTTGTGATAGTTTGCTAAGAATGATGGTTTCCAGCTGCATCCATGTCCCTACAAAGGACACAAACTCATCCTTTTTTATGGCTGCATAGTATTCCATGGTGTATATGTGCCACATTTTCTTAATCCAGTCTGTCACTGATGGACATTTGGGTTGATTCCAAGTCTTTGCTATTGTGAATAGTGCCACAACAAACATACGTGTGCATGTGTCTTTATAGCAGCATGATTTATTGCATGATATTATTTAGGTTTTCTACAGAAAGTATACCCTTTAGTATCTGTACCCAGGGCAGTTACTCTACTGCCCCACCCTTGATACATCACTATTTGTTAGTATTATTAGGGTTATTATTTCTTATGAGATTTTCTTCTTATTCTCTAAATAAATCCATGAAAGTAAATTTTTAAAAAAGAAAACCTTCATATCGCATGTAAGTTGTATTCTTAGGTATTTTATTCTCTTTGTAGCAATTGTGAATGGGAATTCACTCATGATTTGGTTCTCTGTTTGTCTGTTATTGGTGTATAGGAATGCTTGTGATTTTTGCACATTGATTTTTTATTCTGAGACCTTGCTGAAGTTGCTTATCAGCTTAAGGAGATTTTGGGCTGAGACAATGGGGTTTTCTAAATATACAATCATGTTTTCTGCAAACAGAGACAATATGACTTCCTCTTTCCCTATTTGAAAACTCTTTATTTCTTTCTCTTGCCTGATTGCCCGGGCCAGAACTTCTAATACTATGTTGAATAGGAGTGGTGAGAGAGAATATCCTTGTCTTGTTCCGGTTTTCAAATAATGTTTCCACTTTTTGCCCATTCAGTATGATATTGGCTGTGGGTTTGTCATAAATAGCTCTTCTTATTTTGAGATATGTTCCATCAATACCTCATTTATTGAGAGTTTTTAGCATGAAGGGGTATTGAATTTTGTTGAAGGCCTTTTCTGCATCTATTGAGATAATCATGTGGTTTTTGTCATTGGTTCTGTTTATGTGATGGATTACATTTGTTAATTTGCATATGTTGAACCAGACTTGCATCTCAGGGATGAAGCTGACTTGATCATGATGGATAAGCTTTTTGATGTGCTGCTGGATTTGGTTTGCCAGTATTTTATTGAGGATATTCACGTTGATGTTCATCAGTGATATTGGCCTGAAATTTTCTTTTTTTAATGTGTCTCTGCCAGGTTTTGGCATCAGGATGATGCTGGCCTCATAAAATGAGTTAGGGAGGATTCTCTCTTTTTCTATTGTTTGGAATAGTTTCAGAAGGAACGGTACCAGCTCCTCTTTGTACCTCTGGTAGAATTCGGCTGTGAATCCATCTGGCCCTGGACAGTTTTTGGTTGGTAGGCTATTACTTGCTGTCTCAATCTCAGAACTTGTTATTGGTCTATTCAAGGATTTGACTTCTTCACTGGTCGTTAGAGAAATGCAGATCAAAACCACAATGAGATACCATTTCACATCAGTTAGAATGGTGATCATTAAAATGTCAGGAAAAAACAGATGCTAGAGAAAATGTGGAGAAATAGGAACGCTTTTACACTGTTGGTGGGAGTGTAAACTAGTTCAACCATTGTGTAAGACAGTGTGGTGACTCTTCAAGGATCTAGAACTAGAAATACCATTTGACCCAGCAATCCCATTATTGGGTATATACCCAAAGGATTATAAATCATTCTGTTATAAAGACTCATGCACACGTATGTTTACTGCAGCACTGTTCACACTAGTAAAGATTTGGAACCAACCCAAATACCAATCAACCATAGACTGGATAAAGAAAATGTGGCATATATATACCATAGAATACTATGCAGCCATAAAAAAGGTTGAGTTCATGTCCTTTGCAGGGACATGGATGAAGCTGGAAACCATCATTCTCAGCAAACTAACACAAGAACAGAAAACCAAACACCGCATGTTCTCACTCCTAAGTGGGAGTTGAACAATGAGAACACATGGACACAGAGGGGAACATCACACACTGAGGCCTGTCAGGGGATGGGGGGCTAGGGGAGGGATAGCATTAGGAGAAATACCTATTATAGATGACAGGTTGATGGGTGCAGTAAACCACCATGGCACATGTATACCTATGTAACAAACCTGCACATTCTGCACATGTACCCCAGAACTTAAAGTATAATTTTTTTAAAAAAAGAAAACCTGTGTAAATGTAGAAGACTGATGTTAAAAGAATAGATGTAGAACGGTGATTCTCAACTATAGCTGTACATTAGTAAAAGCTGGGGATCTTTCAAAAAATGTTGACCTGTCGGCCCTACCATCACATATTCTAATTTATAATTGGTCTGGAGTAAGGCATAAGCCTGGGTATTTTCTTTTTAAAGCTTCCCTCAGAATGCTAATGTGCAGCCAATGTTGGGAACCGCTGCTTAAGACTGCTTTAAAACTAGTACAGCCCATCTGAGCTGTATTTTAAGTTTTAAGCATGGATGTTTGTAGGTAGGGTTAGCGGAGCGTTGTGCTAGTGTGCATTAAGTGACCAAACATTCCTAGAGGAAGCAGCCTTTATACATGGAATAGGTTAGAGCAGCAAGACAGATTGTTAACATGGGCAGCTTCAGTGAAGGTTTGCAATTGGGTGACTATGAGAAAGCAAATTTAATTGGAAGGGAAGGAGTTAACTAGGAAAGGGTGGCAACAATTTGGGAGGGATTTGGAAGTCCCTGAATTGTGGGAAGACTATCAGGTTATGTGTCAATAATCAAGGCAATGGACTCAACTAAACTATTAGTACTCTCAGGAGCTAACTCCCATCTAGAGCTCTTTCTAAAGTTGAGTGTCAGGGCCAGACATGTATTTAGGTCAGTGATACTCAACCTTGGATATACTTTAGGATTACATGGGGAGCAGTAAAAGAAAAAAAAAATCCTAATATCCACACCCCAAACCTCATAGATTCAAAATTAACCAATCTGGAGTGTGGTCCAGGGAATTGATGTTTTCTGTTTTTGTTTTATTTCATTTAAAAATATCTACAGGAGGTTACAATCCACAAATAGGGTTGAGCACAACTGATTGAGCACAACTGACCTAGGTGGATCACAAAGACCTACAAGGATTTTCTTCACCAAATAAAACAGCTTTTCCATGTGTTTTTCACAATATTGTCCTCTTTTCCTGCAATGTGAGGTTTTATGAGCATCAGACTTCCCTGACAATCCTACCCTGACCCTAACTCAACAGTCTTTTATGCTAATGTCATACTCTCCTTAGCATTTATCATGATTTGACATGGGTAAATACATCATAACCTACCTACTTCTCTCCATCTCCACTGCTACCACTCTAGTCTCAGTCACCACTACCTCCTGGTTGGATTGCGGCTCCTGCAATCCTTTTACTTTTTTTTTCTTTTTTCTTTTTACTTTTACTGTCTATGTCAACACAGCCTCTGAGAGTCTTTAAAAATGTTTGTCAGATCATGTCACTGCTCTGCTTAAAACTCTCCAATTGCTTCTTATGTGATTCAGAGTAAGGGCCAAGTACTTTTTATGACCCACAAGGTCCTTTATGATCTGACTCTTCCCCTTACCTCTCTGAGATTCTATTTCTGTGCCCCTCACTAACACAGTTCTGGCCACACTGGCCTCCTTGTTTTTATACATCAGATACACTCCTGCTGTCTTCTCTGCCTGGGATGCTCTTTCCTCAGATATCCATATGCCTCATTCCATCTCTTCCTATTGGTCTTTTGTTAATTCATGCCTTACTGGTGAAGCCTACCTTGATTTCCCTATTTAAAATTGCAAATCTTATGGGCCAAAGACCTTAATAGACATGCCACCAAAGACGACATACAGATGGCGAATAAACATGAAAAGATGTACCACATCATACATCATCAGAGTAAGTCAAATTAAAATAGTAATGAGATGCCACTACTATACTATGTATTAGAATGGCCAAAATCCAGAACACTGACAACACCAAATGCTGACAAGAATGTGGAGCAACAGCAACTCTCATTTATTGCTGGTAGGAATCCAAAATGGTACAGCCATTTTGGGAGAAAATTAAACATACTTTTACCACACAATTCATTAATTGCACTCCTTGGCATTTATGCAAAGGAACTGAAAACCTATGTTCACACAAAAACCTGCACACAGATGGTTACAGAAGCTATATTCATGATTTCTATAACTTGGATGAAACCAAGATGTTCTTCAGTAGGTAAAGAGATGAAGTGTGGTACATCCACATGATGGTATATTATTCAGTGCTAAAAAGAAATGAGCTGTCAAGCCATGAAAACACAGGGAGAAACCTTAAGTGCATATTAGTAAATGAAGGAAGCCAATCTGAAAAGGCTACATACTTCATAATTCCAACTACAGTCAGCCCTTGATATCCACAGGATTAGCATCTCTTGATTCGACCAACCATGGATGGAAATGTTCAGAAAATGAAACAATAAAAAGAATAATACAACAATAAAAATAACACAAATGTAAAATCAATACAGTATAACAACTATTTACATAGTATTTACATTGTATTAGCTATTGTAAGTAATCTAGGTGATTTAAACTATATGGGAAGTTGTGTGTAGGTTATATGGAAATACTATACTGTACTATTTTATATAAGGGGCTTAAGCATCCATGGATTTTGGTATCCTGGGGGTGGGGGTCATGGAACCAATCCTCCTTGGATACCAAGGAATGATTGTATATGATATTCTCAAAAAGGTAAACCTATGGAAATATTAAAAGGATAATTGGTTGCCAGGATTAGGGAGAGATAAGAATGAATGGGTACAGCATAGAGGATTTTAGGGCAGTGAAATACTCTGTATGATACTATAATGGCAAGAACATGTCATCATAAATTTGTCCAAACCCATGGAATGTACAATACCAAGAGTGAGCCCTAATGTAAACCGTGCATTTTGAGGTAATGATGATGTATCAGTGTAAGGTCATCAATTGGAACAAATACATTTCTCTCTTTTTTTTTTTTTTATTATACTTTAAGTTCTAGGGTACATGTGCACAACTTGCAGGTTTGTTACATATATATACATGTGCCATGTTGGTGTGCTGCACCCATTAACTCATCATTTACATTAGGTATATCTCCTAATGCTATCCCTTCTCTTATGGGGCATCTTGATAATGGGGGAGGCTATGCATGTGGGCGAGTAGGAGGTACATGGGTTATCTTTCTACTGTCCTCTCAATTTTGTTGTGAACCTAAAACTGCCATAAAAAATAAGGTCTTAAAAAATTACAACTGTCCATACTTACGTGACTTAACCTATCCCCTTGTCACTGCTTTATTTCTATTCATGTCACTTATCAACATCTGACATATGCATATCTGTTTATTGTTGATGGTCTATCTCTTCCCACTAGAATACAAACCCCATGAGAGTACAGAAGTTTGTCTGTTTTGCTCATTGCTAATCTCCAGAATCGGAGAATTACCTGCTACATAGTAGAGGGTCCATCAATATTTCCTTGTTTGAATTAATTGCCAAAGTATTGGGTTATAATTTCACTATAAAAATATGCACGGATTTTCTCATTAAGGGGAAAACAGACTAACATTTATTGAGCATCCACTAAACACTATGTTATGTGATTTTTATGTGTTCTATTATTTAATTCTCAAAACAATTCTCAAAACATTCTCAAATGGAATAGGTATGATTGTTATGCCCACTTTATAGATGAGAAACTGAGGTACAGTAAAACTAGTGACTTTGCTCAAGGTCAAATAGCTTAATTTTGGTATTGGTGATGCTAGGATTTGAATCCAAATTTATCTGAATTCCAGAGTTGTGTAATTTCTGTAAATGACCTCCCTGCCAGAACTAATTATTATTTAGTAATTAAATTACTACTAAAAGAAATCATTATTAGAAATTAACTTGCCAAATTAGTTCTTATTTTAATGGGTTTTGAGGAGAGAAAGGGGTAAGGAGGGATTCCAACACAGAAAAGAGAAGTTTCAACTTGTTTGGCTGATGAGCTTCAGGGTAGCACTTAGGGATAGCAGGTTTTGGTGGGAACAGACACCTGTGGGGAAGAGTCAGAGTTAGTGTCACCAAAGGAATCTTCTCCTTCACAGCTGGACTTATCACTTAGGCTTGGCATTAAGGCTTTGGTGTGTAGCCCAGAACCAAAGTAGAGGCATTCCAGTCCCTCATAGGGGAGTTAAAGGACTTGCAACTATTATAAGATGTGAGGTAATAGATATGTTAGTTTGCTACCTTTAGTCATCCTATGATGTATACATATATTAAAACTGCACATTGTACCTCATAAATATATATAAGTATTATTTGTCATTTTTTTCAAAGGCTAGAGATACTGTTCTTTTGCCTGCACTGGGTCCCACACATTATAGCTTACATTCATCTCCTGCATCCTAGCTCTGTGCTTAACCTTACTAGGGGCAAGGGCTGTGGCAATGGCTTTAACAGTTCACCATCTTTTGCCCAATCTTGGGGTAGCAATGAGGTCTTTAGAGGTGCTAAGGACTAAGGTTATTCCCCTTCTCCTCCCGCCATAAAAACATCAAACCTTAAAACAAGTGAATGAAAGTTTTAAAGTTCTCTAATTTTCTCCCATATAATGAAATCAATGATATTTTCCTTTATTTATCAAACACCATTATCTTTCAGAATGTGTCCCTGTTGGTAAGAGATCAGTTGGAGGACAGCTGATTTGTTGGTGCCTTAAGTAGTGCTCATGAACCTTTAGGTAATCTAACACTGTGGGGGATCTGATTAAAGGGGCAAGGCTCTCCAAAATGATTTCCCTGCCTGCCACAGAGCTGTACATTCATGAGCTCTTCTTGGGGATAAAGCAAGGACCTCTGTTAACATTCAAAGGCAGTACTGCTATACACATGACAACCCATTGCAAACAGACAGCAAAGATCCAAGTGGCTGGAGCAAAAGGAACATCAAGTTTGAAGGGTTAGAAGAGAGGGGGGAAAGGTTGGAAGTGTGGTTTGCTGGTAGGAAAGAGAGAGCCTAAGTGAGATGAATAAGTGGGAACCTTTGGGCAGCCAGAGAGAGGCCTGAGTTCTCAAAAGCTGGGTACCCAAAGGAAGTAGGAGCAGAAGCAAATTGACCATTGTGGTAAATATCTCCTCACCTTGGTACTGATGCAAGTGGAAGAGCCTCTGTGGCATGACAGCTAGTACTTCAGAGAGGGGCTAAATAGGTCCTTCATCCTGTCTCTGTATTTCTGCACCAACCTAGGACAAGACTAAAGAGGCAAAACTGTGACCTTGCAAGGAGATAAATCCAGAATTTCATTCACCCCACTAATTCCTCGCCCTCGCCCTTGCCCATTCTTCACACCTAACTCGGTATAAAGTGAGAGTTTTCATGATCACTGAGGATCTTAGGGGGACAGGAGCAAAGTGCCTTGTAGAATTGGAACACACAGGTAGGGAGAGGCAGTTTCTTAGTGAGATACTATCAAATAATGAGTTTAATAAACAAATCCCATAAAGTCAGTGAAACCCCAAAAATAAATTTGAAAATATTTGGATGCCTAAATTCTCTTTTAACCAATGGCAACATTTTTGAGAACTGATTTCTTATTCTATCATTGTATAAATGCTCAATTTCGCTGGAAGTATGTTCTCATCTGATCTATATTCTACAACACTGACATTTCTCTTTTCATTCACTCCTAAGCCTATTTGGAGTAAAGACTGCCAACTGTGTCATATTAGCAGTGCCTGTGAAATGGACTATTTTCCACTAGGGGCTAAGATGAGACCAGAATATGGGAAATAAAGTTCGTTTTAAAAATTCAATTTGCAGTAGATGTGTATGAATAATTTATGTGTCCTCACTTTATAACATAATAATTAGGGTACCATCGATTTATTATAAAAAGTTAAAGTATGTTTAACGATACCACTTTATCTGTATATTTAAAATTAAAATATAAATCAAAGGTATTATTAAATATAATTTTACCTTACTATACATTTCAAAGTCCAGGGGTTATTTTATTCCAATGTTCCTAATCTCTTAATTCAGCTAAAAAAAGAGAAGACTCTAAGAAGTGGCATGATAAATAATTTAAAGCATAACATTTTATGCTATAATCCTGACAAGAGAAGTAAAAGACGATGTAAAGTGGCAGAGGTTCTAAATTGCTGAAAAGGTATTAGCATTCTTTTCTGAAGTTTTGGTGCATGAAAGAGAAAGTTATGCTTATCAATGCTTTGTAATTGAAAGATTAAGAAAGATTCAAAATTGATAATGGTTCTATTGATTTGTAATGAATTCATAGGATCACTGTTCTGTCTGCAGCTTGTGACCATGACAAGAAAAAGAGAAAGAAATCTGAGTCCTGGATGTCACATAAGGAGATTGACTCAGAGGATCTGAGAATGGATGTCTGCAGTGATTCATGATGGAGTGGCAATACTAGGAAGAGGAGAAGGAAAAATATCAAGATCCAAATCCATACTTTCTTCTGTAAAATACTGTATTTTATGTTAACCCAGCATTTTCACTAAACATGTCTGATTATTATTTTTAGCTTATTAATGATACTATAATAGTAGCTAGTTGGTATTTTTCTCCAAGGCATTCTAAACGCTTTGCAGGCACTTCTTTATTATTCTGCACCATATACTTGTCAAGTGACAATATTCATCACCCTCTCCTCAAGACAATGGGAGAGAAAAACAGAGACAGCAAACAAGGGACGGATGAATAGATGAACCAGGATTTTAAAAACAACAACAGAAAAATTTCTCAGATTTTCTGATTTCTACTCTAGTATATTCTGCATGAAGCTTTGCTGCTTTGCTTCAGTGTATATGATCTAAAATCACCAGCATGTAGTAAAAATCCAACAGAGTGAAATTTTATTTTTTGAAAGTTAATTCATGATGTTTTTGACAAGTGTGAGTTTTCTTTGGCACCTTCATGGGAAGTGAATAACAGTTACCCTTATCCCTGAGATGTTGTTTTATATTATAAGAAGTGCAGATTCATTTTGGGGGTGGGTGTGAAGCTAGGGGTTGGGGGCAGTTCTTATCACAGGCTGCCCCCATATAAATGACTTACGACATTTTTAAGTTAAGCTGCCCAAAGTGGGTACTTTTAAAGAGTAGGGGCTTTGAAATTTTGTTAAAAAGATCTTTGTTTTTAAATTTTGAGCAGATTACAAGGTCATCTGTCCATGACATGAAGTGATAAATAAATCTACCCCTTGTGTTTCTTCTTGTTCTGTAACAATGCTTTCTAGTAAAACATGATGCTTTTTGGATTAAAATATCAGCTACCGAGCATGGCTAAGGAAAATAATGTTCTGGTTAATCCAGAATTCTTGTTAATAAAAAGTCACCAGGTCTATGACTGTTTTCAAATACTAACAAAGATAGCCGTACCAGATAGTTGACAGTAAATTGATATTAAGGATACTTAAAATTTTCTCCTTCAATTAGAAGGTGCTACACAATTACACAATGTTGCCAGGGCATCTTAACGAAGAGAGTTTTCCTTGTGCCACAAATGAGCTGAAGTGACAGCTCACAGTTCAGTTGCTAGAACTCTGTATAAGAGGTTTGATGTAAAAACACACAGCAATAATTAATTGCCTTACAGAGAAGCCATTCTTTAAAACTGGCCCCAACTTCTCAGTGTCTTAAAAACACTCATGTCAAAATCGGAAACCTTAACCTACAGCATTGCT
Organism: Macaca fascicularis; assembly: GCF_037993035.2. NCBI lineage: Eukaryota > Metazoa > Chordata > Mammalia > Primates > Cercopithecidae > Macaca > Macaca fascicularis. The sequence continues at coordinate 111,025,338 of NC_088395.1, forward strand.
ATGTGAATTCCAAGTCCAATTTAAAGCATCATTGTAGAGACATTATTGGCTCCTGATGTAGCAAAACCATTCCCCTAAGTATCAGGTGCTTTTTTACACCTTGAATTGCTGCTTCTTTTTGTTCTATGACTGGGATTTTCTTTTATTATAATGCAGAGGATTTTCGTCTTTTAGTGATAAAAGCCCAAACTGTAATCAATTGATTTAGAAGTCTGTTTATAACTGATGTTACCCTTTCTAGCAAATGTGCTGATGCTTAGTGATATCTGACTTTCCTTTGACAGGGAGATTCTTGGTGATTATAAAAATAAATAAATATTGACTTCCTTTCTTTGAGGGTGACAGAGGTTTTTCAGTCTAAGGCTTAGTTTTTCCTGCTCTCTTCAGAAATCCAAGCTGATGGAAGAGTTGCTTGCCTCTCTAAGGAATAAAGCAAAGGTAAAGGGATTTAGCTGAGATATAGTAGAAATTTTCTGACAATGTGGTAAAACATGGGAACTCATTTTGTTAAATAAAGCTGTGAAATATTAGACAGGGATCGCCCCTTCACCAAGAAGTCAGTCAAGGCTTGATATGGGAGAGGGGAACACCAGTGCAATGTTATATCTGGTCTGTACTTGCCTTCTGATAATTGATTCTGTCACTTGCTCATGTCAGGCCTACATAGAGAAATGAGGAGGATGAAGAGAGAGGACAAAGTAACATATACTATGTCCTCATGACTCTAGGTTTTGAAAACAAATACCTATGAAGCTCTGTCATTCCCACTGAGGTAAATATAATATCCTTAGCCTGACATTTGAAGCACTTCACAATTTGGCACCAATCCATTTTTTTCCAGTCCTCTCTCTCATTCATCTTTTCTAGAGATGTTAGGCCACAAATCATTGTACAGTCTCCTTTTCTCATAAAATGCACCACAACTTTCTGCCATACACATTTACTCGTACTTAGACTTTTTGGCTCTCCCACTATTTTTTTTCTTTTTTTTGAACTTGAATCATTCCACTCTCCTCTCCTTCACTTAGTCCCTGCCATACTAGTCTCTTTTCTCGTCTTCTTTGTTGGACGTGCTCCTGCCTCAAGGCCTTTGCACTTCCTATTCGTTCTGCTTGCAACACTTTGTCACAGATATAGGATGGGCTTATTCCTTCATCTTCTTTAAGATCTTCCTCAAATCTCAAATTTCCGGTGAGGACTTCCTTGACCTCCCTATTTCAAATTACCATCTTCCTGGCCCACTCTATATCACCTATCCTGCTTTACTCTTTTCATAAAGCTATTTTCCATTTTCTGCTATATCATACCATTTGCTTATATATTACATTTATTTTCTGTTCTCCATTGCCACCAGAATATAAGTCCCATTCAGGAAGAGATTTTTGCCTATGTTCTTCATAGCACCTAGAAACAGGGTGTGACTTGGCGCACTCAACAAATATTCGGTGAACAAATGAATTAATTGATGCTATGCTCTCTGCCTGAAATTTCCCCTCTTCATATACATCTATCTTTTAAGCCACCCTCAGATGTCACCTCTTTCACGAAGCCTTCTCTGATTTCTCCCAACATTGCCTTTCCCTCCTGTGACTCCCCACAACAATTTCTTCTGTTCAAAGTGAACTTACTGAATTTTCACCTGTGCTGTGACGACCCATGAGTTTTCTTCTTGCTTCTGGTAAATATTCGCTTTCCAAGGGCAGGGCTTGTATTGTTATTGTATTAGTCCATTTTCACGCTGCTATGAAGAAATACCTGAGACTGGGTAATTTATAAAGGAAAGAGGTTTAATTGACTCACAGTTCCACATGCCTGGGGAGGTCTCAGGAAACTTACAATCATGGTGCAAGGCAAAGGGGAAGCAAGGCACATCTTACATGGTGGCAGAAGAGAGAACGCACAAGGGAAACTGCCACTTTTAAAACCATCGGATCTCGTAAAAACTCACTATCACAAGAACAGCATGGAGGAAACCGCCCCCTTAATCCAATTACTTCCCTCCTTCAACACGTGGGGATTACAGGTTCCTCCCTTGACACGTGAGGATTACAATTCGAGATGAGATTTCGGTGGGGACACAGAGCCAAACCATATCAGTTATCCATACCTCTTTCACAAGGACTTAACTTTAAAAGCTCATTTAAGGGTTCTACTTCTGGGATGGTAGCATGAGGAGCTCCACAGACCTGCTCCCTAGTGAAGCAAGCATAACTAATGAAAACTAAAACCAAAAATAAATAAATAAATAAATAAATCTGAAAATTGTCCTAAGGGCATACAGCAGGAAATATTTATTTTAAAAACAAATCTAAAACTCAGAGCAGTTAGAATCTTTGGCACCCGATTCGTGATCCACTTCCTCTTTCACCTCTCCCCAGCTCAGCTTGATAGAAACTTTACTCCAGGGGGGTGTGGCCAAGAAATCGGGACTTCCTCTCTCCTCAGCTCCAAATCCAGGGATATGGTAATTTACTGGGAGGGGCAAGACACTAGTATTTCTTATCTGATCCAATTTGGAGTTGAAGATGCTGAGTTCCTGGTGTGTGGCTGAGAATGGAGGGAGCCCTTTCTTCATCCAGCCCACATTCATAGGGTAGAAACTCTACACAAGGCATAGGAGAATTAGAATACTGGAGATGGAGCTATGCTTGCTCTAGCTCACTTGTAGGGCAGAGGTTCCATGCTGGGAGAGACAAGCTGAGAAGATCAGAAGCTACCGCTCCTGCCCAGTGCTTGGAGTATGGCTCAGAGATTTTGGTCACATGGAGAGACAGTCCATAAGAACACAAATTTCTGAAGCTTTCCCAAAAGACTTTATTGAAGCAGAGTGTGAAGAAGTTCAAGCCTAAAAGCCTCTTTAATAAAACGCAGATTTTCGTAGTTAGCAAATAGGAGGCTGGTAGCTCCTTTTAATTAAGAACAGCAAGCGGAACCATAGCATAGCTAGTTCACTAGGGGAAAGCAAGGAAAGACACAGCTAAAAAGAGCCCTCCTGGGGTCAGAACAAACCTCAAAAGACTGGCTCAAAAACTAGTCCTGCTCAAATTTAGCTGGATTAGGCTGTGGGGCAATGTTGAAAACAATAGAGAAATCAGCCCCAATTAGTGGAGCATAACAGCTGGATGTGATACTAAGGCACACAGCCTAATGGAGAGATTAGGGAAAGAGACTAAGAGAGCCCTGCTAAAATCACAGTCATTCCAGGATGACTGACTATATGCCCAAGGTGGTATCTTCTGAAGAATGACACCAAAATTTACACACTATGAGAAAAATAGCTTTCACTAAAATAGCCTAGTTAAGTCACAAAACAAGTAAGTAAAAACAAAGACAAGCCTCAGAGAATGGGGAAGGGAATCAATATCTAGAGTTACAACAATGGATTGCCTAAAATGTCCAGGTTTCAACAAAAATTACAAGATATGCAAAAAAGAAAAAAACTGGAAAATGTTACCCATATATAGGAAAAATAACACCTCAGGCCGCAGAAACTGCCTGGTAGATGGTGAAGTTGTTATACTTAACAGAGAAGGCTTCAGAAAAGCCAAAATAAATATGTTTAAATAAATAAACTATGCTTCAATAAGTAAAGGAATCTTAATGAGATAAAAGCTGATTTTTCATCAGAAACAATGGAGGCCAGAGGCAGCAGGATGACATATTTAAAGTGTAGAAAGGAAAAAAAAAAAAACCCATCAATCAGGAATCACATATTCAACAAAACAGTCTTTCAAAAATGAAGGCAAAAAGAAAACATTCCAAGATGAACTAATAATGAGTTTGTTGCAAGAAGAGCCACTTTATGAGAAATATTAATCGAGATTCTTTAGTATGAAAGCAGGTAACCACACAACGTAGAGTTGTGCCATGGTATCTGTGGAGGATTGGTTCCAGGATTCCCTGAGGATGCCAAAATTTGTGGATGCTCAAGTTTCCAATATGAAATGATGTAATGTTTGCATGTAACCTACCCACATCCTCCTGTATACTTTAAATCATCTCTACATTATTCCTGTAGTGATACCTAATACAATATCTGCACATCACTTCATTCACAAGGATTCAATGTAGTACTCAGTGCATGGCAAATTCAAATTTTGCTTTTTGGAACTTAGTGGAATTCCGTTTTTTTCCTCGAGTAATAATTATTATTATTTTGTGAGACAGTTTCACTCTTTTTGCCCAGGCTGGAGTGCAGTGGTGCAATTTCGGTTCACTGCAACCTCCGCCTCACAGGTTCAAGTGATTCTCCTGCCTCAGCCTCCCAAGTTGCTGAGATTACAGGTACATGCCACCATGCCCGGCTAATTTTGTATTTTTAGTAGAGATGGGGATTCACCATGCTGGCCAGGCTGCTCTTGAACCCCTGACCTCAGGTGACCCACCCACCTCAGCCTCCCAAAGTGTTGGAATTACAAGCATGAGCCACAGCACCCGCCCTCCTCAAATATTTTAAATCTGTGGTTGGTTGAATCCACAGATGTCAAACCCGTGCTTGCGGAGGACTGACTGTAATGTGAATCCACATGAAAAAAGAAAATAATCATGTAATTTTTAAAGATAATATAAAAATATTTTCCTTTGTTATCTTTACTGATTTAAAAAGCAATGGTGGGCCGGGCGCGGTGGCTCACGCCTGTAATCCCAGCGCTTTGGGAGGCCGAGGCGGGCGGATCACAAGGTCAGGAGATCGAGACCACGGTGAAACCCCATCTCTACTAAAAATACAAAAAATTAGCCGGGCGCGGTTGTGGGCGCCTGTAGTCCCAGCTACTCGGGAGGCTGAGGCAGGAGAATGGCGTGAACCCGGGAGGCGGAGCTTGCAGTGAGCCGAGATAGCGCCATTGCACTCCAGCCTGGGAGACAGAGCGAGACTCCGTCTCAAAAAAAAAAAAAAAAAAAAAAAAAAAAAAAAAAAAAAAAAAGCAATGGTATAAACTCGTTGTTGCCTTATAACATATAGAAATGTAACATACTTTGCAATAACACAAATGAAGTGGGTAGGAGCAATGTTGTATTAAAGTAAGAAAATGACACCAGATGGTAATTTAAATCCATGAGAACAAATGAAGAGATTCAGAAATGGTAAGTAAGGTTAATAATACAAACTATCTAACATATATATTTCCTTTCTTCTCTCAGCTTCTTTAGAAGACATAAAATTATATACAGCAATAATAACAATGCATTATTGGGTTTGTAACATAGATGTCATATGCATGACAATAATACAAAAATGGAGAAGAGGGAACAGAGCTATATAGGACTAGCATTTCTATATATCACTGGAATTATGTAAATCTGAAATAGATTCTCATAAGTTAAGATGTATTTGGTAAGCCCTAGAGCAACCAGTAAGAAATAGTTCAAAAATACAATGAAGAACTCATAAAAGGAATTAAAATGTTGCACAGAAAATATTATTTAATGCAAAAGAAAGCAGTAAAGAAGGAATAGTGGAACAAAAAGACATGAGACATATAGATAGCAAAAAGTAAAATGGCAGATGTAAATCCAACTATACATACACACACACACACACACACACACACACCCATATGCACACATACACTCACATTTTTGCTTCTTTCATTTTGGCCCTAGGGAAATAGGAGAATGATGAAAGTAGAAAAAAAGGAGGCCTAAATTGAAAAATTGAACTTCTCTACATCAATTTTCATTGCTGAAGTATATATATTAGTCTGTGTACTCCAGTGGGTAGGTAGTATGCTATAGTGGAAAAACCGTAGTCTTGGAAATAAGACAGACAAGACCATAAACAAGTTACTTAATCATTCTAACTTTTAGTTTCCTCAACTACCAAAAAGAGATGAAGTAATTTACCTGGCAATGTTGTTGTGAAGACTCAATCTGTGATTCCTAAACCTGGTTGATAATTGGAATTCACAAGTATTTGATGAAACTTAAATTTGCCTCCCAGTCCAGATAGCAAACTCCCTGGTCCCTCTTACAAAAAACAACCACTGTTGTCAGTTTCTTGTATGTTCATCCAACACCTGAGGACCTTATGTAAAAATAAACAAATTGTATTTTGTTTTTATTTATTTACTTGATGGTCTTGCTCTGTCACCCGGGCTGGAGTGCAATGGTGCAATCATAGCTCACTGCAGCCTTGAATTCCTAGGCCTCAAGCGATCCTTCTGCCTCAGCCTCTCAAGTAGCTGGGACCAAAGGTGTGAGCCACCATGCCCAGCTAATTTTTTAATTTTTTGTAGAGACTGGGTCTCACTAGGTTGCCCAGACTGGTCTCAAACTCCTGGCCTCAAGTGATCCACCTCAGCCTCCCAAAGGACTGGGATTATGGGCATAGACACCACACCCAGCTAAATTGTATTTTAAAATTAATTTTAATTGTTTTTGAAGAGGAAGTGTATTTATATGGTTTGAGAGAAGGAAAATGAAAGTATAAAAAGTACTCAGTGAAATATCTCCCTTCTATCGCTACCTAGTACCACCGTCTCCCACAGGCAAATAATACGATAAATTTCATGCATATTTTTCCAACCAAATACATATTGTTCTTCTCCTCAACCTTTTTTACACAAATAGAAGCATCCTATGCATGTTGTTCTGCAACCTGTGCTTCTCCTTTAACACTACACATTGCAGATACTTCTATATCGGCACATAGACAGTTTCCTCATTTATTTTTCAAGCTGCATAGCATTTCATCATATGGATGTTTCATATCTCATTTAATCAATGTCCTAATGATAGATAACTAAGTTGCCTTTTGATCAAAGCAAGCATTTGTTAAATGGAAAGTAATAGATGCACATAGTGAATATTTCTATGTGTAAAGTGAATTGTCTTAGTTATTGGTGCAGTAATGCTTTGTAACAACCCCCTTCTCCCAACACAAGGTATAAGTGGCACATAACAATAAATATTTATGTTTCTTGCTGTCTGTAAGTCCATTGGGGTTCAACTGAGCTCATTTGGGCTTGGCCTAAAGCTATGGGTTGCTTTCAGATGTACACCACATATCTCATCATTCTCCTTGGACCCGGAGCTATGCAGGACTATTGGTGGATGGCAAAAGCACAAGAGGCCAAGCTGCTAACATCAAGTCTGCTAATATTTCTTGGTTCAACTCTAGTGGAGTGGGAGGTACTCAAAGTCTCAAGTTAAAGAGTGTACATGTACAATTTTTTAATAGTGATGGTGTGAAGAACTAAAATGATAATCTAATGTCCCACATAATACATAATGAAACACAAATTGGCCTCTCACCCCCACATTGCCAATCACCTCCCCTTCCAACAACCATTATTGCCAGTTTCTTGAGTATTCATCCAGAAATACTTTGTATATATGAGTATGTATATATCTAGAATTTCAATAGATGTTGTCACTTTGCTCTCCAGTGTAGTTGCACTAGTTGACATTCTAGATAACTGAATGAGAGTGTCTATTTCTTCACATGCTTTCCTACATTGTATACTATCAAACATTTATTATTTGCCATTATGGTCTAGGTTGCAGTTACTTCTCAATTTATGTTTGCCCACTTGCATTGTTTAAATGTGTAGTATCTATTCATGTCATTTGCCTATTTTTCTTTTGGGCTGATTTTTTTCCCCCAATTGATTTGTAAGAGCCCTTTATATATTTATAAAATTTTCCCTTTGTTTAAGGAATTTCAGTTTTTCTCCCAATTTATAGTTTGCCTTTTGTGTATGGTGTTTTTTCTTTGCAGAAATTTGTACATAGTAAAAAGTATCAATCTTTTTCTTTTTGGTTTATGGATTTTGAGTTTTGCTTATAAAATTGTTCCCCACTTGTGGAACTTTTTTTTTCCTCAAAGCTATTTATCCCAATTGATAACATTTAAAAAAGTTTGGCCTTACTAAATGGTTATCAGCTCTTCTCACCATTAATCATGAGAATATACCAAGTGCCCAAGATTTGGCAAACTATGTAAAGTTCTGTTCTTAATATTATTAGGAAGATGATATACTAACTCTACTCTAGTGGGCCATGGGAATTGATGTATTTCTTCAGCAGCAGTAATTCTTTCATGTAACCTAGGGTATTTTTGCCAAAGGTAGGGGCACTAACCATAATTTGATCAGCCTTCGTCATGAAATAGATTTGGTCTAATTGCCCTAAACAGATACGACCTTGGCCTTGTTCTTAGGTGCTTATCATATGACAAGATTTCATGATTAGCAACTGGGATAATTACACTCACTGCTTTTTTCCTTTCCTGGGCCAGGCAGGATTGAAAGATTTTCTTGAAAAGCCTTCTCAAATGTTAATGTGCATACAAAGTTACCTAGGGATCTTGTTAAAGTGCAGATTCTGGAACAGTAGGTCTGGGGGTGGGGCCTGAGACTGCATTTCTAACAAGGTCACAAGTGCTCCTGGTCCATGGAAAACACTTCAAGAAACAAGGTGCTAGACCATGAGGTCTCACCCAGTCTTTTCTAAAAGTTCATTGGTTCCTTCCTCATTTTCTTGGCATCTTATTCCTTTTTGGATTCTTTATTCTTACTTTCCTGAACTCCTTTAAGATCACTTTTAAAACTGTAAAACAGACTGGTATGATTGGCCAAACAAGCAGCCCTCTTTGATGAATACCAAGAGCCCCTCTCCCATTCAGAAAAAAATCTACTGATCTACCATGGCGCCTTGTTTTCAATTCTGGGGAGTCTTCTTAAAATTTCTGCTGAAGGGTGATGTAACCCAGGAAAGTAAGGTTAGTCATACTAGTTAGGCATTAATCAGACTGGAGCACCAACCATCCTCAGCAGAGAGAGTACTGAGAAAAGGATAGGTACACAAGGCAGTAAGTTTTGGTAGGGTGGAAGGTGCAGAACTTGATACATAAAGGCACTGGGTATTAGAGTGAAGTTGGGTCAAATTGGTTGTATGTGCCACTGCACTCTAGTCTGGGTGACAGAGTGAGACCCTAGATACAGAAAGATGATGAAAGGAGAAACCAACAGGACAGGAAGAGGTTTGCTTTTTATTTTAAATGTATTGTCTACTTGATGATTTGCCTAGGGATCTTATTGGCTAGGATCCTAAATGAGCTCCCCTCACCCTGACTGCTGGCTCCTTAACACCCCAATACAAGTGAAGGGTCCCGTGGCTTGATCAAATGGCTTCATCCATGGACAGCCCTGCTGGTCAGCTAAAGCCCAGGGCCCGGGGGCTAGTGCCATGCTAAAGGGCAGACTGGAGGTGCCAGGGATCCAACCAGAAAGGAAAGACTTGACCAGGTTGTATCCTTCCACCAAGGGGCCACCCTGTGTTGCTGCCTGCCATACCTGCACCTAACTGGTTGGAAGCACCTGGCAGTTGGCATTGAGGACCACTAACAGTAAGGTAGGTGCGGAGGGGGTTGGCTGGAAGTGGTAGTGAAGGTTGCACAGGGCCAGCCGGCAAGCATAGGGAAGTTTGTATTTGCATGAGCTCCGTAGGCAAGGAGAAAGGGAAAATTCGCTGGCTATATCCCTTCAAAAGAATGGGCTTTCATCTGAAAACGAACTGTTAAAAAAAAGAAAAGAAAAGAAAAGAAAAGAAAACAGAAGCAGGACATCTTCTGTTTCAAAAATACAGGCCATTTTCCCCCTCCCATGTATATAAACAACGAAAACCAGGAAGGCCGAAGGTCCTCTCCTTTCACACCCGACCTCTCTAGATCCCCAACGTAACCCGATTGAAGAGGAAATTTTCCAGGATGGGGGTGGGATTTTGCTGGATTTGTCGAAAGAGATGGTCCACAGGGGAGGAGTGCATAAACTTGGCAAGAGAGGCGAGAGAGGGAGAATAACCTTAATCATGCACAGGCTCTGGCCTTAACAGTTGAGTGGATGGTGGACCGAGGCCAAGCGGCCAAAGAAGTGGAGTAGAAAGGCGCGAGTCAGCGCTGCGTGCCACGTACCAAACGCTGAATTCTCCCACCTGGGCCCTGTATCCGTCTCTCGCTCGCTCCCTGTGGCTAATGCAGAGCGATGGAGCAGCCTCGGGAGAACAGCTAGAGAAAGCTCGGAGAAAGACAAATTAATAGGAGGTCAGCGCAGCAGCAAATGCTGGAGAACAGCGCTCAGCTGACCCGTTAAATGAGCAGTCCTGTAAAGTGTGTTAATCAGTGCGGCGCCCGAGAGCCCAGGGAAACACTCCGAGAAGATACCTGGCGTGGCAATGGAACTCTTCAATGCTGCGATCTAGGAACACTGCTAGTCCTGGGTCGTAGTCCCTCTCCCCCGTCTCGCTTAAAGAGAGGGGTTCCTGGGTTGCATGACGTTGGAGAGCAGGTGGTCAGATGCATGGTTGGTGAGCCCCTGGAGCATGCAGAATGATAGAGGCCAGGGTTCTAGCTGCAAGCCCATCCCTGCGTCCCAGTACATTAACTGCCTGCCCCATGATTGGCGGAGCTGGAGAACCCTCAGACTTAAGGATTTTATAGGTGGCAGGGGTGGAAAAGAAGAGTTCTCTCCGGTCCTGGAAAGCTCGAATTATAAGAAAAACTAGGTGGTTTGCGACTTTAAAAGCAAGTTCCAGTCTCCGGGGAACCAAGCAGGTGAACTCTTGACTGAACTAGATACCTGTTCTGCGGCTAGAACTGCAGACCGGGAGAGCTAAAAACTTTTAGTGACTTTCCACACCTGCACTCATTTGAGCGCTCACCCCAATCCTGTTCGCCGGCCTACTCTAGTAAGGACGCTAGACGGCGCTGCCGGGACACGCTTTCCTTCTCCCGAGAAAGGTAAGAGAGAGCGCTTTTTTTTTTTTTTTAACCAGGGGATGGGGGACTTGGGGTTGGCAGCCTTTCTCAATCTGTCTCCCCTCCCCGCGCTCCCAAATCTAAAGGGGTGTGGAAGAGGAGGAGGAGCAGAAGCAGCTCTTTTCGTGACGCGCCAGAGCGCTTCTCTCTAATTCCCACCTCCTCCCCTGTGCAATCAGTCAGCCAGGAGGCACCAAACTGTTAGCGACAAAAACGCAGCTCTCGGTGACTCCCACTACCCTCCCACCCGCACTCCAGGCATATTTTGGAGGCGGCAGGAGCGGTGGCAGGATGTGAGGCGAGCCTGGAGCTCATTTCCAGGCGCCCCTCCCTCTTCGGAACTAAGGGAGACTTACAGGCTTTTGCTCACTGACTGTAGGGTTCCCGGGAAAGACTGGGGAAGTGAACAGGAGGGAGGGAGGTGGACAGGCAGAGTCTGCACCTGCCTCCTGCGCCTCCCTTAGGGCGACAGGGCAGCTGGTGTTTCGCTCCTTCTGGAGTGTGCCTACCTCGCAAGTGGCGCGAGGGCCACAGGCTGAGGCGCCCGCGTCCCGGCGTGCACCGCTTGGCCGAGGCAAGGTGTTGCTGGAGCAAGGCTGCTCCGAAGCGAAGTCGCGCAAAAGGAAGAGTCTGGGAGGCAGGCGACTTAGGAGAGTCTAGTCACTAAGAGACAGAGAGAGGCGACATCTGCCATTCTAATTGCGGAGCTGAGTGATTTAGAAACCCTCCTTAACTCTCCCTTTCCAGCTTTCCCCAAAGTCCACAGAAGCTCTGCTGAACTCTAGAAATCTTCCCTGGCCGGGGGGAAGTTTCCTAGCATCCTCTTTGGCTAAGACAGGTAGTGGAGAAAACAGTCGGGGCTGTACTGGACGCTGTTTGGGGAGACGCGATCTTCCTCTCGCCCCCTCCAGCCACTCGGACTGCCCGGGAAGTCCCAGCCCGCGCTCTCCGGAACCTGGCTCGCCATCTCGCCCTGGACATGGAACTACGCATCTGAGACCTGCTGGACGTTTTGCTGGCTGTTTTGCAAGACTCAGGTAATGCCCGCTCGCAGAGCTGGAGAGTTGACTGGCAAGGGCCAGGGGAGAACGCGCTGCGCTCTCAGGGCAGGCCGCAGCCAATGGAGGCTTTATCTCTCCTGCAGCTCTGGTCTCCGCGCCTGGAAATTTGCCAGTTGGCTTTCTCTTCCTTTAGCCTTCCCAGAAAGTTTAGGGAATAGAGCTCCGAAGGCCAGGGGCTCTTCGGCCTGGGAGGAGCGTGCGCCGTCCCTCAGGTGCCCGCGAGCCAGTGCGTTGCGTTTCCGCGGCGGGATCTTCATGCTCTCTGCGGCTGGCGCGCGGGCTCTGCAGCCTGAAAGGCAATTTCCAACTGGGCGCTTCTGACTGCCCACATTTCTGCCCGCAGCTGGTAGAGCAACCGGAGCTGGGAAGAGGTTCAAGGCGGCTCCTGGGTGGAATAGTGAGGGGTTGCCCAGCAATACGCTGCCGCTCCTGGGGATTCCCACCAAGCACTAGACAGGGGAGATCGCTGGGTATCTGGGGCCATCTCTGTGCTCTGGCACTGAGAGCCTGAAGGTACTTCCCCTGTGGTTCCTGAGACGCCCCCTTTCCTCTTCCCGCAAGAATCCCCGATACCCCTAGAGTGGGTTTCCCAGGTCCCCACTGCTGCTCAGGCGTGAGCATCTGCCCGCGCCAAGTTGCGCTTCAGACTCCTTGTGAAGGAACCCTAGAGTGGGAGAGTAGGCATAGCCACTCGCGAGTGGCTCGCCTTGCCTCTCTGGGCTCGGGATTGGAGCAAACAGCTTGATCTGTCACTATCAGACGTTTAAGAAAAATGCTTTGGTAAGGAGACCCTGGCAAGGGAAATGTGTATTATAACAAATGTCTGCTTCAGGGGTTTCTCCTGGTCCCTGCAGCCATCCCCTTGCCATCTGTGCCACCCAAGGACTTAGAGACATTAGTAAACAAGTGTTCAAGATTTTCCCCTTGCCACCCACAAAAGTTGTGACTGCACAGAAGTGCTGGAAAAGTATTTCTCAGTTGAAAGTTACTCTAGAGCCTACCACGGGTGTTTTTTAAGGGGGGGTCTATTTAGGAGTATCTTGTCCCCGAATGAGGAAGTGGGACCTGCCCACCACCACTACATTCAATCGAATGTGTAGATTTCCAAGAAGGAATCCTTCTTTCTTTTCCTGGCCAGGGGAACCAAGCTGTAGATTATTAAACATGAGGCACAGCTGGGAACAGACCCAAGGAAGTAAGGAGGGAGGGAAGGACACGTTTCTGAGCCTGCAAGTTCAGCGGGCGTCCTACAGTTCAGGAAGACTACCTCAGTTACAGAGTCCCTGGAAAGGAAGGAGTTAAGTTTTCCGGGCAAGTGTCTGGGACTGGGGTCCATTTTCCCACTGACATCCTCATCTCCCACCCCACCGAGGCTGACCCAAGGTTTTGGCTCCATCTCTGAGCCGCCCCATACGGTGTGAACTCTCTAATTTGCGGGCCGCCCTGGGCTAGACAGCTCACAATTACCTGCCGTGGAAGCAGATGATTTGGGGGCACTAGTATCCATGCACTGTTGTACCACTGGGCTCTTTGCCAGCAGGGTCTCAGATACTTAGGCTTCCCCCCCTTCTTGCCGCACAGAACGCGTTCTTCTCCATGCTCCCGGCTTCCCCATAGATAGCAATTGGGCAACTACCCTGGGACCTAGGGAGGGTGAAATTCCTAAGTATTCCTGAGCCTAGGCTTCAGCAGAAGTGCCCATCTTCGTCACTTGCATCCTTTCCACTCCTCTCCTCCGAGGAGCAACCCCTGCTCTATGGCCAGTACAGTCGCACGGCGCAGCTGCTGGACCCGAGGTGGCGACTCCAGTTTTGAGCCACCTGCTTACAGTTAGCTCTCCAATTTGAGGGCTGCCCTGGGGTAGACAGCCTGCAACTACTGCGGTGGAAGCTGCTGATTTAAATAGCGTTTAAATGTGGATAAAGGGCTGTGGCATCAAAGGCTCCTGACTTGCCCACTCTAACCCCAGCTGATCTGAAGGAGAGACAAGTTGCCACCAAAGCTGCCTTCGTGACAGACAGCTGCGGCTGCTTCTGCTTCTGCCCTATAGGTCAAGGCCAGACCTTTAGAGCAGTAGGGTTGAGGATTTCAATCGGGCTTTGTGAAATAGCCTCTGCTGCTCTCTCTGATATCTGGCCAATCTTAACTCAGGTTGAGCAATCGGCCATTTTTAGTTTCTGCGGGGCTTCTACCACTTTGACCTCTCTGTGCAGAGGCTAAAGGCGCTGGTCAGGGGTGGTGGATATCAGGGTGCTCCTGGACTGTGGCATTTACAGGTAAAATCAAGTCTGAATCTTGATTTACCCATTCATTTCCTGAGAAATAGTTCCTCAATGGTGTAGAACATTCTTGTTTGCCAATAACTGGCAATAGAGTCCATACACGCATATGCTGCTTACTAGGGTGAACTGATGGTGAGATAACCTGGGGGACAGCCCCTTATAGCCATCTGCAACATGTCTCCACAGCTGCAAAGCCCATTGAAATTTTTTTTAGCTTTAAAAAGACATGCTGTAAAGAATCTCACCATATAAAAAAGATGAATTATGAAGTGACTATTCCAGCATTGTTTAAAACAATAAACTTCACTTTACACTGGCTTCCATAGTTTATTGAAGTGTCTCAGTGCAAACATTTGCTGTTTGGGAAGAAGGGGAAAGATTGGGAAGGTGAAATGAGTTAAAATGTGGTTGAAATGATCGTATACTTTGGTAAAACAGAATTTTGTGTTCACATCTGTGCCTTAAATAAAATCATCACTGTGTGCAATGTGACAGCCTGAGTAGATTCTGTGACAGGTTGTAGCACTATGGTGAAACCAAAGGGGAACATACATTTATCCTTTGTATTTGGAAATTTCCTGTAACTGCAGCAGTAATGATTACAGCTGGGACTGTTGGAAGACAAATGTACACACTGCCTTCTTCATTTGAGAAGTAACATAACCTCCTTTGTGAAAATGCACTGTAATCAAGTGGAAGAGATAAAAAGTCCCAAGTTTGAGGTCTTCACTAATAATATATAAAAGAAAAATCATTGCCAAACCTAAAGGTGTGGACTAACAGGAATTTTTCAGGGATGTTTTCTAGCTGTAGTCAGAAACTCACACCTTTTAATCTCTGAGAACTGTCCCTTGATCCTAGGTCAGAAAGCTGTGATTGGAGCCAACTTGGTAGAGGAAGATAAATGTGGAATATGCAATATGTGCTTTAATTATCCTGAGCTAGGACTTGAAAATAAGCCTCTCATTATCTTTAGACTTGGAGCTGCAAGTGCCAAGGAATTTGCCAAAATAAAATGTGTCTGTCCAGGCCTGGCATGGTGGCTCACATCTGTAACAATCCCAGCACTTTGGGAGACTGAGGCAGGAAGATCACTTGAGCCCAGGAGTTTGAGATCAGCCTTGGCAACATAGTGACACCCCACCTCTATTTTAAAAATGTGTCTAATGTAAGGCCTGATGCAAAGATGTAACACATGGATCCATCTGGCCAAAGCTACCGCTATTTGGGTTGGTTCACTTTGAACTAGCTCCTAATGAGATCAGAGGCACTGGAGTGAGTCCACTGTGGGGCAGTTTCTTTTGGGCTTCCCCAGCCACAGACATGGTTCCAAATCTTTTGTCAAATGATCTAAATACATATTCTCTGTGCCAAGGAGCCTAGATTTAGTAGCCTTCTTGCTTTATTTTTCCCATTAATTTCACAGCTATACCTTGGCTTCTCTCTTGAGTTTCAAAATGTTTTTTAGCTGGTTTGCTTTATTCCTCTATTTGGGTGTTGTGTTGGCATAAAAATGTATTAAAACACTGGCTTAACATTTTCCCCCAAGCAAACCTTTGTTTTTTGTCTCTTGCTTTTAATGAGGTCCTCATTCTCTAACCCTAGCACTTCTGATCTCATTCATCTGTGACTGCTCTTGCGTGCCTCATCCATCACTACCTCATGCATCCTGTCTTTTATTAAATGCCCTGAATTCTGTCTCTAGAATAGGTTTTGTCCTTTGCATTTGTACTGCCACCACTTGCAGTTAGGTCTTCTAGATTCTTGATCTGGCCTGCTACAAAAGTCTTTTCTTGCTGTCTTTGATCTGCTCTCTAATTCAGTATATCCTACATGTTAGGATTAATCTTCCTGTAGCTCATGCAGTTCTTTATTCAAAAGTGTTACTTAGTGAGTGTTTGTTAAGTCATACAGATTGTTATTGAATCTAAAATAGTTTCTAACAATTTGAGTTGCCTGATGCAATAAATAAGTTGAATTGTAACCTTAGGAAGTGATATGGTTTGGCTGTGTCCCCACCCAAATCTTACCTTGAATTGTAATAGTCCCCACATATCAAGGACAGGGACAGGTGGAGATAATTGAATCATGGGGCTGATTTCCCCCCTACTGTTCTTGTGGTAGTGAATAAATCTCACAAGATGTGATGGTTTTATAAATGGGAATTCTCCTGCACAAGCTCTCTTGCCTGCTGCCATGTAAGACATGCTTTTGCTTCTCCTTTGCCTTCTACCATGATTGTGAGGCCTCCCCACCCATGTGGAACTGTGAGTCCATTAAAACTCTCCCTTTTATAAATTACCCAGTCTTGGTTATGTCTTTATAAGCAGTGCGAGAAAAACTAATACAAGAAGTTCTCTAACATTGCAGGTGAGTACATAGCATGGCCAACCATTTGGTGGGAACTCAAACAACAGATTTGGGATATATGTTTCCTAACCCAGAAAGTCTATATCATCCTTTCAACATCCAGGGACCCAAATAGTGTGTTGTTTCCTATCAGTTTGCCTGCT
The DNA here is from genome assembly GCF_037993035.2 of Macaca fascicularis. NCBI lineage: Eukaryota > Metazoa > Chordata > Mammalia > Primates > Cercopithecidae > Macaca > Macaca fascicularis. Next base: position 111,041,950 of record NC_088395.1, read on the forward strand.
GAAATTACACCTTTTAAAAATTATTAGAATGGTGTTTTATAGTCTTCTGTTTGTTAACAGTCTATTGCTATGCCCAAATAGGTCATTTTGCTCTGGCTTACTTGGGTGTGTGTCACTCTAGGAATCATCTAGATCATTGTATTATGTTACGAATTTTTAACATTTATGTTGTGCTTGCTTTATACTTTGGGGAATGCCCTTCCCCTTTCTTTACCTTGCTTAATATTTATAATTATCTGTGAGGTAGATGGTCTGTCCAAGTTGGGAAACTTTGTTTAATTGACATCACAAAGCTAGTATTGCTCTGGGGTCCTGGCTCAGATAGCACTAGACTAAAGGGATTTTATTCTCTCCTCACTAGCTGTAAAATCAAGTCCAAATTCTTTGGCCAGAAGTTTAAGGCTCTTTAATATTTAGTCTCAGTCTACCTAGTAAGCCATATTTCTCACTACCTTCCTGTTTCGCATAATTAGCCAGACTGGATCACTCATTATTATCCAGTTATAACCTTTGTTATCTATCTTTTGTGCCCTTGCTTATGCCATTCTTTTCCCTGGAGTATTTTTCCTCCCAATTTCCATCTCTTCTGCCTGTTGAAAACAAACCATATTCAAGAAACAGCTTAATGCAGCCCTCCCTAATTTATCTCTCATACCTCATAGCTAAAATAATCTGTCCCTTTTCTTTTTCTTTCTTTTGTTTTAGACAGGGCCTCACTCTGCCACCCAGGCTGGAGTGCAGTGGTATGATCACAGCTCACTGCAGCCTTAACCTCCCAGGCTCAAGCAATCCTCTCACCTGAGCCCCCAGCACCCGGTAGCTGGGACTATAGGTGCATGCCACCATGCCCAGCTAATTTTTGTATTTTTTTTTTTTTGTAGAGATATGGTTTTGTCATGTTGCCCACGCTGGTCTTGAACTCTGGGCTCAAGCCACCTGCCTGCCTTGGCTTCCCAAAGTGCTGTGATTACAGGTGTGAATCACTGTGCTCAGTAATCTCTCCCTTTTCATAACTCTCTTGGCATATTGTTGATTCCTCTTTTATGATCTTTACCTTGTTCTGCAACCATTATTGTTATTTTTGTATCACTGTATCTCCTCTACTTAGTTTTAAACTTTTGGAAGGCTGTCTTTTATTCTGCAGAGAGCCAAGGGTATAGGAAGCATCTGTTCCATATTTATTTAATTGAGCTGCCTTTGAGATCTCAGTGTCAACCTTAGCATTTTACTATGTAAATGATAGTTTCAGGTTAAGTAGGAAATTGCCAAATCTATTATTTGCCAATAATGTCATGAAGCAGTATAATAGGACACTGACTTTTTAAAACAGCTGTGCTCTAGAAGTGCTCTATTCAATAAATATGCAGTTGTATAAATTTAAACTGATTACAATTAAATGAGACTAAAAATTTCAGTTCTCAGTCACCTAGCCAAATTTCAAGTACTTGATAGCCACATAAGGTCAGTGAATACCATATTGGAAAGTACAGCTATAGAACAGAAAGTTCTATTGGGTAGCACTATTATACAACAATAGTTCTTAACACTTGTTTCCACCAAAAACGTGTTCATAAAGGTGACTGCTTTCATGGGTTTATGCAGAATTCCCAGTGTCATAGTGCTGCCACTTTAATTCCTTCTCAGAACACAAATTAGTAACATTACAGGAATCACCTTGACTCTGTTTGGGAGACAGATAATTATGTCACGTCAAACACCAAAATAAATTCCAGATAAAATTCTGAAGAAGAAAAAATTATAAAGAACTTGATCTATCACATATAACTTATATTGGAAATTACAATGATTAAAATACTATGGTACTTGTGTAGGATCAGACACATTACTATAACAGAACAGTGTCCAAAGAAATAATCTTAAGTATATTATGGATTTTAAGAAATGACAAGGATTTCAAATCCATGGGTTTGGGGGCAAAGATAGATTTTTCAGTAAATGTGATTAGGACAACAGCTGGTCATTGAGGGGAAATTTAATAAAGCTACATCTATACTCACTATTTAAACCAAAGTTAATTCCAGCTGACTCAAATATTTAAATGTAAAAAAAACTATAAAGACACTTAAAGATATTTTAGATTATTTGAAAATCTATATGATTACAATTTAACATTTTATTTTATAATATGTTTACTGTCTTGAGATGGAGAAGGTTTTTCTAATTATTTTATGAAGACTGAAGGCTTAAAGGAAAAGACTGATACATTTAACCTTCAAAAAAGTCTTTATGGTAAAAAAAAAAAAAGTACCATAATCAAGGTTAATTAAAAAACTAGGAAAAATATCTGTGACACATAACAATGGGTAGATATTCTTAACATAAAATAACTACTACATATTCATTACAAAATGAATCTAATAGAAAAATGGGGAAAATTCATTAATAGAATACTCACCAAAAAAGGAATACCAAACTCACTTTGCAAATAAAAACTAATAGTTTTCACATATAAGATTAAGAAGGCTTCAAAAACCAACATAAAACATGGTGTTGGCAAACCTGTGGGGATATGGATGATCCAATGTACTGTTTAAATTGGTCCATTTCCGAAGGTTGGGTGGGCAATCTATAAAAATGTAAAATGCCTTCTATGATTTAGCAATTTCACTAAGTATTTATTCTAAGAAGATAAATGCAAGTACCAAAACCTGTATACACAAGGATGTTCATTAATGTTTAGTTTATACTGGCAAAGCTTTGAAAACAACATAAGTGGCTCTAATAGTGTATTGACTAGGTCAGTTGGGATGTATCATTTTAATCAATTACTTGGACACATTAAAAATAATGCAGACCTACATTTATTGATATGGAAATATATCCATAAATACAATTTAATGGAAAAGATAGCTTACAAAGCAGCATAATTCAATTTTTTCACTTGTTTATGTATTTCTGTACATCTATGTGTGCATATAAGCATATGAAATGTATAGAAAGTTTTTCACCAAAATGTTATTTATAGGTGGAAGGACTTTGAATTTTCTTTAAAAAATCAGCCTATGCTTTTGTTTATTTATAGTGAAAATAATACAAGCATATATTTTATAGTGCATTTAAAATGCTTATGGTACTCAATACTCTGCTTAAGGCACAGTGGCAGTTATTATGCTTATATAATGTATAAGATAAGCTAGTCAAAGTTAAATGTGAACTTCAGAAGGATTCAAGTGTTAAATGTAAAAAAAGGAAAGTATATAATAACTAAAATATAATAAAAGTAACCTGGGAGCAGGACTTTCTATTAATAATAAAGGAAGAAATAAGAAAAATCAGTAGAGCATTTTACATAAACATCGAAAATGTATACAGTTATCGAAGTATTTTACATGCAGGTGAGTTCATGCCAAGATATGTGGCATCTGCCCCTATCTTATGAGGCTTTATCCTTGTCTAGTTAAAGCAGAAAATTACACTACGTGGTCCTTTCCCCACATTCCCCAATCCATATTCCTCTAGAGTCACTGCAAGTGTTACCAGAGCTAGCTTGTAAAATACTTAAATAACTGTATATATTTATAGGATATATACAATAGGTTTATAATATAAAAAATAAGAGTCCAAATAACACCTTATTATTTGTGGGTGGTTAGCTGATGGAAAGTTATATTTCTGAGCTAATATAAACCTTTACATATCAAGTATTACAATTCTTTGTTCCGATTTATCTTATATGTTTATCCATATACATTTTCGATGTTTACATTTAACACTTGAATCCTTCTGAAGGAAGCACAAATAATGATAGCTAACACTTAGTGGAGACTAATTATATTTGGGTTCTATTCTAAGTACAACTTTATATGTATTAACTCATTTCATATTAATAATCTATTTTATTTGGAAGTAGGTGGTACTTTTATTACAATTTTTAGATGAGGAAACTGAGACACAGAGTTCAGTAATTTGCCTAAAGTCACAAAGCTATTGAAATGGCTGTTCTGGGGTGAGAACCCAGCCAATCTCACTCTAAAACCTATGCATTTAAACGTGGCACAAAAATATATATACTGAGAGTAGTAACAGATACTATTTAGTTCAGTTATGTAGCTTTCAAATTTTCTACAATTAGGATATATTACTTCTATAATCACAAAAATATATGATATTAAAAATTAAAGCTTCAGATGGAGCCATAGACATAGCCCTCTCAACTCTTCAATTTCATCTTTATGTTCTTTTTTTTATAAAAGTATCCTAAGGCATTTTACCATAGGATATATCATTTAAAAAGTCTACTTAATATTTGGAGGTGTTAATTGCAGTCTGTTGACCAAAGATAATTGCATTTTGCAACCAGAAGGGATGATGGGGTAAAATCTCTGAAACTTTTGCTTCGGAGTCTAAAATGTACAGTTATTTCCCAATTGAACCTAATAACTGCTTTATAATATTTCCTCTGTTATCCAGCCTAAACGTCGTAGTATTCTCCTTTTGCTAATATCTTCATCTGATTCTAGACTCATTATCTTGTCACTAAAGCTGCCTACAACACCTCCCTCTCCGTCTTTGGATCAACTAACCACCACTTTCTCTGTTCCAACATCTCTATGGCTGAACTCCTCTAGAGAAACTCATACCTGTGCCAGAAACAGTACATGGTCTAAAACCTCATTTGGGCCCTGCAGAGGTGCTAGGAAGACTTTTTACGTGTACATATTCAGCTTTCTTTCCCATCTGTTTCCCACAGTAGTTATTTCGAACACCCACTGCTCATCTCAGACTACATTTTTCCATTCAGGCAGTTGTTCTTGCCTTTGACTTCACTTTCAGACTTGACTTTCTAACTCCATTCATTCTCTCGCCTTCTCCCCTTCCCTTCCCATACTCACCCAATTCCCTAGTGTTTTGTTCAAAGTGAGTAATTCCACTGGATCTTGTGTTTAAGAGTTCCATGTCCTCAGTTATCCTGTTTTCTCTGGGAAGTAGCAGTAGTTGGGAAGGAAGTCTGAATAGCCAGTTGGAGCATTGGAGCTTGGGGGAAAGAGGTCATTAATACAGAAGAATATTTAGGTAAGAGTGAGAGTTCCAATGAGGTTAGGGATCATGACTTTATAAGTGATAACAGTCTACACAGCTGTGCAGTTTTTTCAAGCTCTGCTCAGGTGTAAGAATGGAGGAAGTGGACAGTTGTGTTGATCCAGAACTGAGTTTTGCCAGGATCCATCGCAGCAGCAACATAATGAGAAGGTGAAGATATTAGTACAAGTTGTGGAAATGATGGATTATGAATTAAAACTCTATAGGGAAGGAAGCATCAGGGACTGATAAGTAAGGTAAAAACTGGTTGTGAGGTGGGAAGAAAGCACAAGGGTGGTCGGGGTCTGTATAAGGAGGGCACAAGGGCAGGGTGATGATGCAGCCCAGCAGTGACTAGGGCTTATGTCAGGGGAGCATCTGAGGAATGGTAGCCTTGCAGGGGTCAGGACCCATACAGGGTGGGGTGGCAGTTTGGCAAGGCCGGATACTTGACTACATGCTGGGAGAATGAGCAAATAAATATATTAAGAGTAACAGGAGTGAGCTTCTCGCTGTCATAGAAGGCAGTTACAAATATGAAAAGGGGGAAGGCTAGAAGGGGCCCTATCGTTTTGAATTGGAAGTATCAGAGTCATTCATGGCTATTTCTGTCTCCATCTATGTATATATTTATGTTTCTATTTGTCTGTGTAAATGGTTATATATCTTACACATATGTATATTTCCTAACTTTGTCCACTGAGAGGGCCAGGAACAGCAACACATTAGTAGCGATAAACGTAACAAACACCCATGTCTTAGTTTGTCAATACTAATCTTCACTAAAAGTAATCAGAGTTCTTTGAAGAAATTGCTTACCTCAGGCCTGGAGCAGAGAAGCAAAAAGATGAGGGTGGGCACATCTTGTGCTGCCAGAAAGTTAGAAGTGCTCAAACAATGATAGGGGCACATGAAAAGACAGAGTTTGAAGGGGCTCCTACTAGTGCTATCTAGAAGAATGAAAGGTGACCACTCCAAGAATAGAGAGAATGCTAAAGTTGAATGGCATGAGCCTCAAAGAGGCAGAGGTTTTTACATGAAGGCAGAGATAGAAGTGGTAGTGTGAAGACACCTTACACATTTCCTGATCCTGAGCTGGATCTACCAGAGAGGGCTGAAGGGGGTTCTTTTAATGTAGAATCAGTCCCAGAGCAGAGATCATGTGCAGAATGGTGGAAAGGGACCTGGAGGGGAACACAGAGGGGATCCAGCACAGTAGTAAAGAGATACAGGCAACAGGGAATAAAGCAAAGATAAGAGATAAAGAGAAACTCTAGCATATCAGTTGTGCAAATAGGTCAAGGGAATAACTTATTCAGATTTTCAGCAGGAAGAGAGAGGGCTCTAGGAGGGATGTTCCAGGAAAATTATTTTCATGAGTTTTTAATGATCTGTTGGAAAGTTTGGGGGCACTTCGTTATAGAGATATAGAAAAATGAGTCACATGAAAATGAGAGAATTCTCATATTCTCATTATAACTGCAGAAAAAACAAAAAGTACAAGAAAGGAAATGAAATCGTGATATACTATTTGACTCACAACTTAATATTCATAATAATGTAAAATTATCACATAGCTATATTTGAATAATTGAGGGAGGACAACTGGTCATTATCTTCTGTATTAGGAACTCAACAGGTAATATGTAAAACTGACTAAGAAGGAGACATGAACATATTGTTTATAAACATGGAGATACATAACAGATGAAATAGCTTAAAAAGTTGAAGTTGTCTTTAAGAAAAAGGACTTGGGGTAGGGGCAGAGAACTGCTGTTTTATATGTATTATAGAATTATATATAAAGATACTTGTCAAAAAGTTATGGTGCAGAGAAATCAAAGACCTAAATACAAAAATATCATTCAGCTCAGCAATTCCATTACTGGGTACATACCCAAAGGAATATAAATCACTCTGTCTTAAAGACATGCATGTATATGTTCATTGCAGCACTATTCACAATAGTAAAGACATGCAATCAACCTAAATGCCCATCAGTGGAAGATTGGATAAAGAAAATGTAGTACATATATACCATGGAATACTATGCAGCCATAAAAAAGAATGAAATCATGCCCTTTGCACCAACACAGATGGCCTGGAGGCCATTATCCTAAGCGAATTAATGCAAACTAATGCAAGCTAAAGCAGGAACAGAAAATAAAATACTACATCTTCTCACTTATAAGTGGGAGCTAAACAACAAGAACACATGGACACAAAGAGGCGAGCAACACCCACTGGGGCCTACTTGAGGGTGGAGGGTGGGAGAGGATCGGAAAAAATACTCATCAGGCACTAGCCTCAGTACCTAGGTGACAAAATAATCTGTATACGAAACCCCTGTAACACGTAGTTTACCTGTATAACAAACTTGCACATGCATCCCTGAAGCTAAAATAAAAGTTAGAAAAGAAACTTAGGGCAAGACTAAAGTGAGGAGGACTATTTTAAAAACAGAACAATCTACTGGGGAGATTTGAAGTGGGGAGCCAAAGGAGCAAGAGGAAAAATTATGCATGTCAAAATATATTTTAGCCACTTTTCTCAAACTAGAGCTCACTCTGTGCTGCCCTCAACACCATTTATATTAGAATCTTCCCCATCCCTATCTCTACACAAACATCCTTTGATGTGCAGGACTCCTAATTAATTGCCCAAATTACCTGGCTCTACTCTTCTGCCACAGTTTCAGTTATATTCTACAGCACTTAGAGCCACAAAATACCAAGAGGAAAACAAAGCAAAACATGTTTATATCAACTCTCACTATATTCAGGATTGATGTATTGATTAAACCTCTCTGTCACTTCCATAGTGAAAGGCTGTCCTGCCATTGGTCCATTGTATTATTTTCTTCCCCCAGTACTTTCTGGCTTCCTACATTGCATATACTCACTGTCATCCTTCTCCTACTATGTCACCTTCTATATAAACATCTGTTTTCTGTCACAGCTTTTACATTTGAACAACTATTCATTTTATAGACATTACAAGTAAAACACATGGTCCTGCAAGGAATATTACAGTTGTACTTCAGGCAAGCCTACTTTACAATGTCAACAAGAGGAATACATTAATTTATAGTTCGTGCTTGGTAGAGGAACCATATAATATTCTACATATATTTAGTTCTCCAGAATGTAGCTTAATCAATATGGCACCTCAGGCAACCTGAAATACTGAAGGCAACATAAAAGTAAGATTGTCAGACCAAGAAATTTTATGTCTGCTGATGGGGGTTTAACTGCTTTGGAGGCTACAGAAGGTGTATATATTTAGAAGATTATAGTAAAGTTAATGATAGGAAAGAGTCAAACTGATGTGTATAAAAGATACCGAGGGAGAGAGAAGTCTGTATTTAGGACCCCGAGGCAGAAACTTCCAGGTTCTAATCCTTGCCTGCTAACCTTGAGCACTGTAGAGGTTTCAATAATATTTTCTATCTCTGAGTGTCATTAGATATTTATGAAGTGAATGCCTCATGTAGGAAAACCTGCAGTACCACCTTGAGCCAACCACTGACCTCTATGCCTGAGTTTGGCACCTGCCAAGTGAGATGGGCAGTTGAACTATGTGCCTTTAGGTGCCTTTGAGTCCTCTGGTTCTATGATTTTAGTGCCATGCTCTGCTTATCTCAAAGAGCTATTCTGAGGCTCAAATGAAATATTTGACATGCAAATGCCATAAGAGTTTCAAGTGGTATACGAATGAATGTAAAAGTGTTTTAAATTATGCATCTCTAAATATAACCAACAACTTGCACATGCTCTCCCAAACAAAGCAAATGGGCTTCTGGGCTTCGATTTTCAATTAGTCTCCAAACATATGATTTTACTTGTTCCAATTTTCAGAAGCAAAAGGAGCAAAAGATTCAAATTATGATCTTTATTAAGAAGGTACTAAGCCACTTAGAAATGCTGGGCACATTATGAGGCTCGGCCAATTTTTTCACTGTTGTATTGTGTGGGTCTCCCAAATAGCTTTTACTGTGAAGACTAATAAAAAGGATAGGAAAGTTAAAACTGAGCAGATTTAGATTAAATTTCAATCTGTATTCTGCAAAGGTTTTTATTTGTGTGTGCATACTTTTCTATACGTTTCTAATCTCTTCACATGGTTTATAGATCAGCTATTAGTTAATAAGTTCTGACATGTGATTAATATGTAGGTATTTGAAAATTCATGTGGTGCATGCCTATGTCTATGGAGCAAGGTGCTGAATCTGCACATGCACCTCAGTAACATTGGGGATGGAAAGTCAAGCCCAGAATTATCTTTTGCATAAAGGATGCTAGCTAGGGCCTTTCTAGGTCCCCAAGGGAGACACTGAAGATCTTTTTTCATTAACTAAACATCCAGTAAGAACCCGATAGGCTTCATATACTATACTATTAGCTGGGAACATAAAGATGAAAAAAAATTGCCCCTTCCTTAAAAGTTCATGCATCATGAATTCTAAAAGAGATACATAATGGTCAGCTTCTATGACACTAAAATTTAGATACCAGAATAAAGAATGCAAGGTAAAAACTGCCCAAACTCTTCCTGGGGTGGTGGTCAGGAGGATCAGTCCCTGAGAATACAGAGAACTTAAAGGATATACTTGAAAATTTTATTTAATCCAAAGTGTAACACTTTCTGCCTAAATACTGCTGCATTAGAAGCACTTTATTGTAAAATCTCTTTCCAGGCATGTACACTCCGCTGCTATGTACACAAGTACAAAAACGGGCAAGGCCAAGAGCAGTCACACCAGCTGCTGTGGTTTGTTAGTGGACAGAAATGCTTGAATTTAATTAAAGCAAATGCAACAAAGGTTTACATACTATAGAGTAATAAATTGCTTCAGAGTACCCAACTAGCAAACAGGATATGCACACCTCAGGCCCACCTGAAATGGAAAGCAAAGAGTGATGTGAAGTTGTGTGTGCATGAGAAAGAGACTGCTAAAATCGACAGGCTGATTTTCCATTTATATTAAGGGTCGGTATACTTTCTTCTAACTTGGTGAACAGTCAACAAGTAATTATACAGCTTTTTCTTTTCCTTTTTTTTTTTTCGTATTGAGATGATGGAGTATTACTCTGTTGCCCAGGCTGGAGTGCAGTGGTGTGATATCGGCTCACTGCAGCTTCCACCTCCAGGTTCAAGTGATTCTCCTGCCTCAGCCTCCCTAGTAGCTGAGATTATAAGCATGTGCCACCATGCCAGGCTAATTTTTGTATTTTTAGTAGAGTCGGGATTTCACCATGTTGGCCAGGCTGATCTCAAATTTCTGACCTCAAGTGATCCGCCTGCCTCAGCCTCCCAAAGTGCTGGGATTACAGGTGTGAGCCACCATGCTTGGTCCAGCTTTTTCTTTCAGATAGACATGCATATATACATATATTATTATTGAGGTATAATTTACATACCATAAATTTATTCATTTAAAGTGTATAATTCAATAATTTTTAATATATTCACAGAGTCATGCAACCATCACCACAATTTTAGATATTTTTATCATCTCAAAAAGGAACCCAATACCAATTAGCAGTTACTCTCCATTTACCCAACATTATGCCTCAAGCCCAGACTTAGGCAACCATTAAGCAACTTACTGCCTCTATGAATTTGCCTATTCTAAGCAATTCATATAAATGGAATCATACATGATATGGCATTTTGCATTTAGCTCCCTTCGCTCTAGCATGATGTTTTCAAAGTGCATCCATTTTGTAGCAGGTGTATTTTATTCCGTTTTAATTGACAGATAATATTTCATAGTATCTATGTATCACAATGTGTTTACCATTCATCAATTGGTAGACATTTAGGTTGTTTCCACTTTTTTGCTATCATGAGTAGTCTTACAGCTTCTTACATCAGTTTCTAATTAGCATGCACGTCACTAAGCACTGATCCAGATATTAAAAGATACTACTCTTCATAAGCTGGCCATCCCCCAATTCCTTGCCAAATCACCAAAATCAGTTAAACATATATGGAAAACTAGACAATAGGTATGGGCAGATAATAGGCACTTAATGTTTGCTGACTCAGGAATTAATGGATGAGAAAAATCATTCCTTCAGCTCTAATTCTCCTTTCAATAATATCTCTACCAGCGCCACCTGGATATTGTGTCAAGGTATGTTAGAGCTGGAATGAACGTGGAATCCTGGGTTTCTCAAAGTGTGGGTCAAGAACCACATGTGTCAGATCCACCAGGGGAGTTTGTTAAAAATACCTATTTCTGTACCCCCACCCCAGGGAATCTGATTCAATAAATCTTGGGGTGAGGTCATAGGAAGCTGCCATTGTAACAAGCACTCCAGATAATACAAATGCGTGTTAGAGTTTGAGAATCATTGATTTAGTCCAACCTCCCTACTCTATAGGAGAAGTTGTTTAGGACTTGGGTGGGGAAGGGACATGCTCAAGGTTACAGGGCACGGTAGAGATAAAGCAACAGGGAGTTGAGGTTATGAATCCTGATACAGCACTTTCCATTACCTTGAGTACTCTTCTTTATCACATCTCCTTCTTTTCCTGTTGAATACATGCCTCCCTCACAGACTTGCTCCATAAGTGTCAGTGTCTGACACACCCTAAGTGCTCAATAAATATTTTTTTAAGCTTAGTCCTGTGTGAACTGAATAACTAAAGGATCTCCTTTTGGGGCAGTGTTTGCTAAAAGTATAAAGTAACAAGTATAAGGCCTAAGAAAAGAATACCAGACCCAGGAGGGAGGTCTCAGTGGTTCCTGACCCAAATGTTGAAAAGCTCCTAAGTGAAAAACTGTTCAACCATGAGTTTTTGGTGGCCAAAGAAGCTGTGTAGTGACATTTCCTGTCCAAGGTCCTTAAACCACTCTGTACACCCACTGTGATCTATTTAAAGGAGCCAGGTCTTTTTAGAAAACAGTTTCTGCCAAGTTTTCTATCAGAGGAAAATCATAAAGTAGGTGAGCTACAGCCATGACTGAAAGGTAGTGGAAATTTTTCTAACTGAAAGTTGTTAGGCCTATCAAAAAGATAGACTCAGTAAAAACCCATTACTGTGGAACAGAGGAAAAAATCATGGGAGCTATTTTAAAATTTTTTCTTTTATAGTTTTTTAAATTACAAAAGTAGTGATTTGTTGTACTGAATCAAACAAAACAGGAGTGAATAAAGAAAAATTCAATTATCTTTTCTTTTTCCTTCTGGTCTTCCTCTCTAAAATGGATTTATTTGGAATCAATCCTTCCACACTTTCTCCATCTTTATATAAACCATATATAACATATGCACAAAAAGACATGTATACACAAACATACACACACACACACATATATACACATGCACACACACATATATATACACATACACACACACATATATATATTATATATAATATATATAAATGAAATCATGCCCCCTTCAGTTCTCTGTACCTTTTAAGTTCAGGGGTACATATGCAGGTTTGTTATGTAGGTAAACTTGTGTCATGGAGGTTTGTTGTACAGATTATTTCATCACCCAGGTATTAAACCTAGTACCCATTAGTTATTTTTTTCTCATCTTCTCCCTCCTTCCACCCTACACCCTTCGATAGGCCCCAGTGTGTGTTGTTTCCCTCTATGTGACCGTGTGTTCTCATCATTTAGCTCCTACTTATAAGTGAAAACATGTGTTATTTGTTTTTCTGTTCCTACATTAGTTTGCTAAGAATAATGACCTCCAACTCCATCCATGTTGCTGCAAAGGACACGATTTCATTCTTTTTTTATGGCTGCATAGTATTCCATGGTATATATATACTATATTTTCTTTATCCAATCTTCCATTGATGGTCATTTAGGTTGATTCCATGTCTTTGCTATTGTGAATAGTGTTACAATGAATATACATATGAATGTGTCTTCATGATAGAGTGGTTTATATTCCTTTGGGTATGTACCCAGTAATGGGATTGCCATGTTGAGTGGTATTTCTGTTTTTAGGTCTTTGAGGAATTGCCACACTGTTTTCCACAATTGTTGAACAAATTTATACTCCCACCAACAGTGTATAAGCATTTCTTTTTCTCCACAACCTCACCAGCATGTGTTATTTTAAAACTTTTTATTAATAGCCATTCTGACTAGTGTGAGACGGTATCTCATTGTGGTTTTGATTTGCATTTCTCTAATGATCAGTGATGTTGAGCTTTTGTTTCATATGCTTGTTGGCCACATGTATGTCCTCTTTCGAAAAGTGTCTTTTTGTGTCCTTTGCCCACTATTTAATGGGGTTTGTTTTTTGCTTTAAAATTTCTTTAAAATCCTTATAGATTCTGGATATTAGACCTTTGTCACATGCATAGTTTGCAAATATTTTCATTTATTCTGTAGGTTTTCTGTTTCCTCTGTTGATAGTTTCTTTGGCTTTGCAGAAGCTCCTTAGTTTAATTAGAGCCTACGTTTTAATAAACAAGATTTTCAGGTCAATATTTTGAGAGATGTTACTTAAATTCATCTAAATTCACTTTGTGGCTCCTCCCAGTTCTTAAATAATTGCTACTAAACTAAACTGCTATTTGGACTGTGAAATTTCATTTCCTGCAGTAGCCAGCTGTCAGATCACAAGCAACTTTTGTGAACACCCACAAGAATTTTCTTTGGGCTGTAAAGTTGAGCGTCTTAGTTATCATGTAATCATTAATTTTTAATGCTTTAATTTGACCAAAAGCATTTTGTTGTTTGTGAAGGGCCTCCCACTTCTTTTGCTGTAGAAAAAATCTGGAATCTGAGTCCAAGCTTTTTTCCTTTCTTAATTCTAAAAGCAATTTTCTCACCTTATTTTCTTTCTCCTGAGAAGGACTGAAAGTGTTTGACTAAGCACCTTGTGCACATCTTTTTTTAGTTGCTTTTAGTTTTATTCATTGGCTCAATCCTTCTTAGGTTGTTGAAAGACAGCTCCTCAATTCTGAACCCAGTGAAGGGAAGGACAGCATAATTCTGGGATCTGTAAGCCTTGCAATTTGGGAGGATCAGAGTACTTTTAAGATATAGGGGCCCTAAAATAAATTTCTAGAACAGGGGTACTGAACCAGCTTCACATAGTATCACCACTTACTAGCTCTGCAGCTCTGGGTAAGTTGCTTAACTTCTGTGACCTTGTCCCAGTTACTATACATGTACAATGGAGACAGTAATGATACCTACCTTAAAGGGTTGTTTTGGGTAATAAATGAGGTGAAGCATATAAAGGATTTAGGGCAGTGCTTTCTTTGCTTTTATCATATTATCTGTCTTCTGCAACCACCACCACAGATGGCCAGGCCTACCCTCAAGAAGACATCTTGGCATAGTAGTTCTTGGACTGTGGCACAGGCATGCGCATTCTAAGAAATCTCATTGGGGATTCTGATAGCCACCTCTAAGTTACAGACTACTACTGTAGACAGTGATTCTCAAACTTTAATGTATATTGGAATCACCCCACTCTTAGAAATTGTGCTACTCTAGATCTGGAAGTGGGGGCCCAAGAATGTGCATCCTTTGGGAAACACTGCTATGGAGGAATCACATGAGCACCCCTCCTTCTCCATTGTGTATATCTACTGTGATAATCTTTTAAGACTGCTAACATATTGTTGGAATAGATATACCACACAGGTAATGCTGTCAACTCACTTTCAGTGGGACAAAAGGCATAAACTAAGGAGCGTTTTTTTTTTTTTTCAATCATAGTAATAAATTAGCACAGATATGCATCCTCTATCTCCTGACCAAAGGCGTGTAGTTGCAAAATGGCTGCATGGGGTATAGTTGTATAGTCAGTTTACCATGTGGGAAGATCACCTTTGACAATAGAAATAATAACTTTGACCACTATCAATAGCCAACCAGCACTCACAGGTAACTGTAGGAGGAAGGGAGCAGGATTGTTTAGAGTTTATATTAGGTATTAATTATGTAACTGGTGCTTAATGGGCCTGGTGATTTTTTTTTGTTTTAGTGGTAAAATGTTTTATTTGATTGGTTTGAAATATTTTTCCATTCTATCACACCTGAGAAGAGAAAAATGAGGGCTTTGAGGAATTTTGAACCCTCATTTGTTCTTAGCCCATGCTGCATATAACCTACCTCTCTACTCATTGTAGAAATTGAACTTTTCATTCAGTAATTTTCTAGATCTCTATAGCATTTTGAAAACTCACTAACCACTAAGTTCTGCGTGACTTAATGACTGAATTCCCCTCCCTGCCCCTCCACACATTCACTCATTTAAGTTTCTCATCTCCACTTCTTGAGCTCTGTTCCTTTTCAGGTCAACAGTACCACCCCTGAACTTTCTGAGCAATATGTATAAGGCAGGAGTTTCTGGAGGTATTTATCCCCCACTTGCACATTCTTATGATTCAAGTCATATCTAGGATCATCCCCTGGCTGCGTTGGTGCTAAGAATTGAAAATAGGGAAAGAACATTCTTGAAAGCTCATCTTTTTGAAACTTAGTAGAAATCTCCAGTCTTAAACTTACTTCTAGAACTTAGAAAACCAAATTATCTTAATGCCTGATAAGTGTTGTGTACTCTCAGATTTTTCAAGTGTTGCAAAAAAAAAAAATTGTTTAGAGGTTTGGAGAATTAACTCTTGCTTTTAAACCATTATCTATTTTGAATAGTATACCAAGCAAAGTTCAATAAAGTAAATGAGATTAATGAAGGATAGCCTCCTGAATATAAGCAAACAAGTTGCTTGTTTATACAGATCTCTATATTTCTGAAGTCCAGTGGGAAACTTGACTTCTAAATAATCTTCACTGTGGCTTTCACAGATAGCAGCAAACCTTGCTTTCTCAGTGCCTGAATGTTTGCTTTGGGGCAATCATGTTTCTTGAAGTATGCATGCAATTTGAGTTTTAAGAGGTGAAAAAAAGATTATGTCTAAGACATGGTTTATATAAATAGAAAAGATTGGTTGTTTAGTTTCTTCATTTTTGTAATGGTATGAAATACAACTGTCCAACAGTCTTCTTTTTGGAGGTTGTATTAGTCAGGGTTCTGACTGGGACAGAATTAACCTATTGGGACAGAATTAATCTATCTATGCTAGAGGTTGCAAATTTTTTGTGTGAAGAATCAGACTTTGGTAATAACCTAGAGCAGTAGGATATAAATAACTCCTACAAGCTTAGCATTCCAATAATGGAACACTAGGCAAAAATGGGTTAATAGGCTATATATATAAAAGGGAGTTTATTAAGCATTATTAACTCACATGACCACAAGGTCCCACAATAGGCCATCTGCAAGCTTAGAAGCAAGGAAGCCAGTCCAAGTTCCAAAGCTGAAGAATGTGGAGTCTGATGTTCGAGGGTAGGAAACATCCAGTGCAGGAGAAAGATGTAGGCCAGGAGGCTAAGCCAGTTTAACCTTTTCACGTTTTTCTGCCTCCTTTATATTCTGGCTGTAGTGGCAGCTGATTAGATGGTACCCACCCAGATTAAGGGTGAGTCTGCCTTTCCCAGCCCACTGACTCAAATGTTAATCTCTTTTGGCAACACCCTCACAGACACACCCAGGATCAATACTTTGCATCCTTCAATCCAATCAAGTTGACACTCAGAGTTAACCATCACAGGGGTATTGAGAAAACACTTTGAGGTTAGTTATATATTTTTATGCCATGTAGGCATAACCTTATCTCTTAATACCGTTTGATTTTATGATGTCTTTTTTCACTTTGTGACATGGGGAGGGGATTTGTATAATTGTTAGTAACCGATGTTTGTTATGTGTAAAGACTCAAAAGGGGCTAACCTGACACATTTTGTGTCAATACTTTGTTTTGAGAAAGCGAACCACATGTTTGCCTTAGTAAGGCCTCTAATTTGAGACCAGTTATCAGATTGACCCTTTGTTCCTAGAGTGAAATAAAAGACTCAGTGAAATTTTAACAAGTCAGCATTTGCTCACTCACACTGAAGAAGGCAGGAAACTTTAGTTGAAACAAAGTGTTAGCATTGACAATAGGAAGAAAAGAAAATTCTAATTAATATACTAGTTGCCCTTTCTACCATCCATAGTAGCCTAAGTTGGGTTTGTTTTTTGTTTGTTTGTTTGAGACAGAGTCTCACTCTGTCACCCAGGCTGGAGTGCAGTGACATGATCTCAGCCCACTGCCACCTTCGCCTCCTGGGTTCAAGTGATTCTCCAGTCCTGGCCTCCCGAGTAGCTGGGATTACAGGCGTGCGCCACCACGCCCAGCTAATTTTTGTATTTTTAGTAGAGCCAGGGTTTCGCCATGTTGGTCAGGCTGGTCTTGAACTCCTGACCTCAGGTGATCCACCTTTCTCGGCCTCTCAAAATGCTGGGATTACAGGCATGAGCCACTGTGCCCGGTCTAAGTTGGGTCTTTATCCTTGCCACACTTATCAGATTAGTTTTGAATATTTTATCACATGATTTTTGATGACATTCTTTTGAAAAATCACAATTTCTTGAATGAATGAACCTATTGTTCTTATCTAGATGGAACATTCTCAAAAAGATGATGGGCACTCTAAATCATAGTGTTTCTTCCCCTATCTAAATAGAATCCAAACTGGTACCAACAACACTCAGGAAAGAAACATCTGCATGTGACCTTCTTGTGTGTTTTTATCAAAGTGCAGCACCTATCAAGAGAAACAAACTGTGATCTGCATCTTACCAGTAACCAGGGGTGCTGGGCTGTGGGTCAGGAGGTCTGTGTTCTAGGCTGGCTTTTGCCGCTGACCTCCTGTGTGACTTATCACAGATCCTTTTTGGCCTTGGTTTTCTGACTTGTTTTCAAAAAGAAAGATTGTTTTAGATGACTACTTAGGTCCCTCACAGTACTAAAAGCCTACAGTCTGTGCTTTTAATCACAATCTATGAGATGATTCCATTCTCTTAATTTGTTCATGCTCTCTTCCTTCAATCCCACTGAGTGTCCTTAACATGCAGGTAATGGAACACATTGACTTTCATTTTTGAAGATAGTCCCAGATCAAGAAATTTCTCATAATGCCAATGATTTCTTATAATACAGGACTCTTCTGCATCCCATTACCAGTAAAGGTACACATACACAGTCAAGAAAAATAAGTATATTCTTCAGGCTATGGGGCAAGTGTCTGAAATTATTCTGATCTACCTAGAAACTATCTTTTTTTCCTTCTCTGCTTTATGAGTTGAGAGAGGCTGGTTGATCTGCTTCCTTTCCTTTGACTTTGTAATTATTGTTCAGGCAAATATAAATAGTACTAGTATTGGACTAGTAGTAGGTAGCCAAGAAAGAGAAACTGGAACAGCTATATGTGCCCACCTCCCCACTCCCCACTCCCATAACCAACAGAAAGTATAGCAACAAAAAAGGAACAAGCACTACAGTGGATTTTCATGCCCTGCTAGCATGCATGTGTAATATACTATAGCCTATCAGATGGTTTCCACATTTGTCCTAGCTGTAAGTCACAAGTCACTTTGCTATAAATGATACTTGCGAATAAGCTGTATAAAATACTCACCAAGCAACACTGAAGCTGTCCCTGGAAGTGATAGCTTGCTGTCATGAATGATGAAATATCCTTTGTGTATAAGGCAATTGTGTTGGTTATAGAAAAAGAAATGAGACTTCCTAGGTTTCTTCCTTCTGTGGTTTGTGTGTGTGTGTGTGTGTGTGTGAACAGGAAAGCTTCCTATACAATGATGTTAGGACATATATTTCATTTCATTTCAACTTTCATTTACAGTTGTTGTTGTAAAGGGAAAACATTTTAATCAGTTTCTGCATGAAGGTCAGATAACACTGTGAACAAAAGTAATTTCTTTATGATAATATCAAAACAAAAGCATTGCTGCATTTAAATTATGAAGCATGTTTCCCTTATCTGCAGTACAGTTGTATGACTTAATAGAATCTGGGAGTATATCTTATTTATGCTACTGGTAAACTCAAGAAATTCTCTTCCTTTTAAAGTCTGAAGTTCTGATATCGCCTAAGAATGAGACCAGATAATATTATGTCCTGGGTATAAATTAAGTTACTTTGAAAAGGTATGAGAATTATTTTATGGTTTTTTTTTTTTTTTTTTGTAAACTGAAGCAGTGTTGATATTTTCTATCCTTTTGCGGCTTAGAAGATGCCGTATGATTTTTTTTAATGCTCGTGTGTGTGTGTGTATGTGTGTGTGTGTGTTATTGCAGGTAATTCAGTGGGGCAGAGGCATTCATAATAAAAAAGTCACTTTTATCTGGTTTTGGACTGCAAAAGATTCACATTTAGTAGATATACACAAACACACATATCTGAACTTCTGCCTGTACGCATCTTCTTCTTCCCAGCCTCCTTCTACATTGTACTTACCAGTTGCCTGCAAAGGAAAATTTGTGACTGTCTACTCCAA
The DNA here is from genome assembly GCF_037993035.2 of Macaca fascicularis. NCBI lineage: Eukaryota > Metazoa > Chordata > Mammalia > Primates > Cercopithecidae > Macaca > Macaca fascicularis. Next base: position 111,061,379 of record NC_088395.1, read on the forward strand.
GATCATGGAGAAATTGATTAGAGTTGCAAATGCAGACTGTTGGCTGAAGTACCTTCAGGAACATGGTACAGAGCTAGGTGATGTATAGTGATAATACAACATATGCATCCACCCACCCACATCCACACTTTCACATTCTCCAATATCCTTTCTGGTCCAACATTTTAAGAAGTTCCATAAATTTAGGCTGCACTCTAAAGCACAAGAAGAGTTTTAACAGTTGCACAGGATGTCACAGAAATTGTGGTACTTCTAAGAATTTAATCCAGGAGTATTATTCCATCCCATTCTTAAACTGTAACCACAAGGCATTTCCCCAGACCCTCAAATTCTTATCCATATCTTTATGGAACCATATATGTTTCTAGAAGTAAGAAACATAGCCAGTTCCATTTTGGAAGCCTTCTTAAGCACTGTGACTTCATATTTAACTAGTGAGTATGCTGGGGAAAAGTAACATTTCATCTTTCATGAACATTTCTAGGATTATGTAGAGAGGAAAGAATATTTGAAATGTTCTCTAGCCACTGAAAAGTACTGTAGTACTCAGGCAAATCCCATCTCCCATGATATCTAAAAGTGATCCAGAGACTTAACGGTAATTTCAGATGGGGTCTCTGAACCACATTGATCAGAAACAAAGATTATCTAGTAACGTAGGCAAAACAAATTACCTGTCCTTAATATCTAGTTGAAATCCTTAAAAAGGAGAATTACCATCTTTCAGTATCTGCAGGGCTGCTAACATTGGAAATTATAATGGTGACTATATACCTCTTTATAATGTTATATCACCAGGCCCCTGGGCTACTCTATCACTGAGCTTCTTAATCTCCTTTGACAAAATAGTAATTTAAAAGGGAATTGGTAGCATTCAGGCATCTGGTACCCTGTAGAAATATTTTAAAGCATTTTCATCTTGCCTTCAAGGATCGAATGTAATGATTTAAAAAATATTTTGGGGAGAAACCAGTGCTAGAACACTAAACTTCAACTTCAGAAAACCTGAATTCCTTCAATAAGCAGTTGAGTAACCTTAAGAAAATCACCTAGAAATTTGAACCTCAATTTCTTTATCTGTAAAACTGAGTAACTAAAACTAGGTGAGTTATTGTGATAACCTCCTAATTGAACTGTCTGCTCCTGGGCTCAGCCCCACCCCCTATTTTGCATCCCGGTTGTCAAAAATAACATACAAGTCTGATCATCTCTTCCAAGGACTGTTACAAATTTCTCCCCATCCTTCTTTCACTTCCAGTTTTATTTATTTCCTACCATACCCCCATTTTGGTTTTATGCTACAGTTATACCAAAAAAAAAAAAAAAAGAAATTTTCTGAGTTTAACACGCTGCTTTACCTTTCCATGCATCTGCACGTGTGTTATTCCACCTGCGTGGATGACCCTTCAACAGTGTACTACACTCTGGTATTCCCAATAAATTTCCTTTAGTCTTTGAAATCCCAGCTCAGATTGACGCTCCCTAGCGAAGCCTTTTCTGTCTACCAAAGACCCTACTCTGGACTATCTTTGTGATTTGTTCACATTTCTATTATTGTATTTATCCTAAAATGTTGTAACATATTTGTTTCTTATCTGTCTTCTCTTTAATATTTTTTTCAGCCAGGGCTTATGCCCACTTTCTTGCCTGCCTTCCCCCCACAAATACTTACAGAAGGCTTACTTTCACCAGACAGTGTTGTCAGCCCAGAGGGATACAATAGTGAACAAAACAGACAAGAATACCTGTCGTTATGGAGCTTCTGTGTCTTATTCATGTCTGTGTCCCTAGAACCTAGCACAGAGACTAGCATTTGGTATGTAAACAAGAAATAATTTTGCATTGAAGCCAAGAAATCAGAATTATGGCTACATTGGAAACTCCCATATGTCTCTTTCTTACTGCCTACACTATGCATTTAGTGTTCTACTTGTACATACATTAATATTTAGTTATAATACTTAATCAGTGTTTCTTACTTGCCTAAGTTTCTATATACCTTTGTTTCTATTGGTGCTGTCTGTCAAACACCATTGTCTGTCAATCAACTTCTGGGAGTGCTACGCTCTCTTAGTTGTTCAGACCCAGCACACTAAAAGGGGTGCTCTTTCATTCATTTATTCAATCAACAGATATTTATTGAACATCTATTATGTCAAAAGGCACTCCTGCCCTTTTAGAACTTATAGTCTCTTGAGGAAGACAAGCAATAAACAAGTAAATAAATACGTTATTACAACATATGATTGTTGCTATGGAGGTAATGACCATGAAGCTGTGATAGATAGTAATGAGGACAGCGACCAACTTTACAGTAATTGAGGAAGGCCTCTCAGAAGAAGTGACATGTAGGTCACCCCAAAGGATGAAAAGTATCCAACCGTGTAAAAGGTTGGGGGACAGAGCGTCAGGGGACGAAGGGACAGTAGGCGCAAAGCTCCTGAGGTGGTAAAGAGCTTAGTGAATTGGTTTTGGAAAAAAGAGCAGTGTAGCTGGAGTTTAGACAATGAGGAGGAAGATGATTAAATTAGAGAAGTAGCAGGTGGCTTCATATGGCATGTAGAGGCACTTAGAGTGTATCCTAATGGGAATGACAAGCCATTGAATGAATTATTTTAAGGGGGAGAGTAACAATCACATTTATGTTTTGAAAATCCCATTATGAAGACTATGTAGAGAATGGACTGGGTGTGAGGATGCAGGGACAGCAGTATGGACCTGCTACAGTGGTCCAGGAGACAGATGGTAGTCACCTCAATATGTGTGAATCCAGGAGAGATGAAGAGAAACGTCAGATTTGGGAGACATTTTGGAAATCACATTAATTAGACTTACAATTGTATTTAATGTTGAGGTGGGAAGGGGAAGGAGTCAAAGATTATGCCTAGGCTCTGACTTGAACTAGCAGCTGGCTGGAGGTGCTATGAACTGAGATAGGGTTTTTGCGGGGTGCAGGAGACAAGTTGGGTGGATAGAAAATGCATTTTAATGATGACAAACATGGTGGTGGTGGCAATGATGGTGGTAGTGGTGGTGATGTTGGATTTACCATAGTTGGAGGAAAGATTTAAAAATCTGGCAATTATCAATAATTTGCTTTAGTGTGTTGGAGAAAGTCCAGTATATTTCATGTATTTAAATTTTGCAAGTCTTCTGGATGCTTGACCTAGAAAATATGCCTTTTTCCTGTCCTTTATCCCTTCCCAAAGTGACTAGGATTACGTTTTTTCTAAATATGCCATTAGGAATTAAAAGATCTCTTACAATTCAGGAAGCTGTGAGAATACCTAAGACATAAGGAATAGAGAGAGTAATTCTTAAAGGGTAGCAACTTTTCATTTGTTTTCATCTTGTGCAAATGGTTTATTTTCTCAAACTTAGGTAACATTTTTAGGTCAGTCTCTATCAAAGTAATATCCAAGCATCTCCTACATAAAAATCACCTAGGGATGCTGGTTCAAAGTGAAGATCCTTGTCTACACAACTGATCAGAATCTCTAGGGTTGGGGCCCAGGAACCTATTTTTTTTTTCAGGCTGACATTTAAAAAGCATTGATTAAGACAAGGTATTCTTAACCTTTTTGGTGCCTTAGTCTCTTTGGTAGTCTGGCAAACTGTATGGATCCCTTCTTAGAAAACTGCTTAAACGTGCATTAAATAAAATACAAGGAAAACAAGTATATTGAAATATAATGATCAAAATATTTTAAAAACAAATTTTATATAATAATTTACATGCTTTTAATTAACATATTAATTATGAGATCTAATACTGGGTCTAATACTATCATAGTTTGAAGTAATAGGTGAACATAAATAGTATTTTAAGTCATTTGCTACAATTCTAATGTGATATGAAATTATCTGTAATTTCTATTAGTGACAAAGTTACAGATTCAGCTAAAACTACTATGATTTGTGGTCTAGATTCATAATGGAAGGAAATGCTAAATTTCAGTCAGAAGTGAATGAAAATAATGGTATAATGTTTTTCCCATCCAAGTCCACAGATACCAGGCTTAGAATCCTTGGCTTTGAGATTGTGACCAACTAGTACAGAGACTAGTGAGGGTATAGTGAAGACAAACTAGAATCCAGATACTAGTCAACAGAACAAAACTCAGGAATGAAGTCAGTGAGCCTCAATATTTGGTATTATTAATTTAAATAATTAAAAGAAGATTCAGGGACCAAAAAAATTGTTCCTGCATTGTTTGGCTTTTAATTGGTTGATTTGGCTGTTTTGCCTGAGTGTACCTGGAGAGGCTTGTCTGTACACTCTTGTTATTGTCCCCTTCTCTTGAACTCTGGCTCTTTCAGATGGTAGCTATGAAGAAAAGTTTAGATTTTTACCATTTTGTGGTTCTAAAGGAAGAACATTTTCCAGAATGGAGAGAGACATTCAAGAATGAGGAAGTAACATGTGCAGTAACGACAGAGTCAGGAATAGGCTTGTATCAGAAAACAGAAAGAAGTTCGAAGTAGCTGAGGCATACAGTGGGTGAGTGAGAGAGAGGCAGGAGATGAAGCTGGGGAGATGGATTGACCTAAGTCCAAAGAGGGCCTTCAGATTGCATGTACATGTATGAGTTTGGGTTTCATGATAGAGTCAGCAGGAAACCAAAGGATAACTATATGCTGAAAAGAGACATGATATGCCAGGCGTGGTGGCTCACGCCTGCAATCCTATAATACTAGCACTTTTGGAGGCCGAGGTGGGTGGATTGCCTGAGTTCAGGAGTTCAAGACCAACCTAGGCAACACAGTGAAACCCCATCTCTACCGAAATACAAAAAATTAGCTGGGCGTGGCGGTGTGCACCTGTAGTCCCAGCTACTCAGGAGGCCGAGGCAGGAGAATTGCTTGAACCCAGGAGGTGGGGGTTGCAGTGAGCCGAGGTCAGGCCACTGCACTCCAGCCTGGGGCGACAGAGTGAGATTCCGTCTCTAAAAAAAAAAAAAAAAAGAAAAGAAAAAAGACATGATAAAGTGTATTATTTCTTAGGAAAATAAATCTGATGGCAAAATGAGGGATGGGTTAGAGGAAGGTAGACCACTTTTGAGGCTTTGGTAAGAATGCAATTGAGAAATGTATGGTTCTCTGAAGTAAGACTATGGTCATGAGAGAGAGAAGAGGGAACAGCTAGGAGAGATGTTAATGACTGATTTGGATATATGTCATGAAGAAGAAGAATTTGGGATGACTTTGAAGTGTCTAGCTTGAGACTTCAGGCAAATGGAAGCACCATTAACAGAGGATACCAATCATGAGAGGCACAGCAGGTTTTGGGGGGAAGGTTTTTAGTTCCTTCTCCCAAAGAAGAAGAATAAGAGTTTGGGATGACTTTGAAGTTTCTAATTTGAGACTTCAGGCAATTGGAAGCACCATTAACAGAGGTGCCAATCATGAGAGGCACAGCAGGTTTTTTGGGGAAGGTTTTTAGTTCAGTTTTGGATAAGCTGAGTTTTAAGTGCCTATTGAACATCAAATGAGAAATACATGGAGTTTCCATTTTAACCATTTTTCATAGTAATCTTTTAAAGTAGGTAAATGACGTGAGATATTCTTTTTGTCTATAAATTGACAGACTATGTGAAAATTGTGGGGTAGTTAGGTTTCAGAAATGTGTAGGATTGGGCATTATATTGTCTTTTTATTCTAATTTTGATGAAATGTCAACCAATGGCTGTCCTCCAAAGAGTTAGAGTTGTATAGTTAATTCTTCTGGATTAAAGGAATTCTTTGTATACTTATGGTAATTAATTCTAGCAACATAGAATATCAGTAGGCTTGCCTTCCTATATCTGGAGTTTAGACTTTTTTTGTGTGTGTTTTGTATTACACATTTTTTGTTGTTGTTCTTCACTTGGCTTTCTACCATGACTGCTGGAAGACAGAGGGTTGTAGGTAGGATGGGAGTGAGAAGCAGTGGAAGTGTTTGTGTAGTCATTTTTTGGTAACAGCTCCATGGCACGAAAACTACTCTCAGCAACTGGTGTGAACACAAAGGGAACTAACTAGTTGTAGCCATCTCCATATTCATTGGCCTTTAAGGTTTTGGGGTCTAGAATGAGCGGAGAATTTCACTGTGAATGCAGGATGTTGAAATGCAGAATTGGCTTTTAACAAAATTATGAGGGAAGAGATATTTGTCTTTTTGTTCCTTTTACCTCTGCCTCACTATTCTGAATCCCTGTACCTGATGCCTCTGTGTTAGGTTCTGGTTGGATCATGGTCCACACTTCAGCATCTTGCTTAGACTTGTCCTCTCTAATAGGCATTGTTCCTTTGACCTTTCTCTTTTTGTGATAAAATTTCTTGTTCCTATTTATATTTGATAAATTATTCTATATGAGTATCTGTGATTACTTATGGCTTAAAATATGCTATACCTTCCAAGTAGCAACTACATTTTAAGAGGGGTCCTGGGACAATGCTTTAACCTAGAGTTACTCTAATGGTAGAGACAGTACTTATCATAGTAGTTGGGGTCCATAAGTCTTCTCTAATATTTTTAAAATAATACTGATAGCATACACATGTGAAAGACATTTAGCAAATACAGAAGAAAATGTCTTCATTTATAAAGGCTGAGGGACTAGGGGGTAAAAGTAGATATACCAGGCAGAAGTCATTTGTAGAAGCTTGACTGAAGTAGATGAGTTATTTTTGAGGATAGTGATAGAAATGGGGTGAAATGGGATAAGGAGAAGTTGCAAATTTTCACTGAAATGACTTTGAGGGCAGGGACCATGTCTTTATATTTATATCCTCCACAGGACCTGGAAGAATGATCTATAGATAGTGTGTAGTAATGGTTAGTTTAAATGAATGAGCAAATCCATGTGGGGAGCTATTGATTTTAAATTTTTTAAAATTATTAATTTAGTTTTTTGAGACAAGGTTACCCAGGCTGGAGTGCAATGGCGTGATCATGGCTCACTGTAGCCTCCACTTCCTGGGCTCAAGTGATCCTCCCATCTCAGCTTCCTGAGTATGTGAGACTACATGTGCATGCCACCATGCTCAGCTAATTTTTAAATTTTTTGTAGAGACAAGGTCTCACTATATTTCTGAGGCTGATCTTGAACTCCTGGGCTCAAGTGATCCTCCCACCTCAGCCTCTCAAAGTGCTGGGGTCACAAGCATGAGCCACCATGCCTGGTCGATTTTTTTTAAAGAAACCTTCTCCATGTTTATTCTTCCCTTATCAAATTTAAAAAGGAAACGGAAACTTTTGATGGATTTAGCGCGCGCGCGCGCACACACACACACACACACACACACACACACACAAGTAATCATTTAAAAAGAATGGTGGAGATATCAAACGACTTAGGCAAAAATGAAAACCCATTTATTCATCAATGAACTCCAGGTTGAAGAAAGTTCTATGACTCATAACAAGTTGTGCTGACGAGGGAGTCTTTAAGTTGTCCATTCATTCCTTTGTGAGATGTGAGGTTTAATTTTTATGTTTTGTTGGGCTTTTTAAATGTTGACAAGTCTCAGGTGTATGTTAATAGAAATTCTGTGATCATAGGTCCATTAGAACAGCATCTAGGAAGGAAAACTGATGCTAAGAAATCAGCAGTAAGAGGGAATAAAAATGCAAACAAAACCCTTTCGTTGATATGCAGCACAAGCTGGTTGGAAGCAAAGGGAGTGATGAGATGATGGAAATACTCATTAAAATTAAAAGCCATAGAAAGTGGGGAATAGTATAAAAGGCAATGCAACATAAATCATTATCTACAGGGATAAATAAAATACAAAAAAATTAGCGTTACCAGTTTATGCTTTATGTTGAAAATAAAAATTTGTTTCTTAGAGATATCTTTGACATGAAACCTAACAAGGCAAACTGCCATTGAGAGTCTAGGCCTTGTTTTAATGAGTACCTCATAACAGTACAGAACAAGAAGCTACAGAGCTCTCCAGAGTATTAGTAAATCCAGTTTTATGCTATGAAAATAGAAAGTGAAAGCACGTTCACTGTATCTATTCAAAAGTAGGAACAATAGTAATACTCTATTTCATTACAGAATTTCAGTTAACCTAGGTTTTAGATGTGATATGCAAACCATGGAGCGATTTTCTATATTGCTATTTTTAATTTTTTTCAACTTTTGTTTTAGATTAAGGGGGTACATGGGCAGGTTTGTTACATGAGTAAATTGTGTGATGTTGAGATTTGGGTAAAGAATGATCTTGTCACCCAGATACTGAGCATAGTACCCAATAGTTTTTCAACACTTGCCCCATTCCCTGTGCCCTCTAGTAGTCCCCAGTGTCTATTGCTGCCATCTTGATATCCATGAGTACCCATTGGTTAGCTCACAATTATAAGTGAGAACAAGCGTTATTTGGTTTTCTGTTCCTGCATTAATTTGTTTAGGATAATGGCCCCAGGTCCACCCATATTGCTGCAAAGGACATGATTTCATTCTTTTTTTTTATGGCTGCATGATATCCCATGGTGTATATGTACCATATTTTCTTTGTCCAATCCACCATTGATGGGCACTTAGGTTGATTCCATGTTTTAGCTATTGTGCATAGTGCTGCAATGAACATGTGAGTTCACGTGTCTTTTTGGTAGAAAAATTTGTTTTCTTTTGCATATATACCCAGTAATGGGATTGGTAGGTCAAATAGCAGTTCTCTTTTAACTTCTTTGAGAAATCTCCAAACTGTTTTCCACAGTGGCTGAACCAATTTACATTCCTACCAGTAGTATGTAAGTGTTCCCTTTTCTCTGCAGCATCACCAGCATCTGTTGTTTTTTGACTTTTTAAAATCACTGTTCTATGGCTATTATTAAGCCACATTATGAAAAAGTTAAGAAACAACAGATACTGGCAAGGTTGCAGAGAAAACAGAATGCTTATACACTGTTGGTGGGAATATAAATTAGTTGAGCCATTGTAGAAAGCAGTGTGGCAATTCTGCAAAGAACTTAAAACAGAATTACCATCTGACCCAGCAAATATATTATTAGGTAGACACCCAAAAGAATATAAATCATTCTATCATAAAGATACATGTGTCCATATGTTTGTTGCAGCACTATTTACAATAGCAAAGACATGAAATCAACCTAAATGCCCACCAACAGTAGATTGGATGAAGAAAATGTGGTAGGGATTTCCTGGCAAGATGGCCAAATAGGAGCAGCTCTGGTCTGCAGCTGCCAGTGAGATCGACACAGAAGACAGGTGATTTCTGCATTTCCAACTAAGGTACCCCATTCGTCTCATTTGGACTGGGTGGACAGTGATTGCAGCCCATGGAGGGCGAGCCGAAGCAGGGTGAGGTGTTGCGTCACCTAGGAAGTGCAAGGGGTTGGGGAATTTTCTCACCTACCCAAGGGAAACCGTGAGGGACTGAGCCTGAGGAACTCTGGCACAGATACTGTGCTCATACCATGGTATTTGCAACCTGCAAACCAGGAGATTCCCTCCGGTGCCCACCCCACCAGGGCCTTTGGTTTCAAGCGCAAAACTGTGTGGCCATTTGGGCAGACACCGAAGTAACTGCAGTAGTTCTTTTTCTCCATACTCCAGTGTCACCTGGAACACCAGTGAGACAGAACCATTTACTCCCCTGGAAAAGGGTGCTGAAGCCAGGGAGCCAAGTGGTCTGACTCAGCGGGTCCCACCCTCACAGAGCCTGGCAAACTAAGATCCACTGGCTTGAAATTCTCATTGCCAGCACAGCAGCAGTCTGAGATTGACCCGGGACATTCGAGCTTGGTTGGGGGAGGGGAATCCACCATTGCTGAGGTTTGAGTAGGCAGTATTATGCTCACAGTGTAAACAAAGCCACTGTGAAGTTTGAACTGGGCAGAGCTCGCTGCAGCTCAGCAAGGCTGCTGCGGCCAGACTGCCAGATTTCTCTTCTCTGGGCAGGCATCTCTGAAAAAAAGGCAGCAGCCCCAGTCAGGGACTTATAGATAAAACTCCCATCTCCCTGGGACAGAGCACCTGGGGAAAGGGGCAGCTGTGGGCAAAGCTTCAGCAGACTTAAACGTCCCTGCCTGACAGCTCTGAAGAGAGCAGCGGACCTCCCAGCAGTGTTCCAGCTCTGATAAGGGTTACACTGCCTCCTCAAGTGGGTCCCTGAACCCCATGTATCGTGACTGGAAGACACCTCCCAGTAGGGGCCGACAGACACCTCAAACAGGAGAGCTCTGGCTGGCATCTGGCAGGTGCCCCTCTGGGAGGAAGCTTCCAGAGGAAAGATCAGGCAACAATCTTTGCTGTTCTGCAGCCTCCGCTGGTGATACCCAGGCAAATAAGATTGGGAGTGGACCTCCAGTAAACTCCAGCAGACCAGGAGCAGAGGGGCCTGACTGTCAGGAGGAAAACTGACAAACAGAAAGGAATAGCACATCCACTCAAAGATCCCATCCGAACATCACTAACATCAAAGACCAAAGGTGGATAAATCCACAAAGATGGGGAGAAACCAGCGGAAAATGGCAGAAAATTCCAAAAACCAGAATGCCTCTTCTCCTCCAAAGGATCAAAACTCCTCGCCAGCAAGAGAACAAAACTGAATGGAGAATGAGTTTGGTGAATTGACAGAAGTAGGCTTCAGAAGGTGGATAATAACAAACTTCTCCAAGCCAAAGGAGCATGTTCTAACCCAAAGCAAGGAAGCTAAGAACCTTGAAAAAGGTTAGAGGAATGGCTAACTAGAATACCCAGTGTAGAGAATAATGCAAATGACCTGATAGAGCTGAAAAACACAGCATGAGAACTTCGTGAAACATATACAAGCTTCCAAGTCTTTGCTATTGTGAATAGTGCCGCAATAAACATACGTGTGCATGTGTCTTTATAGCAGCATAATTTATAATCCTTTGGGTATATACCCAGTAATGGGATGGCTGGGTCATATAGCAAAGACTTGGAATCAACCCAAATGTCCATCAGTGACAGACTGGATTAAGAAAATGTGGCACATATACACCATGGAATACTATGCAGCCATCAAAAAGGATGAGTTTGCGTCCTTTGTAGGGACATGGATGCAGCTGGAAACCATCATTCTTAGCAAACTATCACAAGAACAGAAAACCAAACACCGTATGTTCTCACTCATAGGTGGGAACTGAACAATGAGATCACTTGGACTCAGGAAGGGGAACATCACACACAGGGGCCTATCATGGGGAGGGGGGAGGGGGGAGGGATTGCATTGGGAGTTATACCTGATGTAAATGACGAGTTGATGGGTGCAGCACACCAACATGGCACAAGTATACATATGTAACAAACCTCCACGTTATGCCCATGTACCCTACAACTTAAAGTACAGTAATAATAAATAAATTAAAAAAAAAAACATATACAAGCTTCAACAGCTGACTCGATCAAGTGGAAGAAAGGATATCAGTGATTGAAGATCAATCTAATGAAATAAAGAGAGAAGACAAAGTTAGAGGGAAAAGAATGAAAAGTAATGAGCAAAGCCTCCAAAAAATATGGGACTATGTGAAAAGACCAAATCTACATTTGATTGGTGTATCTGAAAGTGACAAGGAGAATGGAACCAAGTTGGAAAATACTCTTCAGGATACTATCCAGGAGAACTTCCCCAACCTAGCAAGACAGGCCAACATTCAAATTCAGGAAATACAGAGAACACCACAAAGATACTCCTTGAGAAGAGCAACCCCAAGACATATAATCATCAGATTCACCAAGGTTGAAATGAAGGAAAAAATGTAAAGGGCAGCCAGAGAGAAAGGTTGAGTTACCCACAAAGGGAAACCCATCAGACTAACAGCAGATATCTCTGCAGAAACCCTACAAGCCAGAAGAGAGTGGGGGCCAATATTCAACATTCTTAAAGAAAAGAAATTTCAACCCAGAATTTCACAGGCGGCCAATCTAAGCTTCATAAGTGAAGGAGCAATTGGTTGTCCTTTACAGACAACCAAATGCTGAGAGATTTCATCACTACCAGGCCTGCCTTACAAGAGCTCCTGAAGGAAGCACTAAACGTGGAAAGAAACAACCAGTACCAGCCACTGCAAAAACATACCAAATTGTAAAGACCATCGACACTGTGAAGAAACTGCATCAACTAATGGTCAAAACAACCAGCTAGTATCATAATTACAGGATCAAATTCACACCACATTTACTGTAAATGTAAATGGGCTAAGTGCCCCAATTAAAAGACACAGACTGGTAAATTGGTTAAAGAGTCAAGACCCATCAGTGTGCTGTATTCAGGAGACCCATCTCACATGCAAAGACACACATAGGCTCAAAATAAAGGGATGGAGGAATATTTACCAAGGAAATGCATAGCAAAAAAAAAAAAAAAAAAAAAAAAACAACAAAAAAAACAGGAATTGCAATCCTAGTCTCTGATAAAACAGACTTTAAACCTACAAAGATCAAAAGAGACAAGGCCATTACATAATGGTAAAGGGGTCAATGCAGCAAAATAATTAACTATCCTAAATATATATGCACCCAATACAGGAGAACCCAGATTCATAAAGCATGTTCTTAGAGACTTACAAAGAGACTTAGACTCCCACAAAATTATAATGGGAGTCTTTAACACCCCACTGTCAATATTAGACAGATTAAAGAGACAGAAAATTAACAAGGGTATACAGGACTTGAACTCAGCTCTGGACCAAGCAGACCTAATAGACATCTACAGAACTCTCCACCCCAAATCAACAAAATATACATTCTTCTCAGCACCACATCACACTTATTCTAAAATTGACCGCATAATTGGAAGTAAAACACTCCTCAGCAAATGTAAAAGAAAAGAAATCACAACAAACTGTCTCTCAGACCACAGTGCAATCAAATTAGGACTCAAGATTAAGAAGCTCACTCAAAACCGCACAACTACATGAAAACTGAACAATGTGCTCCTGAATGACTACTGGGTAAATAATGGAATGAAGGCAGAAATAAAGATGTTCTATGAGACCAATGAGAACAAAGACACAATATACCAGAATCTCTGGGACACATTTAAAGAAGTGTGTAGAGAGGAATTTATAGCACTAAATGCCACAAGAGAAAGCAGGAAAGATCTAAAATCGACACCCTAAAATCACAATTAAAAGAACTAGAGAAGCAAGAGCAAACAAATTTAAAAGCTAGCAGAAGACAAGAAATAACTAAGGTCAGAGCAGAACTGAAGGCGATACAGACATGAAAAACCCTTCAAAACATCCATGAATCCAGGAGCTGGTTCTGTGAAAATATCAACAAAATAGATAGACTGCTAGCCAGACTAATAAAGAAGAAAAGAGAGAAGAATCAAATAGACACAATAAAAAATGATATAGGGGATATCACCAATGTTCCCACAGAAATACACACTGCCATCAGAGAATACTATAAACACCTCTATGCAAATAAACTAGAAAATATAGAAGAAATGGATAAATTCCTGGAAACATACACCCTTCAAAGTCGAAACCAGGAAGAAGTTGAATCCCTGAATAGACGAATAACAAATTCTGAAATTGAGGCAGTAATTAATAGCCTACCAACCAGAAAAAGCCCCTGAACCAGATGGATTCCCAGCCAAATTTTGCCAGAGGTACCAAGGGAAGCTGATACCATTCCTTCTGAAACTATTCCAAACAATAGAAAAAGAGGGAGTCCTCCCTAACTCATTTTATGAAGCCAGCATCATCCTGATACCCAAACCTGGCAGAGACACAACAACAACAAAAAAAGAAAATTTCAGGCCAATATCCCTGATGAACATTGATGTGAAAATTCTCAATAAAATACTGGCAAACCAAGTCCAGCAGCACATCAAAAAGCTTATCAAACAGGTTCAAGTCAACTTCAGCCCTGGGATGCAAGACTGGTTCAACATACGCAAATCAATAAACGTAATCCATCACATAAACAGAACCAATGACAAAACCACATGATTATCTCAAGAGATGCAGAAAAAGCCTTCAACAAAATTCAACACCACTTCATGTTAAAAACTCAATAAACTAGGTATCAATGGAACATATCTCAAAATAATAAGAGCTATTTATGACAAACCCACAGCCAATATTGTACTGAATGGGCAAAAAGTGGAAGCATTCCCTTTGAAAACCAGAACAAGACAAGGATGGCTTCTCTCACCACTCCTATTCAATATAGTGTTGGAAATTCTGGCCCGGGCAATCAGGCAAGAGAAAGAAATAAAAGTAGTCAAATAGGAAGAGAGGAATTCAAATTGTCTCTGCAGATGACATGACTGTATATTTAAAAACCCCATCATCTCAGCCCAAAATCTCCTTAAGCTGATAAGCAACTTCAGCAAAGTCTCAGGATACAAAATCAATGTGCAAAAATCACAAGTATTCCTATACACTGATAAGAGACAGACAGCCAAGTCATGAGTGAACTCCCATTCAGAATTGCTACGAAGAGAATAAAATACCTAGGAATCCAACTTACAAGGGATGTGAAGGACCTCTTCAAGGAGAACTACAAACCACTGCTCAATGAAATAAAAGAGGACACAAACACATGGAAAAACATTCCATACTCATTGCTACCCCCACCAAGCTACCACTGACTTTCTTAATAGAATTGGGAAAAAACTACTTTAAATTTCATATGGAACCAAAAAAGAGCCTGCATAGCCAAGACAAACCTGGGCAAGAAGAACAAAGTTGGAGGCATCACTCTACCTGACTTCAAACTATACTACAAGGCTACCATAACCAAAACAGCATGGTGCTGTTACCAAAACAGATATATAGACCAATGGAACAGAACAGAGGCTTCGGAAACAACACCACACATCTACAACCATCTGATCTTTGACAAACTTGACAAAAACCAGCAATGGGGAAAAGAGTCCCTATTTAATAAATGGTGTTGGGAAAACTGGCTAGCCATATGCAGAAAACTGAAACTGGACCCCTTCCTTACACCTTATGCAAAATCAACTCAAGATGGATTAAGGACTTAAATGTAAGACTTAAGACCATAAAAATCCTTGAAGAAAACCTGGGCAATACCATTCAGGACACAGGCATGGGCAAAGACTTCATGTCTAAAACACCAAAAGCAATGGCAAGAAAAGCCAAAATTGACAGAGGATCTAATTAAAGAGCTTCTGCACAGCAAAAGAAATTATCATCAGAGTGAACAGGCAACTTAGAGAATGGGAGCAAATTTTTGCAATCTATCCATCTGAAAAAGGCTAATATCCAGAATCTACAAAGAATTTAAACAAATTTACAAGAATAAAACAACCCCATCAAAAAGTTAGCAAAGAATACGAACATACACTTCTCTAAAGAAGACATTTATGCAGCCAACAAACATGAAAAAATGCTCATCATCACTGGTCATCAGAGAAATGCAAATCAAAACCACAGTGAGATACCATCTCACACCAGTTAGATAGGCAATCATTAAAAAGTCAGGAACAAAAAGATGCTGGAAAGGATGTGGAGAAATAGGGATGCTTTTACACTGTTGGTGGGAGTGTAAATTAGTTCAACCATTGTGGAAGACAGTGTGGTAATTCCTCAAGGATCTAGAACTAGAAGTACCATTTGACCCAGCAATTCCATTACTGGGTATACACCCAAAGGATTATAAATCATGCTAGTATAAAGACACATGCACATGTATGTTTATTGTGGCACTGTTCACAATAGCAAAGACTTGTAACAAACCCAAATGTCCATCAATGATAGACTGGATAAAGAAAATGTGGCACATATACACCATGGAATACTATGCAGCCATAAAAAAGGATGAGTTCATGTCCTCTGCAGGGACATGGATGAAGCTGAACACCATCATTCTCAGCAAACTATCACAAGGACAGAAAACCAAATACCATGTTTTCACTCATAAGTGGGAATTGAACAATGAGAACACATGAACACATGGAGGGGAACATCACACACCAGGGCTGGTCAGGCGGTGGGGGGCTGGGGGAGGGACAGCATTAGGAGAACTACCTAATGGAAGTCATGGGTTGATGGGTGTAGCAAACCACCATGGCATGTCTATACCTATGTAACAAAACTGCACGTTGTGTCTGCTTGGTCCAGAGCTGAGTTCAAGTCCTGGAATCCCTTGTTAATTTTCTGTCTCT